>NC_136268.1:122374913-122769913 GCF_964187855.1 Myxine glutinosa
AGCAGCATGGGGGACGAGCGTTGTCATGCTGAAAGGTTCTCAGTTCTGGGTGGTGTAGCAGGAATGGCAGCAGATGAGGTCGCAGGATGTTATCGACATACCGCTGGGCGTTAAGATCCCCATCCACAACCACCACAACCACCAGTGGCGTCCTGTACCAGCCTGATATGGCGGCCCATACCATCACACTTGGGCCACCCCACCTGTTGGCTTGATGCACGCAACAATCGGCATATCGCTCGCCAGTTCTTCTCCAGACACGCTCACGCCCATCAGGACTGTCCACACAGAACCTTGACTCATCACTGAAAGCGACCTCGTTCCACTGTGCCAAGGTCCACCGCTGATGCTGCTGGCACCATCTCTGTCGGTTGCGGCGATGGGCAGCCGTCATCACGGGGCCTCTGTATGGTCTTCTGGCAGTCAGACCATAGTCATGCAGTCGTCTTCGTGCAGTATCATTGGAGATCCGTGGGTTAGCACGCCCCGGAGTTTCTGCCGCAGTGCGGGATGCTGGACGGAATCGATCCCGCAGGTGACTTCGGACCATCTGCCTGTCCTGCCTTGCAGTGGTGACTCTTGGCCTCCCTGATCGAGGTGTGTCATCTGCAGAGTTGTGGAGGGTGTCTCTGTCCACCAGGGCCGATATCGTCTGGTGTGAACAGCCAGGCGACGTGCCACCCAACGGTAGCTCAGTCCGCCTTGCAGCATGCCCAGGGCACGCTGCCGTTGATCCCTTGACAATCGTGGCATGTTGATTGAAATGCCCATTTTGCACTGGCCTTTTTAAAGCCAATATCAAGACATCACGTGCAGCTCATTAAAATCATCCTGTACCCCTTGGCTAATCACCGACAGTCAAAACGGCTGTTCAACAGCTGTGCTATGCAGTGACCATTGAAGGTTCCAGTGACCATCCGTGACCGTTTTGCCTGATAGTGAGGACACTATTGTCCACAAATAAGTTCACACATTTACTACACGCAGTGTTATTGTTGATATTTAAAGGTTTCAAAGGTGGTAAGTTTCTTTTGCGTTTCAGTATATATATATATATATATATATATATATATATATATATATATATATACAGACTTGGCATTTAATATGGAATTTTTTTTTTGTGGGGGTGAACTTACTTTTCAAGATGACTTAGAACCAAAAGTTCATTGGAATTATGTTGAAATTATTCTAGATTTTGTTAATGTGACCTTTAAAAGAAACAAAAACCACATTTGACATTTCGAAGCAAATAAATTGATCCTTGAAAATGATGTAAACTGATATCGAACTCAATTCACGGACAGTACTGTGTTAAACTTCTGTACGTTTTCCAGAAGTATCTCTTTATTTTGCACATTAGCCAAAAAAAAATTCAACAAAAACAAAAGCTAAATTATGACTGGGATTACAGACAGTAACATGACAGTTCAGTACTTCGTGTAACCCCCACGAGCATTCAGGAGAGCACGTACACGTCGAGGCATGCTGTTCACGAGATTTGCCAAGGTTTGGACAGGAATCGCTTGCCATGCAGTGACAATGGTCTGCTGCAATTCACGCGCAGAGGTAGGCTGCTGGTCCAAGTTGTCAATTTGACGCGTTAATTCTGCACACAAGTTCTCTATCGGATTCATATCCGGGGACATGGCAGGCCACTCCATATGCTCTACACCACGGTCAGCAAGAAAGTGTTGGATCATGCGAGCACGATGAGGCCGTGCATTGTCATCTTGGAAGACAAAGTTTCCTCGAAAGGCTGCACGAGCAAATGGAAGCAATGTTTCTTCCAGAATGGCCCTGTACTTGAACTGGTTCAGGTTTCCATTCAGAACAACCAGGTCAGTTTTGTCCCCTGCATGAAAAGCAGCCCAAACGATCACCCCACCACCTCCAGCTTGGACTCTTGGCACTATACAAACTTCGTTGTGGGCTTCATGCACTTGTCTGCGCACTTGGACGCGGCCATCATGACGATAGACCAGAAATCTAGACTCGTCACTGAAGGTCACGTGATTCCAGTGTCCTGGCTGCCATTGACGGTGCTCTCTGGCCCACTGCAATCGGCGCTGGCTGTGTTGTCTGGTCAGGCGTGGCTTTCTCAGGGGACGCCTGGCACGATAGCCTGCTTGAACCAATCGTTGGTTGACTAGCCTTCTGGATACAGGCACATTTGTCAGTTGCTGCCACTCAGCCCTAAGCCAATTAGCTGACTTGGTACGGCCATTGCAGACTAACCGGTGCAGCTGGCGATCATCTCTCCTTGTGGTTCTGCGTGGACATCCTGGCCTCGGTATTGGAGTTGGGTCACCCCTCTGAGCATTTCGTTTCAGGATCTTTGACACCTGACCTTGAGTGATGCCATACTGCCGAGCAATAGCACGCTGTTTCATGCCAGAATTTCGTAAAGCCACCACTCCATGACAAACAGCATTGTCGAGTTGACGGACCATCTCCAGAGGAAGCGGCAATAACTTTTGTATACATGCAGCAGTTGTTTTCCACTAATACAGAACGCAACAACCCTTATATACCCGATTGTGAAGCCAATCGTCAAATGTACCTGTCCTTACATTTTGTCACACCACCTGTGATATAATCCTGTTATTGACTTCTTGCTGCGAAAGACCATCAGTGACATGGTTCTTTCAACAAAGACATCACCGAAGGGTAAAAGAAACTCACCAGATTGATATACTGAGTTCAGAAAGTAAACCCGTCAAGAAAAAAAAAAATTCCATATTAAATGCCGTCTGTATATATATATATATATATATATATATATATATATATATATATATATATATATATATATATATATATATTAGCAGAAGTACCCGGCATTGCCGGGTGGGGGAGGGGAGGGGGAGGGGAAAGGGGAGGGGAGGGGAATGGGGGGGAGGAGAGGAGAGGGGGGGAGGGGAGAAGAAGGGGGAGGGGAAGGGGGAGGGGAAGGGGCAGTGGAGGGAGGGGGAGGGGGAGGGGAGGGGGGGAGTGGAGGGAGGGGGGAGGGGAGGGGGGGAGTGGAGGGAGGGGGAGGGGGGAGTGGAGGGAGGGGGGAGGGGGGAGTGGAGGGAGGGGAAGGGGGGAGGGGGAGGGGAGGGGGAGGGGAGGGGGAGGGGAGGGGGAGGGGGAGGGTAGGGGGATGGGAGGGGGAGGGGAGGGGGGAGGGGAGGGGGAGGTGAGGGGAGGGGGGAGGGTGAGGGGAGAGGAGGGGGAGGGGGGAGGGGAGGGGGAGGTGAGGGGAGGGGGGAGGGTGAGGGGAGAGGAGGGGGAGGGGAGAGGAGGGGAGAGGAGGGGGAAAAGAGGGGGAGGGGAGGGAGGGGGAGGGGAGGGGAGGGGAGGGAGGGAGGGGAGGGGAGGGAGGGAGGAGGAGAGGGGAGGGGAGGGAGGGAGGGAGAAGGGGAGGGGGGAGGGGAGGGGAGGGGGAGGAGGGCGAGGGGAGGGGGGAGGAGGGCGAGGTAGGCCATGTCCATTTTGAGGTAGGCCATGTTCTTCCCAGGCTCAATGGCCATGTCTATGCCAAATATCAAGCACGTGAGCCTCTCCGTTTAGGAGTCTATCGGTAACATTACACACACACACACACAAACTGTTTATATATATATATATATATATATATATATATATATATATATATATATATATATATATATATATATATATATATATATATATTGTTGCGGTTTTTGAACCCACACTTTTGTAAATAATAATCTCTTGTAAATAATTCTCATCATTAAAAGGTCAAAGGTAGCACCCATAGAAAGGCCACAGCAACATGTAGGTCACCATAGGAATCTCAGTTATTTCCTTATTATGTGTCTAGTTAAGGCTTTGTTCCCAATAGTTCAATCTGTGTTGCATCAATTAAATAAGGAGTAGGCCCTTTCGTCCATCTTGCAGTCTCTCTCTCCCAATTCTATTATGCGCCTTGTGTTAGCAGTGTTCGCTGCCTCGCTGAGCTTCCGCCCAAGCGCCGCCATTAAGTACGCAGTCGGCTCGAGGAAGAAGGGGGCGGAGCCCCAAGAACAAGGCGTGGCCATGTCAACGAGCCATCAAAGGCAGAGCCGGTAAGCCCTTGCCAGCCAACCAGGGCTGAGGTGAGCTCGCTGGCGGGCGTGGTTTCCAAGCGCGCGGTTTGAACTGAAAGCACGTTATATAAGCGCAAGCGCGAAGCCCTTTTACGGACTGCGCGGAGACGGCTGATTGTAACGGACTGCGCGGAGATGGCTGATTATAACGGACTGTGTGGAGACGGCTGATCGTAACGGACTGCGCAGAGATGGCTGATTGTAACGGACTGCGCAGAGACGGCTGATTGTAACGGACTGCGCGGAGACGGCTGATTGTAACGGACTGCGCAGGGGACCATCGTGATTACGGACTTCATTCGTCGGGCTCCTTTTGCACAGATATATATATATTGTTACGGATCTCGGACGTTGGCTCTCCCCTTATCAAGGGGGGGGGGGGGTTAATCCCCTTGTCTTTTTATCTGGCCGACCCGAGTCCTGGGGGTTATAACGTTCCTTCCGGTCGGTGGTAAATAGGGTTGTTGGTCGAGTCTTAGTCCAATTACCTAAGTACGACCACTGGCCATAAAGCAAGAAGATAACTCCCGCTCGAACCACGGATATTGGTGGAAATGCCGAGCGGATAGCGATCGGCGATCCGAGCCGTTAACAATGGGACTAAACCCGATTATAAGCGGTTCCTATCGTGCCACGTTTACCCAATGGAAGAAAAGACTAATGCGATTGGATAAAAGGAAAACCAGGAAGAACAAGTAATTTATTTACAATTTGTACAAGAAGGAGAAGAGGAAACAAAATAAATATACAGGATAGGAAGAGGAAGAAGCAGTTACACAGGGCAGCCTTAAAACAGTCTTATTCTTAATACCCAGGACAAACGTACACACTCACATGGGGATTGTAGATGGTGGATGGTCACCGGCGCGTCCAGGCTCCAGTCGGCTCCAGGCCAAGCTCCGATCCAGCGGCCGAAACCCGGCAGGCAGCTCCGCATATAATGGAATGCGACCGGACAGTTTATATAACGGGGGGAAGCTGGTATGCTGCGTATGTAAGATGTGCACTATACAAAGGCGCCAAACGCCCCCTCTCCAATATAACCCTTTGATAAGGTCCTTCTTTCATAAGCGCCACTGCATCAGTCCCGTCAATGCAACGCGCGTTCTCCCAGCAAGTTAGTCAAGGCGAGCTCTCTCACGCGGTAAGTCTTTACAAAGGTGCGCTCTCCCGATCAGTAAGTTCATGCGTGCTCTGGTAAGTAAGTCCTGTTGGTAAATGTGCTTGCTGGCAAGTCCTGTGAAAGGGCTTTGCGCTCGCTTTTATAACTCACCAAGCGATCACTCCGCGAGCCACAAAAGCCACGCCTGTCGGCGATGTCACTTCAGCCCTGGTTGGCTGGTGAGGGCTCACCGGCTCTGCCTTTGAAGGCTGGATGACGTGGCCACACCTTCTTCCTGGTGCTCCACCCCCTTTTTCCGGCTTTACCTCGTGGAATATGGTGGCGGTGAGCGAGCGCTAAGGCAGCTGCTGCTGGCAGAGGTGCGTACCAATTTGGGAGAGCCATAGGGCAGACTGGAGGGCGCGTAATGGCATGGCTTGGAGAGGGAGGTTGCAAAATGAACGGAATGGGCCTACTTCTTATTTGATTGACGCAACGCAGATTCAACTATTGGAAACACGGCCTTATCTAAACACATACTAATGAAATAACTGAAGTCCTATGGTGGCCTACGTGTTGCTTGTGGCCTAACTATGGGGTGCAACCTTTAACCATTTGATAATGTCATATTTACACGTGTGGGTTCTAAAACCGCAACACTGCACCCCCCTTTTTCCAGGCTCGGCCCGAGCCGAAACAATAGGACTATCTTTTAAATTAATGTGACACTCAGGTGTGGTTACCCTCTACTTTTAACCTACTACCCTGAGTGCGACAGTTTTAACACTAGGTATGTCCCCCCTCTGCATTGTGTCCTACCTAACTGACTCACGCCCACAATTAACCGAATTACGGATGGTCTTCAAACTACACATAGAGCCGGTGGGGAGCATTATTTACAAGACTACTATTATTTAATTATTTACAAAACTAGCACCCAGGACCTGTATTTTGTGGGAAAAGAGAATATGTTTTGAGAAGAGGAAATGCCATTGCCATGCACTGCACCGATACACCATACCCATATGTACCAATAAAATGCACCATAATAAAAAATGCACCAAAAAGCACAGAAAATGCACAAAACAAACATTTCAAAGTAATAAATGGTGTCTTCTTCTTCTCTGCTGGGCCGATGTATCTTGCCTCGATCTTCTTGCTTGATGTTTATTTAATAAAAAGGGCACAAACCGCGTCCGCTTTTTTATTCATGGCCAGCAGGGCCAACGTAGGTGGTCCGACTGCTGGGCATTGATGCCACTTTAAAACACAGTGGTCCGCAAGCCAGATACCGCTGGCAACAATGGTCGGTCCCAGCAGAGGTGCCAGGCCACAGAACGTGTGGTCCATAAGTGCCAGGCCACAGAACGTGTGGTCCATAAGTGCCAGGACACAGAACGTGTGGTCCATAAGTGCCAGGACACAGAACGTGTGGTCCATATGGTGCATCAGTGCAGGCAGGAGGCAGCAAGGGTGCGGGCGCACAATTCAGGGCACCTGCACACTCCCCTCGGACACAAAAGAAAGACCATGGTCCATGAGTGGGGAAGGAAGACAAAGCAGATTAGCGGGGGCAAGGGCACAAGGGAACACATCAATACAAGGCAATGCAAGATGAGGGGCACGGGAGAGTGAGCCGAGAAAGCTCGTCTCTAGCCGTACATCACCCCCCATGTCACCTACCCTACCCTTGCCCTTCCCCGTATTTACACAATTTACACATTTACCAATTCGTCGCTACTGTCTTGTCTTTCCCATCCCCTAATACCAAATTCGTCATCAATCCCTCCTGAGGAGGAAGAGATGGAATATCAACACAATGTCTCACCCACGTCAAGATGCGTCTTACATTCCAAATACTTGCAAAACATGGTGTGGAGTCTTATCACCTCGGTGAGTGGATGCAGATAGTGCGAAGAGATTTTCTCCTAAACTATACCTCTAATTGACATTAACCATTTACTCTACCTGGGGTCTTGCCCTGCCAAACCAATTGGCCATCTTACACTATGTGGTTCTAAAAACCGAATTCCCATTGACCAGTCTGTGGTGCTCTCCCAATTTTGGGTCTCACCCCCAATTTTTCCTTCTGTGCCCTTGCACAATTTCAAGGCTGGGTCATGTGGCCCACCAGCAGGTCCGCTCACCTGCACACCTCCGCCACTGTAGTTGCCACCCGAGCTTGCCTAGCACCTCACTAACCTAACCTGGGGAAGGCCCTCCTAGCTCTCTCACCCTGCTACTGCCCTCTTTGGCATCGCGCTACCCGGGTCCTCCTTCTAGGATCCTCGGGCCCCACTCACAACTACACAACTACCCTAACTGGGGAAGGCCCCTCCTGGCTCTCTCACCCCCTGATCTCTAACTGGCTCCCAGAGCCTACCTGCGGCCTCACCTGGCCGACAGACTACCAGTGGCAGAGTGCCCATAACTACAAATGGTCACGCAACTACCACAACCCCCAAGGAACTGGACCCACATGCAGCTGAAGCTCCGAGGGAGTTGGTGATGTAATGTCATGGTCAAGGACCATAACCTCCTACTGGCATCGTTCCGAGTATAACTCCCAAGGGATTCGAACCGCATGCAGTTGAAACCCCAAGGGAATTGGTTACTCCGGACACCAGGTGGGAAATTATGGTGGGCAATGACCATAACTACGAATTCAGCCACACGCCCACCCATTCCACCGACTCTTGCACCCAACAAAACACTACCTTTCCACTACCCGCACCACAGGTGTCAATATCCACCAAATTTACCTACTCCCTCTACCTACTTTTAAACTACCTTCCCCGGGTATTCGTGAAGGGGTCCATCCTTCCCCCATCCACTCCTTCGCACCATGCACTCCACTCCACTCATCCCACAATACTCACTCCACACAATTTATTCCACACACCTGTTTCCATGCACCTATTCTCCACTTGCACACCATGCAAATCAATGCACTCAATACACAAATACACACATCCTCAATACTCCATTCATACACCTTTACACACACACACACACACACACACACACACACACACACACACACACACACACACACACACACACACACACACACACATATATATCCTTCCCGAGCATTGCCTCTCAATTCAGATTTTCCCACGGTCCAAATCCTCATTTCACCAGCACTACCAAGGACCTCCATACGCAATGCCTCATTTAATCCTAAACTTAAAGCTCATACACACAGCATCATTTAATCTATCTACTCCCTTCTAATACTAGTGCTCTCCCTGTCATCCCTCATACTAAGCACTCCCTCGTCATTATCATCCAATGACTCTACTCTACGTCCCCACTACCTGTACAAATGTCGTTACATAAATATTATCTCTCCTAAAGTCATTTCTAGGTCCCTATACATTTATCCAAGCTCTCCCTGGCTAGTTCTTACCACCAAACCCCATAATCCTATAGCTCCTTTGCCCCAAGTGAGGGTTGGTAGGATTACAATCCCTCCACACCGGGCATCATTTCCAATCACTATCGCCATCACAGTCCACTACACTTGAGCCTCTCGGTACGTCATTACATCATTTTCACAGCTCGGCTTCGAAAAACCGAGCAATGCATTCGTGGTCTGTCTCCTGTAGGTTGGGTCCGTCTGGCATTCGATTCAGGGGAGGAGGCATACTCGGGCCAAGGCTCCAGGCACCATCCCTACGCAGGGCCTTTCGCTCCCATGCGCAGTTGCCCAGCCTTCCCCGTCTGGAGCGCCGCCACCGCAAGGGGGCGCGCTCCGAACCCTTCTCCTTTCCCTCGAACCGGGCCGATCGCTTTGCCTAACAAAGCGCGGTACCGACCGTACAGGGCTAATGTCTGAACAAACCAAACTAAATGTCTGAGGTTTAAATAAGACAGGTTCCTCCAAGATCCTCTCTAAAGATGTTCTAATCATTTGCACCTGAGCTGGTGCACCTGATTCTAATTTTAGGTATTTGAAGTAGTGATAAATGTAGGGGTGTACTTACTTTTTCCACATGCGAAATTTGCATTTATTTTTATTTAAATTATACAATGGACGACAAAATGTAAATGTTTCATGATATTTGTTATATTATTTCACCTTTATCTATCAATAGTGTTGAAATGAAGATCAAATAGCTGTATGTTGAAATATGTTGAAAAAGTCAAAACTTTACATGGGGTGTACTTACTTTTTCACGTGACTGTATATATAGATAATATGATTAATATTTACTTGAGTTCCACCCTGTTAGTAAAACTCCCATTCCAGTTACTTTTCTCACAAGCAGTCACAGGTTGGATCTTGCAATTCAGTAAACCATGTTATGGAATTTCAACATCGGTTTGACAGTGGAGTTTACTGGATTGTCAAAGCTCACTGTACATAGGCAAATGAGATTAGCCTTGGCAACTTGGTGGCCTACATCTCGGGCATACTAAATTCATTCATTCATGTGTACCATGTTGTATGCAGAATGATGGCTCTCCCAAAGTGGTTTCTTTAGCAATGGTTACAATCCTAAATTGTTTACCGCTCAAGGCGCAGGATACTCGTCTGTATGTGCAGGAATTTGAAATTTGGCAGTGGGGTTCGGTGAAAGCTCATCTACTCTTCCCGAATGACTGTAGGATATTTATTGTCTACCAGCTAATGACAGCAAAAGGGGCATCATGTCGAATATCCCTCAGAAGTTCACGGTGCACACAATACGCAGGCTCGGCCTGCATGCAAAACACGAGGATGACAGTTTGTGGTTGGGTCGGGATTTGAACAATGGCTAGACAGCTCAGCGATGAGTATGTGCACCTCTCGGCTATCCTGCTAGCCTGAATACTAAGTGACTATGAATAATAATTTGCTGTGCCACCTTCAGTTCATGCACCCCCATCATCTTTCTCTTCAATGAGCCTTCATATTGTACACAAAAGAAAAATACAAGGGATCACACCCAGGGTGGAGTTTCGAGTCATTTTATAATCCATAGCAGATTATTGTAAAGTCTCATCTGTTAACGCTTCAAATCCATTGGCATCCTCAGCACCCTTGCTGCCACCAGCCCTCCAATTGAGGCGATATATACTCTCTTCCAATATACATTCTTGGAGTTGTAACACTTGACTGCTTATTATGAGGGTTGTGGGCCTTCGCTGTTTGCTAAATGAAAGGTTGGGAGATATTCCTTGTGGGTTGTGTTATTGGGAAGCTTTTTGAGCACAAACATTTGGTACAACTTATCCAATGATAGAAGCACCGCTACACCTACCATACCGGCTGACCGCAAACCCAACACAGCACTGCGTCCAATGTTATTGCACGGTGAGGTCGCCGTCTTAGATATCCGCAGGAAATCTACTCCCAAGAAACACTCGAATCGAATCCCTCCTGGGATCGTGTGACATCTCCGTAACTGTGCAGGGATCTTACATCTGCCATGGCTGGGGTGAAGACGTCCCTGGTAGAATACAAAGATGTCGATCTTTTCATGTGAGTTTGGAGTTGGGCTCCGGCCTGCTGCCTCGAACAGTCGCACATTTGTTGTGAGCCTTTATGGAGGCCGTTGAAGTGTCTCCGCTGGGATTTCAGCCGTCAGCAGGATTTCGGGAACAAGATAAAGGGCTTTTACCATTTTGGCAATGGAGTGTTTAAATCCTCAATATTATTGCCATATTCTCATCTCTGCGATGATTCTACTTTCCCTGGGGATATTTCTCTTGGCCATTTGCTTTGAATGATCATGGCAGCTGTTTAATTGTGAGGCTTTCTAAAATTCCAATTTCAAAGATTATCCATCTATATTATGACACATGGTGGAAAGAAGAAACATAAGGATGCAGAAACGTAAATTAGTTTTGTTTGTTTATGGTTCTGTTGGTCATAAAACTAATTGTAGATTCAAATAAAACGCTGAATCATCTCAAATTAGCAGTTTTGAACAAAAAGTTAATTTCAAGCAATTTTCATCAGAGATGGAAAGAAGGAAATGAACCTTGGTAGAAACAATAGATGTGTCATCAGTTTAGTCTTACAGACGGGCATAACTCGCATCATCAGTCGGAATGATTGGTCCATAGCGGTCACATGTACATCATAAAGGAGGAAATTAAGAGAGGATTTGACTGAGATGTTTAAGATAATTAACGGTATGGACAAAATAAGTGGAGAAGAGATTTTCAGTCGAATATCCAATGATAGTTCCAGATACCATAGCATGAGGCTAAACAAAACAGGAATGATGACAGCAATAAGGCAAGGATCTTTAAGTCAGCGAGTATAGTTAATGATGGAATGATTTCCCGAGAAAGGTAGTGGCAGCACAGGGGGTAGATTATATATCATCATCATCATCATACTAAAATATGCGATTTGGTGTCTGTCTGTCTGTCTGATGAATTTTTGACCCCAATACATTCGTTCATTACTTATCCAATCTCAACCAAACTTGACTTGATGACTAAGGGTTACATAATGAAGGTTGTAGCGCATTAATTTGCCCCCTCCCCAAGGGGTTTTCCCCGCCATTGCTGCCAATGTGGTTGCATGTTGAGGTGTATATCAATGTTAAATTAGCTTTATCGTGGCGTTTTTCCAAAGAAGAAGATTTATCGTGGCGTTTTTCCAAAGATGCTTTTAATAACAAAATTAATGATAATCGCATATTATTAATGTTATTGCAACAATATTAATACGAATAATGTCCCACTTCCCCGAAGCATTTTTCCTGGAGTAATAACGTGTATAAATAACTTATATTTATAATGGCGTTTCCGTGGGAGCAATGGCTGCTACAGGAAGTAAAAAAATATAAACCACAAACACGTATGATTAGCTTTTTAAACAGTCGCTAATGCTCTTTATAACACTAAATGAAGAAATTTGGAGGAATCCCAACATCCGTGAAGTAAGGTTTACTTACAGAACTGAGCGAAGATCTATGGTACTCTATATACCCCACACATGTTGAATTAATAGCATGGCCCTTTCTGCCGCTACCGTGGCATTTTGCATAGTGAACTTTTGAAACTCGCTCCTGCTGTTCATACGAAACTGAAAGGGAGGAAGCTCGGGTTTTGCTTATTAGTCCCCGTTCATACGAAACTGAAAGGGAGGAAGCTCGGGTTTTGCTTATTAGTCCCCTACCGGTGTACACCGGAGGGGACTATAGGTTTGCACGCCGTCCCTCCATCTGTCAGTCCATCAGTCTGTCAGTCTGTCAGTCCATCAGTCTGTCAGTCCGTCAGTCCGTCACGCAAAGAACAGTTTTCCGGACTTTTTTTTCTAAATGCTTAATGCTAATGTTTTCAAACTTGGCACATGGTTTCCTCATGATAAGTTACAGATCGAGTTCGAACTTCACGACGTTTCGATCATTTTTGACAAAATTATGGCACTTTGAACTTTGGGAATTCTGATAATTCTGATGATCCTTAACTCGGTGCCATTTTAAGTTTTAATTTCCTTTAAAAAAGATTTTCTCTGCAATAATAGGACCGATTGAGATCAAATTTCCACCATAGGAGGGACTCGGTCTGTAGAATATTTTAATGATAACTATGACGTCACAGGTCGCGTGGTTCGGGCGCCATATTGTTTTTCGTGAAAACATGAAAACCCCTTTTTCTCTGCAACGGCTGAACATATCGAGGCCAAACTTTGCAGGCAGAATCGCATACCCATGACGAACAAAAAAGTCAGCGAGCATGATGTCATGCGTCAAATGGTTTCAGAGTTATGACGTTTTTAAGCATGAACATTTGAAACCAAGCTCCTCCCTCATTTTTGATCCAATCGAGGGGAAACTTCACAGATCTGTTCAGCATGTCAATCTACTAAAATATCCTTTTGGAACTTGCGATAGGGCACGTGGTTTGGCAGATATCGTTAATTAAACGAAATTTTCATTTTTTTTAATGGATATCTCTTGTTTATTCTAGTTCTCCTCAAGTCGCACCGCGTGCCCTCAGCCTCGTCTCGCGAACATCAACAGCATGACACAGCACCCGCTTTCCGGAGGAGCGGAGCCAAGCCGAGCAAGATATATAATATATACACATCGATCATTGATCGTGAACCGGAAAATATAATAAATTACTGATATTTAGCGACTCGAAAGGTTCTTTATCAACAACTTCTTTTCTCGTGCTTCTGCTGACCTGTCTGCAAGGTGTATAAATCAAAGTCCCGAGTGCGAATCACAGGTGAGCCCGTCCTGAGGTAATTAGCGATTGGGAACGATTCAGAACCTGTGGGTAAATAACCCTTGGTAATTTCCCCAACAGTTTTCCGGATGACAGACTGCCGGTAGGGGACATGTATTGCAGCGCAATACTCAGAATGCTTGTTTACCAAGCAGCTAGCTAGTGCTTGCCAATCCAGCCGTTCCTTAATGATTCTGAATGGAGTGCTTGCTCAAATGCTTAAACCACTTGGCGATCTCTTCACAAGAAACTTGGTAAATGAACACACACCCAATGTTCTTGAGACCCGACCATAGATCGACTGTAATCTATATATCCCAAAGAGGAATGACCCTTCCTGCCCATCCCGTCGTGAGCAGGTGTACTAGTATATTAAAATACGCAATTTGTTGTGTCTGTCTGTCTGTCTTTCAGAAATGTTTGACCCTGATACATTCGGTCGTTACTTATTCAATCTCAACCAAACTTAACAGGAGGACCAAGCGTAACGCGATGAAGGTTGGAGCGAATTCATTTGCCCCCCTCCCCAAGGGGGTTTTCTCCGCCAAGGGGGTTTTCCCTACCAATGGGGTTGCGTGTTGAGGTGTATATCCCTTGTTAAGATATATTTATCGTGGCGTTTTTCCAAGGACACTTCTAATAACAAAACTAATGATAATAGCATCTATCTATAATTCCACTAATCTCTGTCTGTGTGTGTGTGTGTATGCGACCGCTGTTTCTCGACAACTACCGGTCCGATATACTTGAAACTTGCCAGGTATATTGCTGGGGACCCGAGGATGTGCCTTTTCAAGGTTTCATATTAATCGGACAAGTAGTTACCGAGCTATGTCCAAAAAACGATTCAACCAATCAGAGAGCAGCGAGCTATCACGTGTGCCGAACGTGCCGAACAGACTCTGCCTCGGACGGCACATTTGAGAGCGTATTCATTTATTTCACGTTGGCAAACTATGTTGGCGTTAAACTATGTTTTAAAACTAATTAAAACTACTTTGCGATTCATCGTAACTGCGATTCGTAACTGCCGTTCGCTTTGGCTTTGCGAATGGACCAAACCATTTCATGTAAATAGAGGGGGGGGATTGTCACCGTACTCGCAAGCCGTTCGCTTTGGACCAAACCATTTCATGTAAATAGAGGGGGGGGGATATAATTTTAGATATAGATATAGTACGGGCATGCCCTAGTAATATTAATGTTATTACAAAACAATATTGATACTAATAATATCCCGTCTCTACAAGGGGTGTTTTCTCCTTGGCCAAACGTCATGTTAATGTGTATAAATAGCTTATCGTGCCGTTTTGTGGGAGCACCTCCACCAGAATTTAAAATATTATAAACTACAAACATATGATTACCTTTTTAAACAGTTGCTGATGCTGTTTAACACTAAATTGAAAGAAATTTAGAGAAATGCGGACACCTGTCTAATTCTATGCTGATCTACTGCAGTCTATATACCCCACAAATGTGAATAACACGACCCATCCTGTTACTTCGGTAGAGTACTTCCAGGGCCGCTTCTCATGACAATGATATTATGAAACAATATCCCCAGTCCCCAAGGGGTTTTGTGACCTGCGATGTTCGCCCCCTTCACCCCGCACCCCGCCCACATCCTCGACACCTTCACGGAGGTAAATTTTATTATCGTGAATTTAGAATGGTGAGGCACGGTCTGATCTTTTCAATGACATAATCTAACATACATAATAGTCCTAATAATTAGCAATAATAATAAATAAAGGTAATAATATGACACCCACCTGTAGTGAGCAGGTGTACTCAGGAACGTCGAGAAGGGGGTGGGGAGGGGGTTGGGGGAGGATCGCTGCCTCGGAGCCGGGGTCCATTGAGGGGCCCAAGCTTCTCCTGTAATTGTTTTTAAAACAGTACAGTGAAACCCCTCATCGGCTCATCCTCATTTCCTCATCATTGCGTTTAAACCCAGAAGCTGATTTTGCTTTATTTATGAGCTCGTTGCTGCTCTAATTTAGGATCTTCATTAAGTAAAGTTGCTTAAAAAGTTATAAAAGAGAGAAAGGGTGGGGTGGGGGCCCCGAGGTTGTTTGCATTGGGGCCCGTGCTGGCTCTCAATGCCCCTGGGTGTACTAGTAGATTTATGTTGGAACAAGGAGCTGATACTCTCGGTCCCCACATTTTGGGTAGATTGATGAATAGATCTGTGTAATATGAAAGTTAAATCTTGAACGGTTTTTGAAATATCGCATACACAAGCCGAGTTACCAAGATGATTGCCATGGCAGCATAATTCACCCAATCACAACCGTGATCTAATCAGATTGATATAATGCCATGAGGAACAGATATCTGAAATATGAAAACTAAAAGTTTATCATTTTTTGAAATATCGCGTACACAAAAGTACATGGATGGATGATCAGTCGGTTGGTCACGAAGGAGCTGATTTTAATGCCCCCCTCTCTATCTCCGACCATGTCGGAGGGGCAGGAGACATTTGGATAGCTACCTAGATGCATTGTAGGTAGAGGCATATGGGGAAATTGGCAGGACTTGGAGATAGCTTGTGTGTGAATGGTGATGGTTTCTGGTTTTGGTATAGTGCAGACATGATGATTTGAATGGCCTCTTTTTGCACCTAAGTTGCTTGTCTATGTGTGTATTTCCAGACTGAAATCGATTGAACATTATTGGGATATCATGGGAATGCTGCTCCAACTGGTCACCAAATCTGCTCTGACTTGATCAACTGAAAAAGGGAATGTTATAAAAATGAGGCCACATCCCACAGCAACAGCTGGATCGTCTGGATTGGTTCACGACAAGCTTGTATTGGGGTACGTGATGGTAACATACTTTATTTAAAACGATTTTTTTTTTACCTCCGACACCGAAGGTTTGTGTTTTCAACCCTGTCTGTCTGTTTGTTACTTGGCAAAAGAAGGTTTTTGACAAGTATGTTGATCACTTCGGTTTGTGTGTGTGTGTGTGTATTTGTCTGTCTGCTCACTTATACTTGCCTACAGGTCACAATTTTAAACCGATCTTCACGAAACTTCAACAAATGCTAGAGTTGGTAGTTCAAAACAATTGTATTCTATTTTTAGGTAAAAAGGTCAACATAGGCCAAAGGTCAACCACTTTTCTTCAAATTTCTAAAATCCTCAATTTTCTTCCAATTGATTTGAAATTTGAATAGGATTTACATATTAGCCAACTGAATTCAACCACCACCTATTTTTTAGATTAACATAGGTCATAAGGTCAACATAGGCCAAAGGTCAACCACTTTCTTAAAATTTCTAAAATCCTCAATTTTTTTCTGATTGACTTGAAATTTGAGTAGGATTTACATATCAGTGAATTTAATTCAACCAACCATTTTACAGATCAACAAAGGCTAAAAGGTCAACATAGGCCACAGGTCAACCACTTTCTTCAAATTTCTAAAATCCTCAATTTTCATCCGATTGACTTGTAATTTGAATAGGATATTAATATAAGCTAACTGAATTCAACCACCAACTATTTTAGAGATTAACATAGGTGACAAGGTCAACATAGGCCAAAGGTCAGCCACTTTTTGCAAATCTCTAAAATCCTCAATTTTCATCCAATTGACTTGAAATCTGAATAGGATTTGCATATCAGCTTACTCAAACCAATCACCAACTATTTTTGAGGTCAACATAGGCCAAAAGGTCAACATAGCTCAAATTTCAAAAATTGTCAATTTTCATCTGATTAAGTTAAAATTTGAAGGCGATTTGCATATCAGGGCGCACAATTCAACCACCAATTATTTGTGAGGTCAAAAGGATGTTCTACTGAGTGCCAGTACATGTAAAGTGTCTGTTCCAGAACACCCTCCAGCTCAGACCACATTCCCCACATTCCCCACATCCCCCTTGTCCCCAAACCGAAACTAGCTCAACCCAAAACAGGAAGTGACTCACCACAAACCGGAAGTGACCAATTAATTATTATAATTTTCAGATTTCACGATTTTCAAAAAATAAAAAATAAAATGATTTTCGAAAATTTCTGATTTGCCATTTTTCCTGATCTTCACGATTTTCACGATTTCTCCCAATTTTTTAACTGTGTGATTAAAAAAACTATTTTATGAATATTTGTGACAACGAATGGGAATTCCTACAGCGGGTACGCAAAAACCCAGGCTTACCATGGGCAATGCAATCCATCACTATATAGGAACTCTCATCCCTTACATATTACGAACCATTCGTTTACGTGTTTTTTTTCAAATATTTGTTTAACAACAACATCATTAACTTTCAAACGAATGAATAACCCATGCTCACCAACCAGGATCTGAGAAACCTCGATTGCACAAATAACCTTACAGTTTACCCCCAACAAATCTTGAGGATTGATACAACAATCATCAATATTATCACCAGAAACATTATCCTTATAAAATGTTGTTGTAATCTCTATTGGAGAATCATTTTCATCAGTTGTCATAAGCGTTGGGTACATAGTGATAGCACAATCCTCCATAGATGCCCTCTCATCACACTTACGCCAAAATATATTTATGATGTTAAGAGGATATTTAAATTTGGTTTCTTTTAATACATGGGACTTAACCAATGAAAGAATCGCTTCAAATATTTTCATAGTTTTCGTTTCCTCAGTTGATGTAGATGATCGCGAATTGAATATAGTAATTGGGAAAGAAAATGACCTAATAATCTAATTATTACCCACATCAACAGGTCGGCTTGGTTTAATACCCCAAGACAATACCTCTGGTGTTTCAACATACAGTTTTGTAAAGTTTTCATTCGAATGTTTATATTTAATTGATATCTTACAAGATTCAACTCCCCTGTGTTTGGAATATTTAGGTGTTCCAAAAATTGTTTTTAATATCAAAATTATCATAGCTCAGTGCCATTATATATATATACATATATATATATATATATAATATATATATATATATATATATATATGTTCTTTCAAACAAAAATATATATCCCCAAAAAAATGTTTGAGAGAAATATATATTCATCTTAGTAAAAAAAAAAAAATTTGATTATTTATATTTCTTATATATACTGTATAAAGAGATGAATTCATATAATAAGATGAAGTTTCTTAAAAAGAACAACAAAGCCACAACATATTGTGATGTTTGTGACCATGATTATAAACACAACTATATAAAATATTTTCACACCAACAAACACAAAGCTAAAATTTCACCGATGCTGGCTCCACTTGAACGAGAAACAAAATATTGTAGCGTTTGTGATAAGTCAGTCTTGAAGGCAAGTTTTCCCTCTCATCTTAAATCACGCAAACACATAAAGTTGAGGGGATACACGATTAAGGACACTGATGGGGCATTTAATGGACATATTAAAATAAGGATTTTTAATTTACCACCCCCAGGACCAAAATCTATAGCTGAGGCGGTTGAAACGATCAAACCCGCCGTTAAAAGCTATGTAAAGAATACGTTGACTGAGATTAACCCCCTTAAATTTTATATGGGAGTAAAAATGGAATTGAAAAAAAACAATTACTGAAATAGGGGATCTTATTATAAAATATTATATGAGAACAAAACCTTACTTTATCGCATCACTCCAGGGGGTTCTTATTAACGGACGTTTATGAAAAACATATAGAACAAGAAGAACTGGTAGCTCATTCACTTGTGGGTAGTGGATTTACTATTACTAGAATACTTTTCATCGATATACATGTTCTAAAATCAAACCCTTTTAGGGTTTGATTGCTTCTTCTTACATTGATTTGCCGACGGTTATAAAAAATAAAAATGCGGTTATTAATATTCAAAACAAAGATCATAAATGTTTTCTATGGGGTGTGATTGCATGCCTACATCCCGTTGAACATAATGTCCAAAGAGTATCACATTATGAGAAATAAGAAAATGAGTTAAATCTTAATGGTTTACAATTTCCAATGACATTATCTGATATTCCTAAATTTGAGAAAATGAATAATCTATCTGCTAATGTTTACGGACTAACGGTTAAAAACAAAGTTCAGGTTTTACAAACTTCTGATAACTATAAAAATGATGAAACTCATATTGACCTTCTATATTATAATGTGGAAGAAAATTCACATTATGCTTACATCAAAAATTTATAAAGATTAGTTTCTTCACAAATAAACAAACACGAGGCTAAAAAATACATTTGTATGATGTCTCAACTTCTTTAATAGTCAAGAAAGATTAGACAAACACTTACAATACTGTGTCAGACATAAAGCCACCGTAATTAATATGCCGGTAGAAGGTTCAAACATATCATTCAAAGATATCAATAAAACTATGGTCCGTCCATTCGTGATATATGCCGACTTTGAATACAACAACAACAACAACAACAGGCATTTTAAAGGCCATTTTCCCGACAAGAGCAGGGGTTAGCCTTGCGGTCCCCATGACAATCTTCTCCATTTTGCCCTATTTTCTGCATCTCCCCTTGTTAACCCCCTTGCCGCATTTCTTCTTCAACCATCTTTAGCCAAGTCTTTCTCTTTCTTCTCCGTCCTCTACTTCCTTCTACATTCATTTCCATCACTCTTCTCAACCAGTCACTTTCATCCTTCCTCAACACATGACCAAACCATCTCAACCTGTTTCTCTTCACAGCATCCATCAAAGGCTCTATTCCCATCATCTTTCGCAATTCATCATTTGGCTTCCTCTCTCTCTCAACGATACTCCACACATCCACTGAACCATTCGCATTTCCACCCTTTGCAGCCTTCGTTGCTGCTCTATGTTCATTACCCATGTCTCGCTCCCATAAATCATAACACTTCTCACACATGCAGCATACACCTTTCCCTTCAGCTTCAACGGCACTGCCCTCCTCATCAGCATGCCACTCAGTTCCCGAAACTCCTTCCATGCACATCTCACTCGAGCAACCGTTACCGAGTCTGATCCACCTTCTCCATTCAGCATGTCTCCTAGGTAACAAAATGTTTTCACACCTTCCAGCTTCATGCCGTCTCCAAGATCCAACTCGACATTTCCTCCATCTGCAGCTCCCTCTGTGCACACCATACACTTGAATGTAGCTGCCACACTGGATAATGACCCTCTCAAACCACTACATTTTTGATGAACACACTCAGCGCAAATTGTACATTGAATCGAGTTCACTCCGACACCCTTCCTGCCCATAGCACATGGCCACTTCCCAGTTCTTTCCACCTCAGCACATGCTTTACCACTTGCCATCACCTTTGTTTTTCCGATATTCACCTTCAGACCTTTCGTCTCCATACATTCCTTCCACTTGTTCATCTTCTCCTTCAGTCCATCCATACTTTCCGCAATCAACACCAGATCATCTGCATACAACAACTCCCACGGTAAACCCTCCTTTACGTTCTGAGCCAGCACCTCCATCACAGCTACAAATAGTAATGGGCTTAGTACCGACCCCTGAAGCCCTCCCACCTTCACCTCAAATTCACCACTGTTCCCGTCCTTCGTCCTTACAGCTGTGCGTGCTCTTTTGTACATTGCCATCACGACTCTGATCAACCATTCCTCCACTCCTAACTTCCTCAATGCCCATGTCAATACTTCGCGTGGAACCCTATCGAATGCTTTCTCCAAATCAACAAACCCAAGAAACAACTTCTTCCTCTTCTCCATGTACTTCTCCTGCAACTGCCTCACAATGAAAAGCGCGTCTGTCGTTCCTCTTCCTGGCATAAATCCAAACTGCATTTCGTCGATCTTCACTTTCTTCCTTATCCTCCTCTCCAACACCCTTTCCAATACCTTCATTCCATACTCCAATAACTTTATCGCTCGGTACGAGCCACACTCCAGAGGGTCACCTTTCCCCTTGTATAGAGGGATGAGGGTACTCAGTTCCCAAGCCACTGGAATGCGGCCTTCTTTCACCACCAGATTACAGATCTCTGTCATTCTCTTCACACCCCAACTTCCTGCTGCCTTCAACATATCTCCCACAACTCCCGTCGGCCCTCCCACTTTTCTCTCCTTCATTGCTTTTATCGCTTCCTCAACTTCCTTCTCAGTTATCTTCTCTGCCGGTCCTAAAATTGGCTTACTCTCTATGTTGCTATCCCATTCATTCTCTGTATTCAACAGCATTTCCATATATCTTTTCCATCTTCCTTTAATTCCATCTGGGTCCACAACGATTTGTCCCACTTCATCCTTCAAGCAACTCACCCCCATCCCATCACACCTCTCTTTCGCTATCTGTAGTAAGGGAAACATATGAAAATCTGTTAACTAAATTGTTACCAAAAAATTTCTTCACCAATATGTTTGTAAAGGTGTGTAATAACATGTCTTAAAATGTTGAAGGTCAACTCCCGTGGGAAACCCAGAAAAAAAGCTGTTGAATTCGGGTACCGAAAAATTATTTTCGAGAATTTATATTTTTTTAAATCGGCCCTTAAGTAACTTATGAGGGGTCAAATAAGGGTTTTTCATGATCCTGAGTTGATTGTTAACATTTATATTTCACCACAGACACTCCTTTGTGGAAAAATAATTTCTAAATATATCTCATTTTCTACTTTGCAGGATATGGAGTCTTCCAATATGGATGAAGACGTTACTCCACCTGTGCTCAATTGCTTCATCTGTGCACGCTCGGATACACCAGCTGAAAGGCTCATACAGGCAACTCCAAAGGGATACTCAACTTTATTGAAACAAGCAGAAACTGTCGAAAATGTTACTGTTGTGGAACGTATGAAGGAGGCTCAAAAGGAAGGAAAACTGAGGTACCACCAGAAGTGTAAAAATGATCTGTACAACAACTTTGTTGCAACCACCAAGAGGTCAGCTCAAGCATCAAAGGCAGAGAAAGAGTCATCAAAGTTGAAGAGAAGACGCACTACTTGTGAGTTCAGTTCATCAACTGGCTGCAGTTCTAGAAGATCACAGTCAGTTGACCTCCTGTATAAGGATGTATGCATTCTTTGCAACCAACCAGCCCAGCTCTACAAAAATAATCCAGCACAAGCTAGAAAGAAATACAGAGTGCCAGATAATTTGACTGCAGATACACTGAAGGCAAGCTTGCTGAAGACAGCACGGAGTCGCGGGGATGACTGGGGCACTGAAGTCACTGGACGCCTGGAAGGGATCAACGACTTGGTAGCAGAAGAAACACTGTACCATTTGCGATGCAAACTTATGTTTGCGAGAGGTGACAGTTTGTCCAAGACTGATGAGGAAGGAAAAAGGAAGAGAGGACAGAGGAGTATTGATGAGGAGCGAGAGGCAGTTTTTATTGAATTCTGCGAATGGTTAGACTCAGAATTAGAGCATGGGGTAATGAACATGGACCAAGTCCATGAAAAGCTGCAGGAGTTTGATCAGTCACCAGAGAAGAGCCTTTCTTATTCAAAGCATTGGCTAAAGATAAAACTTCTAGAGAAATACGAAGACACCTTGTATTTCACAACACAGGAAAGAAGGGCAGATGTACTCTGTCTCAAAGATGGCACTGACAATATTCTGCGAGTGCATCATGCTAATCTTGACCATAGAGATGAGAAGACTCAGATCATAAAGACGGCACTCAAGTTCATATCCAATGATATTGCCTTGATTGATTTAGGTCCAAAGTCATACCCCACCACACACAGTATGACTGACATCGATAGTCAGCTGACACTTGTTCCTGCAAGCCTTCAGATGTTCTTGAGACCGATTGTCAAGACAGACGAAAGAGTTGCCGTTTGGGGGCAGAATTTTATTAAGGCCTGTCGACCTCGGTCTGGAGTATTGCCACACCAAATGGGGCTTGCCATACAACTTGATCATAGATTTGCGTCAAAATGGATGCTCAACAAGTTCCACCGGCTGGGATACACTGAGTCTTACACGGAGACACAAAACTACAAATACTGCTTCCTTAATAGTAGGAGTGGAGATGATGTTCCAGATACTTCTGGCACTCTTGACACCATTGTGGAGGAAACCGATGAACAGATCAATGATGAGGTTGCGGTTGATGCTGCGCTTGAGGATCAATCAGTGATGACAGCCAAAGTGCCAGCCAGTGAAAGTGAATTGTCAAGTAATGATCAGGTGGTCTTTATGGAGGTTGGGGAAACAAACAATGCAGTCACTCAGTTTGTTGGAGACAATATAGATTTAAACATTGTCTCTATTCACGGAAACACTCCCTTTCACTCAATGGGTTGGATCGAAGTCACCTCTCCAGCACCACCTTTGCCAGATCCACAGACAACAGCAGCTTTCCCCCGGGTGAAGTTGAAGGCACTCGACAAAGCTAAGATCCTGAGAGGAACTGAAGTAAAGATTATTCCATTTACGAACAGGAAACAGATAGGAACGAACGCGATCATGTTTCACCCCCTCGCTGAGCTTTCCTCCTCCCTGGCTCATGATCAGCCACTCCTCACTCCAGGTGACACACTCTGGGCAGCGGGGTGGGTGATCAAAGCCAACGATCCTGAGTTCCCACACTCCAACTGGAATGGCTGGATGAAGAGAATCCATGCTCATGATGCAAAGCAGAGCACACAGATCGACCCCAGTGACTATGGATGGACAATAGGTGTGCATGGGTATGAGCCAGTTCCAACACTGGACCCCACGGCTCCTGAGGAGCTATTGCAGTTCACGAGCTGTAATTGTCATGGAGATTGCAGCAATCGGCGATGCAGCTGCAAGAAGAATGGGGTCACGTGCATCTCGGCCTGTGGAGTCTGTAATGGCATTACATGCAGAAACTGCAGTCATGATGTTGTTGAGTCTGAAGAAGACATAGACAATGACTGTTGAAACTTCTGACATTGTGAATGAGAAATAACTCTTGAGTATTATATATGTATGTGAAATAAAAGCTACTTTGTGTGTAAATGTAAAAGTGAAAATATAAATGTTAACAATCAACTCAGAATCATGAAAAACCCTTATTTGACCCCTCATAAGTTACTTAAGGGCCGATTTAAAAAAATAAAAATTCTCGAAAATAATTTTTCGGTACCCGAATTCAACAGCTTTTTTTCTGGGTTTCCCACGGGAGTTGAACTTCAACATTTTAACACATGTTATTACACACCTTTACAAACATATTGGTGAAGAAATTTTTTGGTAACAATTTAGTTAACAGATTTGTGAAATATCTCATAAAATGCCCTTACTACTGCTTTACAATCCTGAATACCGCTCTCTGACCCTCTTCCGAATCCAAGCTTTCTCTGAACATTTTCCTACATGCCTCATGCGCCTTTGCTACCTCTTTCTTTGCAGCCTTCCTGGCTGCCTTATAACTTTCATGCTCTGCTGTTTCTGCTCCCGTACCCTTCGCCTTCTGCCACTCCTTGAACTTCTTCCTCTTCTCGTCAATCCTCTTTCCAACTTCCCCATCCCACCACCATGTTTCCGAGTGCCTCGGTGGTCCATTTGTCCATCCACATACCTCAACAACGGCTCCCAACAGACTATCTTTCATTGACATCCAACCACATTCAAGCTCAACCACATCATCCTCTACCCTACTCAGCCTCTCTTTTAATGGCTCCCTTACTGTCACCTCTTTCAATCTCCACACCTTCATTCTCGGTTGGTACTTCACCCGCCGAGCTCTCCTCGCACCTTTCACCCTTATGTCACAGACAACCAAGTGGTGCTGTGAAACAGCCTCCTCCCCTGGGATCACCTTTGTGTCCCGGAGGTGCCCCCTATCTCGCCTACGCACCATCAGGTAGTCAACGGTTGTCGTCGACCCACCTGACGTGTATGTAACAAGCTTATTATCCTCTTTCTGGAACTGAGTATTACAAATCAACAATTCAGCTCCATCAGCAAACTCCAAAATCCTTTCACCTTCTCCATTTCTCACACCATATCCGTAACCCCCATGAACTCCCTCAAACCCGTCCATACTCCTTCCCACATGTCCATTTAGGTCTCCTCCTACCACAACAACTTCCTCATCTTTCACGTTTTCCATCAGCTTCTCTTTTGCACACCAGAACTTCTCCTTCTCTTCATAGTTCATAGCTCCGACCAACCTGTGGAGTATATCCCGAGATGACGTTCACCCAGAGCTTTCCAATCATCATTTTCAACATCATCAACCTATCATTCACTCTAGTCACACTCACCACACTGTCTACAAACTCCTCAGAAAACAGGACACCAACACCATTCATGCCCTCCGGGCACCCTTGCCACACAAACTTGTATTTCTGTCCCTGCCTGCCTTTCACCATTCTCACACCACTTCCCTTCCATCTCGTCTCTTGCACACAACATATGTCCACTCTTCTTCTGATCAATACTTCCACCACTTCTCCTGATCTCCCTGTCATTGTCCCTGCATTCCATGACCCAAACCTCAGAAACCGATCTCCACTTCTGGCTGTACCCTGCCCATATGTAGTTGTAATTGTCATGGATCTCTTTTTGAGGCAATGTTTTTATGGCCGGATGCCCTTCCTGACGCCAACCCTCTTAGTCGCCTCTTACGACACGCAGGGATACGGTGTACCTATTCTAACCAGGGTACACACCGGGAACTTACTACATTATATGATAAAGAAAATTATGTTTTACACCAAAGGAACCTGAAGCAATATTTATCATCAGGATTGATACTAAAGAGGATTCATAGAGTTATACAGTTTAAACAAAGTCAATGGGTGAAGAAGTATATTGATTTTAACACGCAAAGGAGAACCAAAGCAAAAACTGATTTTGAGAAAGACTTTTATAAACTGATGAATAATTCTGTATTTGGAAAGACGATGGAAAATCTTAGAAATCGACAAAACATAAAACTTACTACATCTTGGAAACGAGCATCAAAATTAGTTAATAAACCCAGTTTTCAAAGAGAAGTGCTGTTTTCAAAGAAATTTGTTGCTATTTATTTGCAAAAAGAGGGGATTGAAATGAATAAACCTATTATATAGGAACGACGGTTCTTGTTTTATCAAAATTACTAATGTATGATTACCTTTACAATAACTTGAAGAAGAAATATCAAGATAATGTTTCTCTACTTCATATGGATACGGATTGTTTTATTTTGGAAATTAATACGGAAGATGTTTATTCAGATATGATTGAGGATAGTGACTCGTATGATACGAGCAATTATAAACCAGATGATAAGTTGTTTTCCTCAAAGAATAAAAAGGTTATTGGAAAGTTTAAGGATGAATTAGGAGGAAAGGTAATGACTGAATATGTTGGATTGAGAACTAAGGCTTATGCTTATAAATATATTGATGATAATAATATTGAAAGATGTGATAAGAAGTTAAAAGGAATAAAGAAAGGTGTTACTAAAGAAGAAATAGGTTTTGAACATTATTTTAATTGTTTAACTTTAAAGACGGAAGAGTTTAGAACCATGAATATGATAAGAAGTTATGCACATCAATTATATACGGAGGAGGTAAACAAGAAAGCTCGTGGGGCTTATGATGATAAAAGGTTTATTTTAGACAATGGAAATGATTATATCCCTTATGGACACATAGACATAATTAAACAATAAATTAATCTAATAATAAAATGAGTTATTGTATCAAGTGCAAAAAGAAAACCAAAACTAAAAATATATCGTACGATATAAATAAAAAGAATAGAGTTTGTGAAAAGGGAGAATGCGTAATATGTGGGACTAAAAAGTGCCAATTCATCTCATCTAAAAGTGGGGGTGATATAAAAAAAATTCTTTCAGGGACTAAATTTACAGCAACAGGGATCCCAGGGGAACTACATCTACCGGGGTATTCCTTCTGCAGCCCAGGAACAAACTTAGAAAAAAGATTAGACGAGGATGGCAATCCTAAACCCTGGTCTAAACCTAGAAATAGGGTTAATGTGTGTATGAAGCATGACATTGATTATGGTAATACCACTACGTTGGATGAAAAACATGAAGCCGATAGAGAAATGCTGTATAATTTGTCTTTGATTCGAAATCCAACATTAAAAATTGATTGGTTTATCATGAAGAAGATGATAGGTGCTAAGTTGAAGCTTGGGCTTGGAATTACGCTTCAAGGTGTTCCACCCGGGGCAAAGCCCTTTAAAAAACTACTAAACTCTAAGGATGATATTAAACCTGAGGAAGGAGTCATTTTAGCTAATGAGTTACACAAACCTACAATCACAAAGTTTAAACGAAGGAAGGTTTACTCTAAGGGTGTTGATTACATCTGGTCCGCTGATTTAATTGAACTAAATAATGATAAGGGATACAAGTATGCCTTAACCGTTATTGATTTAAGGAGTAGATTTGCCTGGGTTGTTCCCCTGAAAAACAAGAGAGGTAATAATCTGATGTTAGCCTTCCAACAGATATTTAATAAAAGTAAGAGAACACCTAAGAAGCTGTGGACCGACGAGGGGACGGAGTTCTACAACAGCATATTCATGAAATTTCTGAAAGAGCATGGCATTACATTATACAGTACATTTAATGAAGGAAAAGCAGTCGTCATTGAGCGTTTTAATCGTACTTTGAAAGAGAGGCTGTATAAAAAATTCACACAAGTCGGTTCTCAACAATGGGTATCGGAAATTCAGGATATTGATGATAATAAATTATAACAATGTGGTACATTCATCTACTGAAGAAATACTGTCAGAAACCATTACAAAATTAGAATATGAAAAGAAGTTTAATTTGAGAAAACCAAAGTTCAAAGTTGGTGATGTTGTAACAATATACAGATGGAAAAGTCATTTTGAGAAGGGTTATAAAAAGAGATGAACTAATGAACTTTTTAAAATCGTTGAGGTAACGGATACAGCACCTTGGACTTATAAGTTATATGATTTACATGGAGAAGAAATCTTGCGGTCATTTTATTCACAAGACTTACAAAAGACAAAACTCAACAGATAATGTTCTTGAAAAATCATTGATGTTATATTAAAATGGCAAGAAAACTACTTCAGGAGAATTCTAATTTTTGTATTCAAGGATACTTACAAGAAAAGGGGGCAAAATTATTAATTCCTTATGAATTGGAACATAAAGAGGGAAAGTTTGTAATCAAGGATTGGCCATATACAGATATTGCAAAACCCACAAAGAGAGACCTGCTTAACATATTGTCCTTTTATATTGTCCCCTTGTCCTTTTAGCTGGCCGTCCCGAGTCCTGGGAAGTTATAACGTCCTTTAACCTTTAATGTCATATTTACAAGTGATTATTTATTTACAAGTGAGGGTTCTAAAACTGCAACAATACAATGACAGGTAATACCATTCCATCTTCCCGACGCCAAATCTGTTTGTATTCCCCGACTTTGTATAGTTATCTGATTGTCTTGACTTTTTGTCATACAAACCATTGCTATGCTACCATATAAGTTTTTACTTCCAAACTCATGTATTAGTTGGCTACTAATTGTGTTTCCACATACCGCATTATGGTCACTAAGGGGGTAATATTGTCACGCAACCGCCAAAATTAATATCAGGCGGTCACGGATGCCGATCGCGAAGGCCTTAGCCCCCGAGGTGAAAACTCAATGGCGGATTCCAAAACCAAAAGCTACCCCAAGCAAGCGGGATGGAGGGAAGCAGTGAGAGCTCTGCAGCCTTGTCTATTAAATTAATCACCCGGAAAACTGCGTTCAAATATGTACAGGAAAATAATAGAAGGGTTTATTAAATGAAAAGCAAGGACAGGAAAAGCACGCGCCGGTAATTAAATATCCTAAATCGGGATCCCGCACACCAGATATCAAACACAAACGAGGGAATCTGAATTAAGGAAAAGAACACGTCATGTATTGGTGAATGCGCAACTCGGTCTTATCTGGTCTGTCGTTGGCTTTGGCCGCCGTCCAACACGTGGTTCCTTTCGTCCCCCGGCACGCCTCGCTCCAAGTTCCAAAGCACCGAGCACCACGCACCAAGCACCGATCCCCACAAGTTCGACCCTCGTACATGGTCGACAAGCCAACTCCGATCTCATGGGACGGCCAACTCAGGCCGTGAATCTTCAAGGAATCTGCCAGGAATCTCACTGGAATTCGGAATCTCTGAACGACTCAACTCTGCGCATGAAAAGTCCAACTGCTTTCTCAACGAACTGCGTCTCAACTGCCAGTCCTACTCCAACTGCCCAAAAATGGCATTCAGCGCTCGTTAATATCTGCTGGCCCGTGACATCAGCCCTAGCACGCTGCCAACCAATCAGTCTCCTGCACAGACTCACCCAGGTGCACGCCCACTGCGTCACTCCCACTCGCGCTCCCTGCTCCTTGTGTCATAGCACTTGCTATTCGAGATGGATAGGCCTGTCGGAGGTGTAAATGGCGGCGGCGCCCATCGGTGGTGTCCTGGCCTGGTTTCTTCCTAAGTCATGTCAGGGGGGAGGGCGTTATTTAGTGTTGCACTAAGGATCCGTCCGAATGTCTATGTGGTGTGCGGTGCCAAAAGGGACAAAGGTTTGGCTAACCAGGTGAGGACACACAGGGGTGCTACTCCTTAATCCCTACACTACTTATCACATGAACCTCTTGGTAGATTCACAAGTATAGATCTTAACCGACAAAACGCCTACACATTTTTTTTTTTTTTTTTTTTGTTTGTTTGTTTTGTATACAAGATCGAGGCTCGTGAAAGAGCTAACATTAATCACACAAAAAGACAAACCGACACACAAAACACAAAAAACAAGGGGAGCGGCAGACAAGATGGGGAGAGAGGGGGAAGGACACAAAAGAGAGGGGGAAGAGGGGGAAGGACACAAACACAACATTTGAGAGCAGGGACATCGGGAGGACTTGGGGGGAGGTGGGAGAGGATTAAAACATATGAACACTGCAAGGACTCTGGGGTGAATTACCGGGGGTAGAAAAGATCAAGGTTTTCGATGGGGGACGATAAGAGATGGTGGTGAACAGCTGTTTTAAAGACCTGGAGGGAGGAGTGGGATTGAAGGGAGTGGGGGAGTTTGTTCCAGAGGCGGGAGAAAAGGGAATGAAAGAGTGAAGGTGAGCAGAGAGCCTAGACTTTGGCAGTTTAACCATAAGAGGGTTGCAGGCAGATCTTGTGCGACCTGAAGGAATATTGGGGCGACAGAGCACAGAGAGAGCTGGGGGAGCAAGGCCGGAGAGGAGTCGGTAGAAGACAGAAAGACCACCAACCTGCCTGCGGTGAGTGAGTGAAAGGCCCTCGACATTGACTACATCGCAGGAGATTCCAATGATTCTGAAAGCTTTGGCTTCAACAGCGTGAAGCCGAGCAAGGTGTGAGGCAGGAGCACCAGCCCAGAGGGGGGAACAGTATTCCATTGGATGAATGAACATGAACATGAACATGAAATTACAGGGTAGTTTTCCTTACCGCGACACCTCAAAGCATGTTACCTACGCAGCTCTATCTGCTCTACATATCACTACCCACCAGACATAACAATATTCTTCTTTACGGGACCAAATAAAATCTTGAAGGTCTTCCAAGTTTATTGGAAATAACCAATTGTACCCTAAATCAGGCATTTCATACCCCCATTTATCAATTACCATATTAACATATTTTCCCCCTCCTTATAAAGTTTGATTGTAAGTGGTACGTTAAGTTTAATACGAAAAGGTGTATGGTCTGGAGAACCAGGTGTTGTGACTGTAACTTCTACTTGTTTGTCATAACGTGCTGTTTTCTCTTGGGATATACATTGTAATACATCACCTAATCTCGCCAAGTCGTTGTTACCCGTGGGACTCGGATAATTGATTAATTTATAACTATTTTTCATATTAAGATTTTTAGTTACTGTATATCATATTTCTGTCGTTCAACCTGTGCCTTTGTATAATAATTTGATAAATCAACAGTCGTCTCTTGAGATCCCCTAAAGATAGAACCGTCTTTTCCAATGTAGGGCATTTTAAGAAAGAGTAAAAATAATATCAGAAAAACTTTCATTATTGTTAAGGTGAAATAATACGTATAAACATAATTGACCACAACATTTAGAATTTACTTCTTGGACTGGACTTGAAACGTTTGACAAACACTCTCCCCCCTCGGTAGGATTTTAATTACTTTAAGAGGTGGTGGAAGCCCATAGCTATCAAAATAATATTTATCCCGACTATTATGAATGCAAGTCCAATGAGATCCATTCCCACTATTATCTTCTAAATTCATTATAATATTCTTTGTATTTTTGGGCAACTTTGGAAATTCATCCCTCATACAAATACTTACGTTATTGAGGTTTAGCTGTCTACAATATTTACTGAGTTCTATATTTGACGTTGTATTCTTTCCAAAATGTTTAAACTACTCCTCCATTTTATTTTCGAAAATAAATTTCTTTTTATTTAGGAGAAAGATATAATCCATTACCCCTTTTAGTTAGTTTTACACCTGCCTGGGCGATAGAGGAAAGCATATCTCCGACTAACGATCTTGCCCTATCAGGCAGACTTTCAAGCCTTTCAGCAAAATCTACAATTACCCCACTCCCACTAAGTTCTTTCTCCAATGCCTTGTTATGTCTTTCCAATTCTTTTTGGGTTGCTAGTTGTGCTTTCCTTTCGTTAGCAGCTTTTACCGCTGCTGAAATAGCCCCCGTCGCCGCCCCCGCTGCACCTACCGCACCGGCAATTAGGGGGATTAGGGCTAGAAGTGGAAGAAATCCTCCATTTATTTCCTTTACTGAATATTTCTTCAACATGTGTTTTGATATTTTTAAACTACGTGAACCATCACTATTTAGTTTTTCCTCCTGCACTTTTGTGAGCAAAACACTAATTTTCATATCACCCTTTCTTTGAATTGTACGAACATTAATCGTACAAGGTTTTTGAAGTTGAATGCAAGACGATAGTTTATCACAATTGATTTGATTAATATATACGTCAGTTGGTACTTTACTCATTTTATTTATTACGAAAATTAATTTTCTATTTATTACTTATGTGATATTAGTCATAACGCCATTACCCGTATTAATCTGTAGTTCTGTTTCTTCCAAGAGCAAACAATATGCATCAAGTTTGTCATCTCCCTCCCTTTCAATGTATAGGGAAGTATCTACTCTATTGGACTTAATCGTTTCCTTTTGAGCGCTCAGGTCAATCGCGTAGATTGTATACAGACTTTTAAACGACGCCACATCCAAAATGGGATCAATATTACCATTACCTTCACACACCTTTTGGTAAGACTTGTAGGCTTCGGTATAATCATTATTTTTCCAATTAATTTCCAATCTATCTCTTGGGTAAAATGTACCATCTAGAGAAACCCTAAGTTGTTTTACCTTAGCATTATCACACAATGCATTATTCTTATCAGTAGCAGTATCTCCATCTGACTTCTTAAAAATGAGCCATAGGTATCGCGGTTTGCCTTGAAGAACACCCAAATTCCACTTGTAAGTGGATTTGTCCATTGTAATGTGTTGACATCTTATTTTAAGGTATGATACATTTAGCGGGGTCTTTGAGTTAAGTCTTCTAATTAACATCTCTTCCGTTTTAAGACTAGGACTATATTCGCTGATATACCAACACAGATCAATAATAACAAATTTATTATCATCAGCGAGAGCATTAGCAGCCCCAAAAAACAATCTATTTTCATTAACATTCCTGTGTAGTTGAAATCTAATTTTAAGGCCGTACAGAACTTTATCATAGTCACAAAATCCAAATATACCTTTAAGGGGTACAGCTACGGTAAAACTATTCTCAGCTTTTGTGTCATCGTTATACATTAACTTCCTCTGAGCATAACCGTGATCTTCGGTTGTTCCCTTTGACATATTGGGGATAAAACCTTCGGCAGTTCCCTTACCCCATCTATCACTATGCGAATATAATGTGAATTTCACCATTTCAGATGTAGCAGAGACATAATCAACCGCTTCCACTTCTTGCGTTCCAATATACAAACTAATATTATCAAACATTTTCCAGAAGAAATCATTTAAGAGTGTAACGTTTGTGTCAGCTGCAGCCTTATTGAATTTAAATTTACACAACAAGAAACTATCGGCTAGGTTCAAGTAAGTTTGTTGATTATTTATCTCAAAACTACTTGTTCCAGTCTTATTCCAATCTGATCCTGTTATGGCATTTACCTTATAATAATCTTCTTTTTTAGTTGAGTTGGAAATGACAATAGTATCATCCAAATCATACATAGCATCAATTGCCTCCATTCTTTATATATAACAAGAAAAAAAGAAGAAGAAAAAATATATATATATATATATATATATATCTATATATATAAAGTAGAGTTGGCCTCTGTGTCTGTATCCTGATCTATCTATGATCTCTAAGATCTCGAGAACCCGTGGACGGATTTGCGAGCGGAAAGTACTGTTCGACTCGGGATGGTCCCAGGAATGTCACGGAGACATAAACATTTAAAAAATTTCGGGTTTTAAAATTAGCGTATTATTAGCACTAGCAGAAGAGAGAGGGATTCGAAGGGAGGGAGCGCAGCGCTTCTAGCGCTTCTGACTACAGCACACCTTAAAATTAAAAAAACTTCGGGTTTTAAAATTAGTGTGTTACGCGTAATTAGCGCTAGCAGAAGAGGGAGGGAATCTAAGGGAGGGAGCGCAGTGCTCCCTCCAGCGCTTCTGTTAGCGTAATTAGCGTATTTCGGAACGTTAATTTTTCAACTTCATTATTCGGAATCAGTACGTCCCAGAGAACCTTCGTAACGTTAATTTTTCAACTTCATCCGATTGACATGGGACCAACGGCATGTGACAAAGAGTGAAACATACAGGCTACATTTATTTGACGACAATGAGTTCCGACTTCCGACCTCGGTGGGATGACAGGCTGAGTCAACCCCCCTGGTGTGAAGGGGGAGGAGGAGGGGAGGGGGAAGAGAAGGGGAGGGGAACGAGGGGGAAGGGGATGGGAGGGGGGAGGGGGAGGGGGAAGGGGGAGGGGGAGGGGGAAGGGGGAGGGGAGGTGGGGGGAGGGGAAAGGGGGGGGAGGGGGGAGGGGAGGGGCCCTTCTTCCCCTGGGCACCCCCGCACCCTTCCCTCCCCCCTTCCCCTCCCCCCTCCCCCCCCTTCCCCCTCCCCCCCCATTCCCCTCCCCTCCTCTTCCCCCTCCCCTCCTCCTCCCCCGCTTCCCCCTCCCCCCTACCCCCCCGTTCCCCTCCCCTCCTCTTCCCCCTCCCCTCCTCCTCCCACTCCCGTGCAAAGCCGGGTACCTCTGCTAGTATTATATATATATATATGTATATATATATATATATATATATATATATATATATATATATATATATATATATATGACAATAAAAAATATAATAAATAAATTTATTATATTTACATGTGATACTAATAAAATATTTAAAACTTTTGAAAACTCGACCCAAGTATTTCAATTATTCTTCGTCGTTCTTGTGGAGTTAGTTCAGTTTTACCTTTTTCTAATTTCTTTGATCGCTTGTAATTTACGAGACTCCTTTTGAGCGTCTTTTATACTCTTTACAGCACCTGCTACATTTCCCACAGCAGAAGCGGTTGAACCAATTAGGTCTTTATGTTTAAGAATAGTTGAAGCGATACCCATTAGAGTATCAATTAACCCATCTCCGTTATTTCTAAATTGATCTCCTACACCACATTCTCTCGTAGGCTTAAAGTACCCTCTCCCAAGAAACATACCTTCACCCTTATAGTATGGTGAAAGATACATACCTTGTCCCTTATAGTATTGTGAAAGATACATACCTCACCCAATCCCATTCCCAGCTGTTTTACTAACACCCTTCGTATCTTTCGTAATGACTTTATATTTTCTTAACTCATGTGTTCTTACAACAACCATCGTGTTTTTATTCTAAGTAGAATAAAAAACTTTTAACATTTTAGTTTAAATTTTTTCAATTTATCCACTTTGATTTTTCGTTCTAGTCATGAATAATTAGTGTCTGGTGGCCAAAACAACTTTTCAAAACGTAATTTATCTTTCAATGAAAATTTTGATGGAATTAAATATTCCCTGCTCGACATTAACATAACCTCTCCTCTTTCCCGAGTAAATACAAGACCTATTTTTCCAAACGCTAACTCTTGGTAAGTTTTCTTTTTATCTTGATCACTCGTGTTAAAACTACATTCTCGAAAAAAAACAGTTGGGTGTTCATTTATTAATTAATTTATCGTTATTATATAATTTTTCCAATTATTTGTTGAAGAACTTCACGTAGCTGATCTACAATTGATTGTTGAACAACTTCCTGTAGGTGAATTTTGATGGATATAATTTCACCATTGAAAGAAACTATACGGTGATCCTGATCGGTTATCTTAAAATTTACTTTAGAAATGTTTTTTCCTGATACGGGTAAATAGGTGAGATTCTTTGGCTCCATATTGAATTTATAACCTATTGGGGTTGAATAAGCGCTGAATGAAAATAGTGTATTTGTTTTTACTCCATCGTCATAAGCACCATCAACCAAATCACAGTTAATCAACACCGAATTTATACCTGAGGATATGTCAATGACGTTATCACTGACAAACGTATTATTATCCTCAAGATTTTTTGCGGAGAAACCCAACATCTCACGGATTGAATTAGTAATCGTGAAATCTATTTTATAATTATTTTTAAGTCTAATAGTTGATTTTGATGTATGTTTTTGAGTATATATTTCGATATTTTTTGGTTCAGCACATTTTTCTTTCATAACGCGAGAAATTTCTGAAGATAGTACAGGTATCTCGTAAGCTCCGGGGTAGGGTGGTCCAAAAATTTGAGGTTTGGATTTGCATTTCTCCACAAGCCTGCTCCTATTTCTATTGACGAAAGTAGTTTGTGGTGAAAATTTGAGCTTGATTGGACAATATCTAGAGGTTGCTCAAAATGTTGACAACTTTTAATGAATAATAAGATACAGAATTTTTAGCACCATACATCAATTCATAGATAATTATCTATTTTCAATTACTTAAATTATTTATTATTGTTATTGTTGTTGTTTGTTTGTAAACTAATAAATAATTATGAACAATGTACCATTGTACAATGTACATGTATGTTCATTTGTTCATTGTTCATTGTTCAATGTTCATTCACATAGTCAAATTTAGATTAAAAACAAAACAGTAGATTAAACATTCATGTATTAATTTGACAATAAATCATTTATCGGAAAAAATAAATCATCCATCAGAAAATATAAAATATCTATCAGAGACGATAAAACAAATCTATCAGAACAATTAAAACAAAGTAAACATCAGAATACACATAATTTGAATGATTTTACGTGATATTGTTTTCAGAAACTTGTGTTTCAAAACATTGCCTACTTCTTTGACAAGATGGCTTTGGTTGACACTGGAAAGTTTTCACGATGAAGTTTCACAACTCTCAACACAAATTGCTTCTGCGCTTCATTCTTGATCAGAGTGTCATGGAAAGTTTGGATGAGAGCAGCACCTCGCTTAGCACAATCATTGATAACCTTCATGCTGAGTATCTTCTTCTCAAGCTCTTGATATGAGTTGCCTGTGTTCCAGAGGTGTGGCTCCTTTTCCAGAAAACTCAGTGATACTTCTTTGTCAGACTCTGAGATGACAACACCAAATAATTCAAGAGATCTACTTGTGATGTAGGTGTCCACTGAGTCAGAAAGCCCTGAAGGCTTTAGCATCTATCCGATGAAGATTGTTTGGCTTTGGAGCCCGCTTGAAGCTCTTCACTATCTTTGCCTTTGTCTCATCATCCACCTGGCTATCAAAAAGAGCTAATGCAGCAAGGTGTTCTGACAAATATCAGAGGTGTCTAGTGAATGCTTTGACAGCAGATTCACGGACAACCATATCTGGGTAAGAATCAAGGGTTGAAAGAAGAAGCAAATCATTGAGATGTGCCTTTGCGGGTAGTGGCGCCTCATGCCAGAATCTTGCATACACAAGTCCAAAAAAAGAGCAATATGTGTGATCCCCTTCAATTCACGTGATGTTAGCTTTATTTGGTCTTTGAAGAGAACCATCTTGAGAGCATACATGGCTTTCATCATCCAGCGGGCATTGTGCATAGCTCCTGGGGCACGGAATTGCACCTCTCTGACCTCACATCCACCCAGAAATGTATGGCATCGTCTCAAAAGTTCTTCATTGTCATCACGTGGGTGTTGTTCTTCGAGTGCATCTGCATAAAAATGTATCATATTCTGACGTTCAACAAGGCTATCGGAAAATATTTTATCTTCTCCTACTTGGAACCTCTTCTTGTCAATTAAAGGCCACTGTTTCTGAAACCTCTTGAACAGTCTGATCTCAGGTCTGCTAGTGGGTCCTATGACTTTAGTTGTAACATCAGAGAGCATTACTTCAAACACATGATGACGACATGCAACCCAGACATGCTTAGCATCCAAAGCTGCTTCAATGAGGGTACATGCTCCGTTTCTCAGCCCTGTGTTGGATACAGTGGTGTCAAACACTATGCCTTTCACCAACTGTTTGACATTCCACTCCTCAAGAAGTTGTATGCATGCATTTGCTTGTACTACACCAGTGCCTTGGGGAATTTTTGGGACTCCAAGCAACTTCTCGGTATTCATACCAGTTACAAGTATCGCTACCGATCAACAGATTATTTGTGACTGCCAGTATAATCAGGGAGCAGTTTCCCATCCCAGTGTAGTAGGAGTGGGCTATTACATGAGATATTTGCCTTTTCTTTAGTGGCCATTATTTCCCTTCCACGAATTCGAGCACGACGAATTCTACTGCGTGACAGAGAAATGTCTTCATTGGTATGACCAAAAGATTGTGCAAAAGCACTGGCCACAAACATAGCACGCCGATCTGAGAGATTTACTCTGTCCAGAGTTGCCACTACTGCTGGAGTGAGCACCTTGATGGGAGCCTTTTTCGCTTGTTTGGCAGAATATGGACTTTGGAGTTTGAATTCATTCTCCCCTGAATCGGAGCTTTCAATCTCAGACTCATCATCATCATCAACCACAGCCGATGTTGATGGAACAGATTGCATTGCTGTTAGAGTCTCAGCAGCATGTTTCTTCTTTCTTTTATCTTCATTTTTTTTGTGTGTATACAAGATCGAGGCTCGTGAAAGAGCTAACATTAATCACACAAAAAGTCAAACCGACACACAAAACACAAAAAATAAGGGGAGCGGCAGACAAGATGGGGAGAGAGGGGGAAGGACACAAACACAACATATGAGAGCAGGGAAAATGGGAGAAATGTGGGAGGGGAAGGGCTTTGGGGGAGGTGGGAGAGGTACAAAACATATGAACACTGCAAGGACTTCCAGGAAGGAAGTTGGAAATTTCAAAAAAAAAAAATATCTGGGGTGAATTAGCGGGGGTAGAAAAGATCAAGGTTTTGGATGGGGGAAGATAAGAGATGGTGGTGAACAGCTGTTTTAAAGACCTGGAGGGAGGAGTGGGATTGAAGAAAGTGGGGGAGTTTGTTCCAGAGGCGGGAGAAAAGGGGAATGAAAGAGTGAAGGTGAGCAGAGAGCCTAGATTTTGGCAGTTTAACCATAAGAGGGTTGCAGGCAGATCTTGTGCGACCTGGAGGAATATTGGGGAGACAGAGCACAGAGAGAGCTGGGGGAGCAAGGCCAGAGAGGAGTCGGTAGAAGACAGAAAGACCACCAACCTGCCTGCGGTGAGTGAGTGAAAGGCCCTCAGAGTTAACTTCATCGCAGGAGATTCCAATGATTCTGAAAGCTTTGGTTTCAACAGCGTGAAGCCGAGCTAGGTGTGAGGCAGGAGCACCAGCCCAGAGGGGGGAACAGTATTCCATTGAGCTGTGGATGAAAGCCTTGTATGTGGTGAGGAGCTCAGGTGTGCCAAGAAAGGACTTCGCACGACGGAGGATGCCCAGTCGGCTACTGGTTTTGGAGGCCAGCTTGGAAATGTGGTTTTCCCAAGAAAGATCATGGCAGATAGTGAGACCCAAAAGCTTGAGCGACAGAACTTCTTGGAGAGGATTGTTGAGAAAGTAGATGGGAGGGTTTTCCAGTGGGTCCTTTCGGAGAGACATTGTAAGAGTGTGAGATTTGTCAGGATTGAAAGACATGTTCCACTTGTTTGACCAGTCTGTGATTTTGTCCAGGTCTGCAGAGAGTGAGGAGGCTGCAGACTGCCGATCTGAGGGATGAGGAAAGGAGCGGCAGATAGTGGAGTCGTCAGCAAAGAGATAGAGAGGATTTTCCAGAGAGTCGGAGAGATCATTGATGAAGACCAGAAATAGCACAGGGCCCAGAACACTAGCTTGGGGAACTCCAGCCAGAACAGGAGGGGGAGATGAGAGAAATCCATTCAGGGCCACACGTTGCCTATGACCAGAGAGGAAGTGTGCAAGCCATGCGTGGAGATTTCCATGGATACCATAGGAGGAGAGTTTGGTGAGCAGAGCTGGGTGCCAGACCATATTGAAGGCACGTGATATGTCAAGTGAGACAGCTCTGATTTCCTGTTTGGAATTGAGGACCTCCATCCATTGTTGACACAGCAGAAGCAACATGTCCAGAGTAGAATGACCTGGTCTGAATCCAAATTGATGATCAGTGATCAAGCCATTGGAGAAGGGGAAGGATTTATATCCGATGCAATGATGGATTCCATGACTTTGCTGATAATTGGAAGCAGGCTGATTGGTCTGTCGTTGCAAGGATCTGTTTTTGCACCTTTTTGTGTAAAGCGGTAATGTTTGCTGATTTCCAAGATGCTGGCAGATGACCTTGAGCAAAAGAGAGGGTGAAAAGAACAGAGAGAGGGTGAGGTAGAGCGGGAGAGCAGGATTTTTTCTCAAGCCTGATACGATTCTCAAGATTCATTCTCAAGCCTGATACGCTTTCTATTCTCCTTCACAGAGATATCGAAGAGGGATTGAAGATCATCTTTGAACATCTGCTCCTTCATTCTATAGTTTTCAAATGTCTTGGTTCTATTTTTCTTTACCAGTTTGTAGGCATCATACAACTTCAAAAGTTGGCGATCAAAGTAATCTACTTTCTTCACTGGAATTCGTGCTTTCTCCCATTATGCACACACAGCTTGTATACTAAGTTTGGCACTTTCACGAACTGGATGGTGTTCTTGTATGTGATGGTACACCATTTTCTGCAATGTGTGTCCTTTGGTTGGTAGTCCCCCACATATTATTTTCTTTTCAGACTTGCCCAGCAACCAAACTGTGGAAGAGCTGCAAGTTTCTTCCATCTGAAAAAAACAGGATAAATTAACAATGTTATTTTTTGAGCAACCTCTACATAAGTTCCAATTGACCTCATATTTGGTTCATATGATCTTTATAAACATGGGAACAAGGGCAGCCTTGTGGAGCATGGATTTTTAATAGTATTAAATATTACATATATATGTGGACCACCCTACTCCGTACTTCTATAGTTATATATCCAGTTCCCGGATCATAACTAAACTTGTTATTCTTTTCTGTGATGTTAAACAAGGTATTATAGGCTTCCATCGACAATAACGCCGCTTCATATTCTTTTGTAGGGTTAAGTTGTATCGGGTATGGGAATGAAGCCGTGTGATCGCTCGTTGTGAAATCAAATCTAAGAGTTGTGCTTCTCATTTTATTGTATGTGAGATAAAAGATCTTTGTATTGACATTTATTAATTATTTTTATATTAATCAACTGATCTCGAATAGCTGATATTTCATTAAAACAATTGTTGTTTCCCACCTCCTTACTACCTAACAGCAGTATTAAATAGTCTATTAACTAATTGTGATGAGTTACTCGGGAGAAAACTAACACCGGAGCCTGAACTCAATCCAAGTTTATCTAAAGCATTACGAATATCTATTTCCTTCTAATTTTTCGTACCTTTACCCCTAATATATCCCTCGTAATCAATCGCGTTTAGCAACTCAATATACTCTCTATCTTCCTCTCTTTCCATTTCAAGTGGTGCATCAAAATATTTTGAATCACCGAGTCTGGCGTTTCTATGTCCGTTGTGTGTGAGAAGAAACATTAAGCTGGGGTTTAATTTAACATTTGGGTGAGTTTCACTCAAAAACATTAACTCATCATTAAATACCCATACCTCCTCGTTGACAAGATAAAACGCTGTTGGTTCTTCTTTTTTCTGATGGAATGAGACCCGTTTTGGTTTTTGAGCCCTCTTTATATTCATTCTTTCTAAGAGCATTCGCAACATAATTAGAAAGTTTATTTGCCTCCTCAAAGCGTCGGACTAATTATTCATCATCAAATGTTGATGCTCCTATATCTCTAAGCTCTTGCTCTGTCATTTGACTAAAATATTTTATCATTTGAAGTTTTTTGGGAGTATATTCTATCGTCGGATGTTGAAATGAAACCACCTTGTGGTCGGTAGATTTTAAAAGAGGTTTAAAAAACGTCTCTTGTTTTCTTTCAAATACGTCTTCACCTAATAGCTTTTGTCTCTGTTTCTTCGTTAATTCCTCCTGTTGTTTAACAACTTTTAAAAGTAATTGTTGATGTTCCTTAAATTTTCTTGCTCATTCTTCAGCATTCATTTTATTTATGCAAAGAAATTATTAGTTATTATATCATCTTCTTTAACAACGATATATTTATATTTTTCAGTCGTATGTTTCATATGGCCCTCAAATTCCTTTTTACGACATAATGTAGAACAATTATCCCTCTAAAAATTGGTTATATCTAGTGCATTTAGTTTGAATAAAATAAAAGTATTAGCATTGTTTCTTATTGAGCGACGAGGGAGTTGAAAGTATGATTGACTAAGATAAATACAATTACAAGAAGAATGTCTCCCCCTTGTATATTAGCTGTCCATAACTGTTTGACTTTTCTCATTAACACAATCATCAAAGATAACGAGGTTCTTTTTTGTTTCATCTAAATCTTGGGGTGAAGGTATATCATCCATATTATCAGTGAGAGTACAAGTTATGGTTGTAGGTGATGTGGGTTTTGATTTCTTTTTCCATTTTTGTGGAGTATCACAAAATAGTTGTATTACATCTTCAATGTTGTGCTCATTTAGTTTGTGTTGGAGCTTAAATAACCCGATTATATCTTCTTTTTGAAGACCCGCATTAAAACCTTGTGATAGTAGTTGGTACTCTGGCTGAAAACTTGACTTTGTGAAAATTACTAAATTTTCATAATCTAAAAATTTTGGGGTAAGGAGCATCTTTAAAAGCAAAAAGGTTTTTTCACATCCGCTTGAACCAACTATTAAACATCTTAATGAATTTGGGAGGTTCTTATGATTATTAAATTTTATCTTACTTTCCCACACAGGTAAAAAAATCATCCATTTTATATAGGGTTGAAAATATATAGTGGGTAATCATTCATCCTGCGTGTTGTTATCCCTATTATAATTATGGATACATATTAGAAACGATTCAACCAACCGTTTAATTGTGTTAAATATATCTTGAAATATTTTAAAAATGAGTTCGTCCATTTTATATACTCTATCAAAAAAAATTTGGGGAAATTGTGAAAATCGGGAAAAATGATAAATCGGAAATTTAAAACATTTTAGACATTTTGGAAATTTTGGGAAAATCGGGAAAAATAATAAATTGAAAATCTTTTTTCTTTTTTTTTTTGGAAAGTCGTGAAATCTGAAAATTATAATAATTAATTGGTCACTTCCGGTTTGTGGTGAGTCACTTCCTGTTTTGGGTTGAGCTAGTTTCGGTTTGGGGACAAGGGGGATGTGGGGAATGTGGGGAATGTGGTTTGAGCTTGAGGGTGTTCTGGAACCGACACTTTACATCTACTAGTGCCATTCTACTTTTTCTCTTTTGTCAAGTGTCACTCTATGTGATTTTTCATTTGTCTGGTTGTCTGACTGTCTGTGAACAAAATATCTCAAAAAGTTGTCGACGGATTCGGACGAAATTTGGCAGAGATGTAGCGTATCTGACAAGGACGAAATGATTAGATTTTGGTGAAGATTTGGATCTGGATCCGGATCAGATATAATTTTTAAAGTGATTCTTCACCATTGGGAAATGGGGCTAAAATGATATATGGCACGATATCTCAAAAAGTTATGGACGGATTTGGATGAAACCTGATGGACAGGTTGGGTGTGTGACAAGACCAAATCGATTATTTTATTTTTTTGGTGAAGATCTTAATATGGATTCGGATATGAGAATTATTTAATTTTTAAGTGATTCTTCACCATTGAGCGATATATAACATGATATTTTAAAAAGTTATGGACGAGTTATGGCAACACTTGGGAGATGAGTTAGTTAGGTGAAAAGAACAAGCCGATTAGATTTTGGTTCAGGTCCGAATCCAGATCCGGCCTATGATTGGAACACAAAACAAACTGTTCAGCCTGGCGGAGATATGCGCTCTACCGAGTGCCGTTCTAGTCTCGAAATGTAAACTTGCCTGCAACGATTTGTTAACTGGAATTGTCGCCAATTTGCACAATAATTTGAGATAGATGTGATGTTACCAGTCAACAATGTAACTTCAACTTCCACTCAAATTTTTTTTTATGGAGTGCATTGATCAACGTCCTCTTCAAGTAAAATATGAACATACCATAAAACAAAACCTCGCAATACTCCAACATTTTGTTGTTTCATTTTGTTATGATGAGTATGTAATGCAGGACGTGCTATTCCAACAGTCAGAGATTGTAAAGATTATTTTCCACCTATGAATGGGGAATCGACGTGCCTTTCTACAAAGGGTATCCCGCTCTCCCCTTCCCTATTCATCACACATTGCCAACTCCTTCCACGGAGACTCTGCCTGCAATGTATGTCCGCCAGGAGAAATGAGGACAGATAAGATTAAAGGATATATCATGCAACGGCCCACTATGCAAGCAGGGTATTGACACTTTTACAGCAACATACTACGGTTTATGGAAAACGAATCAGCTTGATGCAAAAGGTGCTCAGCCTGGAGGGACATTTTTAGAGGTAAGATGAGAATATGAATAAAATGTATTCACTCACGTGGTGGAAATGGTAGATTAGTGATTTGGTGATGGAACCATGGTGGAAGATTGAGTTTGCTGATTCTGGAGTCAAGACGCTTGCAGAGATCCTAGTGGGTGGACATTTGAGGAAGCATAATATTTTGGTGGCAAAAGTTATCAAGGAAAGGTTGAGTCAACCATACTCACACTGGCTTTTCTTAAGGAAAAGATGGCTGAGTGCAAACTGGTGTATGTTCTAATGTGGTATCTATCATCCATCGTTTGCCTTTCCTTCAGTGAAACATGCACCTTATTTATTATTAACGATAAGAAGTTCTGCCTGAAAAGGAGGTTAAAGCAGCTCTTTTGCCTGCGCGCTGTTGAAACATTGGCGGGGTCTGTACAAGACACAGCGGAAGCACCATCCAGCCTTTTATCTCTGCATTTTCCTTACCATGTTACCATTAATCACAGTCTAGTAAGGAGGCATCTTTGGCAGTAATGTGCTCTCCATCAATGTGGTTCGTCACCACAAGAGATGCAGGTACGGTAATTACTGTACTTAGGGTTGTCCTCATGTGGTGGCCGAACGCATCCATTACACCCCTGGATGTCGGCAGGCAGCTGCATGCTTAATTACAGCCGAAGACAAATGAGTCGGAAGCTCTTTAAAAAAAGGGGGCAAAATCTGATAGGTGAACTGTTGCTGTATCTCTCATCTCAGGGCTCTGGTGAGACGTTTTCCATCTCGTGCAATTTTGATCAAAATTCTCACTGTTCTTTATACCTCTGATCTCCATTTTTCTCTCCATCTGCTTTAATGATAGATTGTTTTATCGAGCTTTTTTTTTCTTTCTTTTTTTTGTATACTGAATCGAGGCTCGTGAAAGAGCTAACATTTATTTCACAAACAAATCAACCAGACAAACAAAATATACAAAAAGAGGGAGCGGAAGACAAGATGGGGAGAGAAGGGGAAGCACACAACCACAACATTTGAGAGCAGGGAGAAATGTGGGAGGGAGAGGGCTTGGGGGCAGGAGGCATGGGAAGGGGGGGGGGGGGGGAAGAGGTATAAAACACAAGGGGACCGAAATTAGCAGGGGTAGAAAAGATCAAGGTATTGGATGGGGGAGGATAAGAGATGGTGGTGAACAGCTGTTTTAAAGACCTGGAGGGTGGAGTGGGATTGAAGAGAGTGAGGGAGTTTGTTCCAGAGGCGGGAGAAAAGAGGAATGAAGGAGTGAAGGTGAGCAGAAAGTCTTGATTTTGGCAGTTTAACCATAAGAGGGTTGCAGGCAGATCTTGTGCGACCTGTAGGAATATTTGGGGGACAGAGCCCAGAGAGGGCTGGGGGGGCAAGGCCAGAGACGAGTCGGTAGAAGACGGAAAGATCACCAACCTGCCTGCGGTGAGTGAGTGAAAGGCCCTTGGAGTTAGCTTCATCGCGGGAGATTCCAATGATTCTGAACGCTTTGGTTTCAACAGCGTGAAGACGGGCTAGGTGTGAGGCAGGAGCACCAGACCAGAGGGGAGAACAGTATTCCATAGAGCTGCGGATGAAAGCCTTGTATGTGGTGAGGAGCTCAGGTGTGCCAAGGAAGGACTTCACACGACGGAGGATGCCCAGTCGGCGACTGGCTTTGGAGGCCAGATTTGAAATGTGGTTTTCCCAGGAAAGATCATGGCAAATAGTGAGACCCAAAAGCTTGAGTGACAGAACTTCTTGGATAGGATTATTCAGAAAGTGGATGGGAGGGTTTTCCAGTCGGTCTTTTCGGAGAGACATCGTAAGAGTGTGAGATTTATCAGGATTGAAAGACATGTTCCATTTGTTTGCCCAGTCTGTGATTTTGTCCAGGTCTGCAGAGAGTGAGGAGGCTGCAGACTGCTGATCTGAGGGATGAGGAATGGAGCGACAGAGAGTAGAGTCGTCAGCAAAGAGATAGAGAGGATTTTCAAGAGAGTCAGAGAGATCATTGATGAAGACCAGAAAAAGCACAGGGCCCAGAACACTACCTTGGGGAACTCCAGCCTGAACAGGAAGAGGAGATGAGAGAAACCCATTCAGGGCCACACGTTGACTACGACCAGAGAGGAAGTTGCCAGCCATGCGTGGAGATTTCCATGGATACCAAAGGAGGAGAGTTTGGTGAGCAGAGCAGGGTGCCAGACCGTATCGAAGGCACGTGAAATGTCAAGGGAGACGGCTCTAATTTCCTGTTTGGCGTTGAGGACCTCCATCCATTGTTGAGAAAGCAGAAGCAGCATGTCCAGAGTAGAGTGACCAGGTCTGAAACCAAATTGATGATCAGAGATCAAGCCATTGGAGAAGAGGAAAGATTTCATATCTGAAGCAATGATTGATTCCATGACTTTGCTGATAATTGGGAGAAGACCGATTTGTCTGTAGTTGCTGGGATCTGTTTTTGCACCTTTTTGTGCAAAGCGGTGATGTTGGCTGATTTCCAAGCAGATGGCAGATGACCTTGAGCAAAAGAGAGGGTGAAGAGAACAGAAAGAGGGAGTGAAAGCGCGGAAGCACATGATTTTAGGACCCGTGGGCTGATGCCGTCAGGACCAGTTGCAGAATCAGAGTCGAGGGTTGACAGAAACTTTTCCACCTTGTCAGGAGGAAAGGACACAGAGTCCAGGAGCAGCTTGGTACGACTGGGTACGGTGGGTACAGAGAGGGATGGGTTTGGGACACAAGATTTAGAGGCAAACACAGAGTTGAGGCATTCAGCTTTTTCACGTGCAGAGTCCGCCGTTAAGCCATTTGAGGTGAGGGAGGGGATGGAGGGGGAACAAACACCAGAAACAGATTTGACCAGATGCCACCAGGATTTGGAAGAGGGAGACAGATAAGAGAGTTCGGTCTTGAGAACTGTGAGATATTGTTTCCTGGCTCTCCTGAGGGTGGACACACACTTGTTTCGGGCTTTGTGAAAGGAAATGAGATTTCCTTCCGTTGGATTTGCTTTCCAGGAGACAAAAGCAAGTTGTTTCAGGGCAGCAGCCTCACCACAAGATTCCATGTACCATGGACGGGAGGAAGGGTATGACAACTGAAGACGAGATGGGATAAATCTGTGCATGAGAGAGAGCAATTTACTTTGAAAGAATTCCCAGGATGAGTTGATGTCAGAGGCGGTAGAGATGGGAGACCAGTCCAGATGATTGATGGCTGCTTGATGACCGTGCCAGTTGGCCTGAGTGAAATGCCAGACTCGTCGACGCTGAAGAGGCTCTCTGAGAATGGTCAGGGAGATGTCCACTTTGACAAGCACATGATCAGATGAGCCGATTTGAGCAGAAGAGCAGCAGACATTTTCAGGGAAGTTTGTCATAACCAAATCCAGAAGAGAAGATGCTCCGTTGACTGAGATCCGGGTCGGGAAATTGACAGATTGTGTCAGTCCCAGTGAGTCGCAGAAGTCCTTTGCTGAAGAGCCATGGCTGGTGAGAGAGGTACCCACACCCAGCCAACTGGCATGGTGACAATTTGGAGCTCCAGACTTGCTGAGACATCAGCAAAATAATACAGACATATTCATGACACAATGATAACTGGAATAGCACCTGGTACTCCTGGTGGAGAACATACCTCCACCAGGTTGAATAGTTTATGTTTTGTATCCCACCGATAGGCTGGATCTGCATTCGGATCTTCGCCAAAATCGAACTAATTTGTCCTTGTCACACGACTTAACCCTTCGATGCAGGCGTCAAAAATCCTACATAAACACAGCCATTGGGCCTCGGAGGCCCAACGGATGTATTCGTGTAAAGTTTTTTAATTTTCATATTTTTGTCACTGAATTATTTGTAACCAAGTTATAGGAGCATATAATGAGGCTCATATCAAGAAAATAATGATATAACATAGTAGTACAACAACATTTATGTGGGACCTCGAAGGCCCGAGGCCTGCATTCGTTTCGGATTTTTGGGTTATAAGTGAAGAATGAAAATTTCCCAACGAGCCTGAATGAATTTTTTTTAATGTAACTGAATTTTGTGTAACAACATGAAAGTCAGTGAAAATGAGGCTCATTCCAAAAAAAAATTGTACAGCATAGTTTTTGCAACAAAAAAAAAATCTTCGCCTCCAAGGCCCAATCACTGCATCCAAGGGTTAATTTGTCCACCAAGTTTCGTCAGAATCAGTCCACAACTTTTTGAGATATCCTGCTCACAGTCAGACAGATAGACAGACAGACATTGGTGTAAACATAACCTCCATCCACCTTTGGTGGTGGAGGTAATAATACGAATCTTATCAAATATGATAAATTATAAAGGCACAAGTATGATTCGTAAGATGAAGACATTTTCAAACATACAAGTATAATCATATAATTAGTAAGAGTAAAATGATTGCCACCAAGAGGTAGTGACACCCCAAATCCCCAGAAGACAATAGACAAAAGTACCAAAACAAATTGACGTCCTCACCAGTTTCAGGATTGATTTTCCACAAGGAATCATTGAGTATTTTTCATGAACAATTTTAAGCATTCATACTTCATGATATTTTAAATGTCTTTAACCTTTCTGTCATGCAATGACAGTCAGAGATGTTGTGGAATTGCATTTCAACAGATTAATAAACCACACGAACTGCTTTAAAGCAACCACGGTTCACTCTCTGAAAAAAAACCACCTTTACAGGCCATTTTTCCCCGCAAAGCGGGGGTTGGCCTTTTTCGGGAACCGTGGTTGTTGTTGGTTTTTTTGGTCCCCTTTTTGAAGCAATGTTTTACGGCCGGATGCCCTTCCTGACGCCAACCCTTTTTGCCGCCTTTAATGACAAACAGGGAATTACCAGTGAACTGGTACTCAATTAGCCGACCTCGGAAGGATGACAGGCTGAGTCAACCCCCCTGGCGTTAATTCAGCAATCGACCGGGATTCGAACCCAGGATCCTAGGATCCTAAGCCGGCACCCTAGCCGCTAGCACTCTCTGAAAGACAGGGCCAAAATAAATGTAAGAAAAGAAGAAGAAGTTGTTCATCATCAGTGGAGCTAATGTAATGATGCTTCACCTCATTCCATTTTCAGCCACTGATTAATCAAGTTACTCGCCAGACTGGCATAAAACTCATGGATAAAGCTTAAGCATGCTTACAAAATAGAACTGTTTGCAAAAAGAGATGATTGAATCAAATTCAAATTTTCTTTCAAACATAAATGAAAGAACCATCCATGCACAGGTTGTTTAATCAATTCATCACTCGACCAAGGTAGAGGTATCAAATTGAAAAAGCATTTTCAGCTGCTTGAGGGTTGGAGATGGTAATAATATCATTGCCTACTTCCATTGGCCGACTTTGTTACTATGGCCTGTGTTAGACTTTATGAAGCCCAGAGATGGCAAACTATTGGGATGAACAATGCTGGGAAGTCCTGCATTGAAATTGGATATTGCTTCCATTGGACTGCTGTCATCAACAAACCAAAGAGGTAAAAGACACATCTCCATCTGAATGACCCAAAGGGACCTCTAACTGAGAAAATGGAGCTCTAATCCTGATTGTCAGATGTATTCGTTTTGTCACAAGCACAGTGGTGCAGTGTGAATGGAATCTCACTCAGATGTTATCCACAAGAAACATCCAGAACTGATTTCGTGATGCAGGTTACAAAGCCGGGAGACTGATAATATGCCCTCTGTTTTTTCTTATTTTTTTGGATACAGAGTCGAGGCTCGTGGAAGAGCGAGAACACTGGATGGATCAGGACGCAACAGGACAAATAATTAGGAAGGAGGAGTGATTGAGGTGAGGAGGGGAGGAGGGTTTAAGAGGGTAGAAAAGATCATCGATTTGGATGAGGGATGATCTGAGATTGCAGTGAACAGCTGTTTTGAAGACCTGGAGGAAAGAACAAGATTGAATAGAATGTGGAAGTTGGTTCCACAAGTGGGGGCAAAAGCAACGAATGAGTGAAGGTGAGCAGCGATCCTGGATTTTGGAAGTTTTACCAAAAGGTAGCTCATGGTGGACCGTGTATGCCCTGCAAGATCAGAAAGGAGGCAATAGAAGACAGACAGACCACCAACCTGTCTGTGATGGGAAAGTGATTGGTCCGTCGACTCAGCTTCATCGTGGAAGATTCCAATAATCTTGAAGGCCTTGGTTTCCACGGTGTTAAGTTAAGGAAGATTTGAGGCAGGGGAGCCGGCTAAGAAGGGAGAGCAGTACGCAATCAAGCTGCCGATGAAGGCCTTGTAGGTGGATAACAGTTCAGGAGTGCCAAGGAATGACTTTGCACGATGAAGGATGCCCAGTCGTTGGCTGGCTTTGGAGGCTAACTTTGAAATGTGGTTTTCCCAGGAAAGATCATGACTGATAGTAAGACGCAAGAGTTTAAGTGACTGAACTTCTTCAAGAGGATTGTTAAGAAAGTAGATGGGGGGTTGAGAGAGGAGAGAGGAGAGAGGAGCGAGGAGAGAGGAGAGAGGAGAGAGGAGAGAGGAGAGAGAGAGAGAGAGAGAGAGAGAGAGAGACTTTTGAAGCTCTTTTATTATAAAGGTAAGAAAACCATACAAGTCATGCAAATAATAAAGTCACCACAATTCAAAACATGTGCAGCCAAACAACAACAATAAAAACACCAAGCACTAAAATAAAAAACTTAACAAACCATGATCAAGTTTACAAAACCCACCCTTTGCACACCATTTTTCCACAAAGGTTTGTAAATCATCTTTCATTTGGCAAAAAGAAAATTCCAAGCGTAACCTTGCCATGACTAGAGCCTTAAACACAATTACCACATCACATAAAATATCAGCATTTGCCAGGAGCTTTGCTTTTCTTGTTTTGTAGATTGCTAATTTTCCAATAGAAATTAAGAAATTAGCAAGAGCAGTCTCAGAGCGTTTTTTATAACTAAGTGGTGTTCCAAAGATAAAAACACGTGTAGAAAAAGAAAAGTTCATACGATTAAAAAAAGTTGATAAAAAACCAAAGAAGGGAAAGAGTCTTGCACAATCTACGTAAGCATGGAAAAGGTCTTCAGAAATCATACAAAAGGGGCATTCCACTGAATTATCCTCATTAAAACGATGTAATAAAACATTGGAGGGCAACACCATATGGGCGAGTCTCCAAGCAATATCACCAGTCCTTTTAACAATCGGTGAAACATACATTGCAGACCATTGCAGATGGGAGGGAGACCCAGAAGGCAGTTTCTCTTTCCATCGAGCCCCAAAAGAAAGAGGCTGTAACGAGGGAAACCGAACTGAGATACACAAACGATACAGTCTCTTTTTATCCTTGCTGGAAAGTGGCGATGAGGATAGCAAGATAGATGTTGTGGTGCTATCAGCTGGCAGGCTAGAGCTAGCACAGATCTGTGGTGGTGTATGGTGGTCACCAATGTTGGCGGTTGAGCTCAGGCCCAGGTGCCTAAAAACACACAGGATTTCCTGTAGGACCTTGGCTACGCTCCTCAAAGATCTGATGCCAGTTCTTACTTGAAGATGTCCTGCAGAGAACCAACTGTTCCTGTTGCAGTCACGAAGGTCCCGAGTCGTTTTCACGCCAGCACTCACAAAACGTTGCACAAAGGCACGTGAGCGAGGAATAGCAGGAAAGAGGGCATTGTAGAAAAGGGGTTCCCGGAGGAACCTTTCACTGTTGTATGTCTCCATTTGGCGAGTTATTGAAATGGACCGCCAGACGTTCAAGACATCTTGGTAAAAGTCAGGGAGCAGCGAAGCATCGACATGTTGCAGCTCCATGAAGAAGAGTTCACAATTGTACCCAAGCATGCCGGCTTGTTTTAGTATACAGTTTGCAGTCGATTTCCAGGGCAAGGCCTCCAGAAATATAAAACGACGAGCTGTGGAGACTCGGAAGGCCATCACCCGACAAAGAATGTCCACAAGCCCATGACCTCCTTCTGCCAGTGGGAGGCAAATAGTCTCTGGCTTTAGCCAGTGTTTGCCATCCCAAAAGAAGTCAAGTAAACATTTTTGGATTGACGACACCAACGTTGCAGGTGGCTGCAAGGCAATCATTTTATGCCATAAGAGAGGGGCCACCAGGTTGTTAATGACCAGGGCACGACCTCGGAAAGACAAGGTCGACAAAATTCCTCTCCATCTGTTTAATTTGTTGCTGATTTTGTGGAGCAAACCATCCCAATTCCTTTTGACAAAGCCTGGGGTTCCAAGGTAAACACCGAGGTATTTCACACCTTCTTTTTCCCATGTCAAATTCATAGGGAGAATTGGAAGGGCAGAAGGTGGCGTTTGTACATGCTTTGCATTTCGAAACCGAAACCGACCCAAACTGCTTTGCATTTCGACCAATTAATTTGCGTTGTACATGCTTGGGAGTAAACCCGTAGGCACTCAAATAGCAGAGCAATGTCATTACTGCTGCGAACAGCAACACATACATCATCAGCATAGGCCGAAATGATAACGGGATTTTCTGAGGGAGTCACTGAAAATCCCATAAGAGAAGATCGTAAACGAATCAAAAGGGGCTCAATGCAAAGAGAGTACAATATTCCAGATAAGGGACAGCCTTGCCGAATTCCCCTCCCAATCCGCAAAGGTGAACAGAGACCATCATTGATTTTGATCAAGCTAAAAATGTGATTATACAATAAGGATACATATGAAATAAAGGATGCCCCAAAACCAAATTGCTTTAAAATGTGAAACAAATACTCATGATTAACAGAGTCAAAAGCCTTTTCTTGGTCAATAAAAAAGAGACCGGTATGTTGTTGTTGAAATGCACACACATCCCACAGGTCTCGTACCAAAAAAATGTTATCGTGCATAGATCTGTGCATAACACAGTTCGATTGATCCTGATGTATAACTGTGCTTAGAACAGTCTTTACACGGTTAGCTAGCGTTTTGGCAAAAATCTTGTAATCTGTGCAGAGAAGAGAGATTGGACGCCAGTTCTGTATCAATTGCAGGTCGTTTTTCTTAGGGATAAGGCAAACAACTGCACGCCGACAACTAAGGGGTAACAATCCCTCACGCAGACTGTATAAAAACACTGAGTGCAAAGCAGGACCAAGCATGTCCCAAAAGGTTTTATAAAATTCAGCTGGTAGTCCATCAAAACCAGGAGCCTTATGATCAGCAAGGCCATCGAGCGCAGTTTTAAGTTCACCGAGAGTAATGTTCTCATCCAAGACATGCCGTTGATGCTCATCTATCTGCGGTAAATTGGTCATAATATTCTGCATTGCAGGCACATCATTGGGCTTAAAGGAAAACACATTCTCAAAATAAGACTGAACAAAATGAACAATCTCCGTATTATCACTAAGAATATGCCCATCACTAGCCCGAAGACTAAGCATTTGCTGGCTCGCCTTCGTCGTCTTCTCAAACTTAAAGAAATCTTTACAACATGTGTCTGACGACAGTAAACCATTCACTCTCAGCCTGACTAAGGCACCGATACCATTTTCTTGAATTAATTCCTTAAGCAGAGTTTGTTTTTCAAAGAGGAGTTGACACCGTCTTTCATCACTGAGGACCTCAGTACCTTCCTGCAATCGTCGAATTTCTTGTTTCAAGGCATCAATACATAATTGTTTACTTTGAGAGCAATTGGTTTTGTATTGCTGACAGAAAACACGGATCTGCGCTTTAGCATAGTCCCACCACTGACAGAGATTTAGGAAACGATGTTGGAAATCCACAACCTTGTCCCAAAAAACCACAAAGGATGATTTAAAGAAAGGATCGCTCAGAAGTGAGGTGTTAAAGGACCAATACAGGGTGCGGCGTTTGAAACGAGGAAAAGAAAAGCACAGTTTTACCAAAGAATGATCAGAAAAGCCTGAAGGGACAATAGCCGTATATGTCACAAGGTTGACAGCGGAGTTAGGAATATAAAATTTATCAAGACGAGCAAGTGAAAGATGATTTAGTAAAACCCGACACCAGCTAAATTGCTGCAGGTTTGGGTGTTGTTGCCGCCATACATCGTTGAGGTCATGCCGCGAAATTATACTGGAAAGAGGCCTACTTGAAGCTGGATGTGGCTCTGCACTGTTCCTATCTAAAGTTGGGTTTAAAGTACAGTTAAAATCACCCCCTAAGCACAACAACGTATCAGAAGAGAGGTGTCTCAGGAAATTAAAGGACTGATTAAAAAAAGTTCCTCTATCTGTGCTATCGCTTGGAACATAGACGTTAACAAACATAAATCGTTGCTGATTGTATTCAAGCTCTACAGAGGCTAGATAGCCTGGTACGATTTCCTTAAAGATGGGGGGGGGGGGAAAAAGACAAACGTGAACTGACAAAAAAAGCAATACCCGCACTCACAGAATCTGTATTACTAAAAAACCAAGTGCCAATCAGCTGTTGCTGCCAATCAGCCATGCAGTCTGCAGTGGCACGAGTTTCTTGCAATAAAAGTACATCAATCTTTTCCCTCCTGGCTAATTGCACAGTTTGGGACCGACGCAGCTGACTGCGCCCACCATTAATGTTCAAGCTTGCTATGTTCATAGAAACATAGGCAGCAACACAGCCATTACAGGTTTAATTATTTCCTTGCTGTGACAAGGTACCTCTTCAGTCTTTTCAGTGATTGATCAGAAATATGAAGGGCCGCAGATTGTTGTACAACTTCCTGAGCCCCACTAATGAAGGCGTGAGTATCAACGGAGAAATCGCAGATTTTCACGCGCTTTTTACGGTAAGTTTTTTGTAGGAAATCCACGATTTCAGCAGGAGGGACGGAGCCTCCAGAGACATGCTCCGATGAGAAGTCGGCCTCACCATCACTCAGTGAGGCAACGGAAGAACCCCCATCAGAGTCACAATCATTGCATTGAGAGTCCATTGCTGAGGCAACAGGCTCATCGACGTGAAAATCTGAGACTTCAGCACTATCGCCCTGCTGACCATGAGCTTGACAAGGCTCAGCTGCCTCAATGGAGGATTCCACAGACAGATCACTAGTTCCAACACACTCACCACTCCCCACAGAGGGAGGGGTGGCACAATCAACACAAGCTTCATCAGGGGACACACATGGAGGCTCAACCTCACATGGAGGTTTACCCTCAGAACACTGGAGAGACTCAGGTGCTGTCTGGCCAACACATACATTTTCAGCATTTATCACATTACCCTCAGAGTATTCTGAAGGCGGGGGAGGTTGAGCAATTTCCTCAACTGGAGGAAACTGCTGAGGAGGAGGTCGCGCTCCACCATAACCTTCACTAACCACTTGAGCGAAGGTTGGAGGACAGGCCAAGACCTTATTATCAGGCTCGTTGAGGTCGCTAGAAGGTGGGAGGGTTCTTTTCCTGGTTCTCTGTTTGTCTACAATGGGGTTTGCATCAGCACCACCCATACTGTTTACCTCATCGACAACGATCTCAGTAGAGCCCTGCTGTTCATCACCATTCAGGCTAGTGACTCTATCTGCGGACTTTTTCGGGCACGAGTCTTTTAAATGACCATATTGACCACACTCAAAACAAACTAGAGACTCTGTGGAGACAAAGACCCGATAAGTGTGACCTTCGACCTTGAAGGGCAATACCGCATTTAAAGAGGTTACACCACGCGGTAAGATCAGATAAACAAAACGACGAAAGGACATGACGTGTTTTAAACGGTTATTTTTCCCTCGTACAGGAACCAAAGTAACTGAAGAGACGACAGAACCAAGTTTGTTTAGTTCAGTAACCAGGTCTTTGTTCTTAAGGAACGGAGGAGCGTTGGAGAGAGAAACCCGAACTGCCGGCGTGTCGAGTGGACATACCTGAACAAACACGTCGGGAGCAAAGAAGAGCCCGTGCTCGACTATTTGAGCAACCATGGGCACTGTGGAAACAAAGATTACCACGCGTTTATTCATGCGAGAAGCCGCTTTTACATTAACCAAACCGATTAACTCTCCGACCGCAAGGATAATGGCCTCCACATCGATTCCCGACGGAGGTGAGCAAACTAACCCATGCTTCCGGGTTAGCGCTTCAAGAGACGTGTAACGAGAGCTATCCGCCATCGTTTGCACGTTTAAACAAAGGGTAAATGTATAAAGGTTAATGAAGCCAAAAAGCTCCAGTAAACAAACGAAAAATAAAAATATTTACGAAAAAAGAAACGGAAAAAGGATTATGATTTGTAACACGAGGCGAAAAAAACCCGAAGAGGGAACCGCCCTAAGGGGGAACCTTTACCGGTCTCACCACGTGTGCTCTCTCACTTTCTCACTCTCAAGAGGGGGGGGATGATAACGTGGAAGGGTGACACACAAAAGACGGAACAAAGGTGAGAAAAGGTAAGGGGAGGGTAAAGATACAAACCACGAGCACGGAGCTACAATGCCAAGACACGAACAGACGCCATGACACCGCACCCAGCGCACCGACAGCCGATAGGTGGCGACAGAGAGAGAGAGAGAGTGAGAGATTTGTCAGGATTGAAAGACATATGCCAATTGTTTGACCAGCTTGTGATTTTGTCAAGGTCTCAAGAGAGGGAAGAGGCTGCAGCCTGCCTGTGTGAAGAATGAGGGATTTCACAGCGGAGGATTAAGTCATCAACAAATACATAAAGAATATTTTCCAGAGTCAAAGAGAATATTGATGAAGATCAGGAATAGGACTGGGCCCAGAACACTGCCTTGGGGCACTCCAGTCTAGACAGGAAAAGATGAAAGGATTCCGTTGAGAGCCACACGTTGGCTACGTGAGTAAAGGAAGTCAGTGAGCCCTGATCTCAGCTCTGATATTGAGGCCTCCGTTCATTGTTGGGAGAGTGAAGCAGCATGTCCAAGGTGGAGTGATCTGATCTAAAGCCAAATTACTTATCCGAGATAAGGCTGTTGGAGAAAAGGAAGGATTTCATATCAACTGTGAAGATGGATTTCATGAAATTGCTGATGATTGGAAGTAAGTTAATCGGTCTGTAATTGAGGAGATCAGTTTTTGACCTTTTTAATGTAATGCAGTGGTGTTTGCGGATTTCGAAACAGAGGGAAGATGACCTCGGGCAAATGATAGGATGAAACGTGGAGAGAGAGGACGTGCAATGGCAGCAGAGCAGTTGTTTAGGTCAAGTGAGTTGCAGAGTTACAGAGTCAGAGTTGAGGGTTGACAGAACCTTATCCACCTGTTCAGGTGCAAAAGACACAGAGTCAAGAGCAATTGGGTACGACAATGAAGGGTGTGTACCAAAACTAAGGGGTTGGGGACAGAATATTTGGAGCAAACAAAGAATTGAGGCATTCAGTCTTCTCATGAGCAGAGTCGGCTGTGATGTCATTTGAAGAAGGTGAAGGGATGGAAGGGAAACATACACCAGATACAGACTTAGAGGCACCACCAAGATTTAGAGAGGGAGACAAGTTTGAAAGTTCATTCTCAGGTTGGATAGATTTTGTTTTCTGGCTCTCCTGAGTGTGAAGACACTTCTTGTGGGCTTTTTGGAATGCACTGAGATTGCTTTCGTTCAGACTTGCCTTCCAAGAAGAGAAGGCAAGTTGTTTCAGAGCAACTGCCTCACCACATTTTCAGTGTACTTGCAGTGATTGCTTAATATTCTCACCCCATATCACAAAATATCCCACATGGTATGGTGCCGGGTATGTCAACACTGGAGTCACACATCCTGGAGGAATATCCATTGGTCTGATGAGTGCCGATTTGCCCTCTGTGCGACCGATGGTTGAACTCGGGGTTTGCAGCAACCCATCCAAGGGTTGCTGCAAACAGCAACCCATTCAAACACACCCAAGCAAAATTGGAGGGTCAATCTCATTTGATGGCTCGATCTATTATTATGATAGGATGCTGTCTGTTACGATTGTGAACTTGATCTTGTCACTGTACAAAGTAATCTGACAGGTGAAAAGTATCATAGGTACATTTTGAATCGTGTTGTTATTCCACATTTTGACAAGCACACACTTCTCACAAGATCTGTATTCATGGGTGGCAATGCCATACCCCACCATTCTTGTGCAGTTACTGACTTTTTATTGAAACACGTCATCACAACATTTCACGAGCCAGCACAAAGTGTCCTGATCTAAATTCAAATGAGCATGTTTGCAACATGCTTGAGTGTAGAATCTTACTATAATTCACCAAAAGATCCACCACGCGGTGATCCGGGTTACCGTGGTAACCCGGGTTACGCCGTGGCGCCGCCATATTGATTAACCCGGGTTACCTCGTGAGATACGGCAATTCTCAAATCAGGGCCACTTAACAGTAACCCGTTCTCTCGTGAAGGCTAAAATGACCCGGAACATCCACACTGGGCATGCAGTTCTTCAATAAAGTTTGTTTAGATGTGATACCAAATTCAACAATCAAAATAAACCTGGAAAATAATGCCAATACTGGCGATCACGACTGTACCAGTGTAGACCGGCCCCAGTATAATTATAGACACTACACGACGTCGTACTGAACTGAGTGATCAATCAATAATCATGGCACGCGCACGTTTATTGCATGGAAACGTGCTTGTTCTTGCCAAAAAGTATGGGTAGACAAAGGATTTTCCTATCACGCGAACCCGGGTTACAGTCCCCTTAAAATAAATTAATTAATTATGTAAAATGGTCAATCACGGGGCAACCCGGGTCACCGCGTGGTTGATCAAATGTCCGTCTGTCCGTTCCCAGGTACCGCAAAAACGGCTGAACTGGTCGCAACGACATTTTGGGTGGGTAATCCTGGGACTCCCTCGAGTAAAATAAGCTATATTGTTTTTCCAATTTTCCAGTTTTTCCAAACACGATGGAATAATATTTACCGATATGAACAGTGATATGGCTTTTATTGAAATTCTACAAAAACTTTTTTTTAGATTTTGATGAGAATTATGAACCTGACGTAAATGCGGAAGTGGACAGATACAGCAACGTTTTTCATGGAAATCCTTCACGAACTTGCTGTCCATTTCTGACATGCGACTGAAGGTGCTACAGGAATGTGGAATTTATTGGTTTCATGCTTTAGCATTCGCCGTTTCTGCATTATCTGTTTGCTCCTGGCCTCCTACCCGTGCGTAGCACGGGTACCTCACTAGTAAAGAAAATGGACCCTCCTGTACAGAGGTCGTTACCGACATCCACATCTTGTGATTTAAAAACAACAAAACCTCTAAATTCAGGTCGTCATTTGTAGAACGAGCATATTTTACCAATATCCCCCATCTTATCTTCCCCCATCCAAAACCTTGATCTTTTCTACCCCTGTTAATTCACCCCAGATCCACTTTTTTCACATACTGACTTCTTTCCTGGAAGTCCTAGCAGTGTCCATGTGTTTTTTTTTAAGCTCTCCCACCCCCACTCCCCTTCCCACGCCTCCTCCCCTCCCCCCAAGCCCTCTACCTCCCACAGATCTCCCGATGTCCCTGCTCTCAAATGTTGTACTTGTGTGCTTCCCCCTCTCTCCCCATCTTGTCTCCCGCTCCCTTTATTTCGTCTTATATGTCCGTTTGTTTTTTGTTTGTTTGTTTTTTTGTCATGAATGTTAGCTCTTACACGAGCCTCGATCTTGTATACAAAAAAAAATAATCATAAATGTGGTTTCTGAATAATTTTATCGGTTGTTGCTGTGATCCCAAAAAAAGGCAGCCTGTGCTTATACTTTTCCTCCATGTGTATTTGCAAGGCAGTGTCAAGATGTTAACTCAATTCTGACAAGTGCAGGCTCTTTGTTACGAACTTGACGCCAGCATTCCTTGCTTACTTGAGGACTGAAGAGGATGATAATCTGCCTTCCCACAATTTATTTATTCTTAGTGTATGCATTTGTCAAGCCAAACATTACATTTAACATAAGCAGCTTAAAATATTGTCGTGATTGCTCAAAACATTGAAAAGCAAAAATCCCTGCCGACATCCTAATGGTTCGACAGAATTCTCATTTAATGGAAAATGACTCTGGCCCATTTCTTGCTATTGCAAAGGAGGGAGAATAATGTTTACAAGTCCAAAGGGACAAGTAATCTTCCATTCAGACTTGCTTTCCTCCCAGTAGGTGTTTTTCGTACTCTTATCTCAGCCCGGCTCCTCACACAAAATGACTTAATGAATGAGAATGTTCTCAGCACCATGCTGGAATATTTAAAATTAATCTCCCGGAAACTTGGCTGCAACTGGATGTTGCTACCTACAGCCTCAAGGCCAAGACCTCCTAATGCAGCCGTTGTGGGTTGTATTGTTTTTATGAGCAAGACTTATGCTGAATTTGGATTTTCAGACAAACGGAAATTTCAGAGACTAATGCTAGGAAAAAAATACAATGTTGGCTTAGCGGTTAAGATTCGGTAACATAATAATATTAACAAGCATTCTGAGTATTGCGCTGCAATACATGTCCCCTACCGGCAGTCTGTCGTCCAGACAACTGTTGGGGAAATTCCCAAAGTTCAAAGTGTCATAACTTTGTCAAAAATGATTGAATCGTCGTGAAGTTCGAACTTGCTCTGTAACTTATCATGAGGAAACCATGTACCATGTTTGAAATCATTAGCATTAAGAGTTTAGAAAAAAAAAGTCCGGAAAACTTTTCTTTGCGTGACGGACTGACAGACGGACAGACGGAGGGACGGAGTGCAAACCTATAGTCCCCTCCGGTGTACACAGGTAGGGGACTAATATAATAGAGGAACAGATTCGGTAACAGCATGTGCATAATAATTTTCCTCAAACGTTCTTTTTTTCTGCGAGTTCTCTGTCAATAACGTCATATAAAAAGTGTGTGTATGTCGGTGTCATTGTTTGTTATCTCCAAATGCGGGTATCAGAAGGTGGAACGGAGCCCTCCCAGGTATCCATGTATCCACATCTGTGAGTGTGTTTATGTATATATATATATATATATATATATATATATATAAACCCCCCCAGTGCAAGTCTGGGACCAAATCTTCCCCATTCTTCCATGCTGTCTGGATTCATCAGGGCAGGCGCGGCCACGTTGAGAGTGCCAACTGCTCCCCAAGACTGGCCCTTTCACTCTTGTCTTTCTCTCTCTTATTCATTCATTCTCATTTTCTTTCTCTTTCTTTTTCTTTCTCTTTCTCTTTCTCTTTCTCTTTCTCTTTCTCTTTCTCTTTCTCTTTCTCTTTCTCTCTCTCTCTCTCTCTCTCTCTCTCTCTCTCTCTCTCTCTCTCTCTCTCTCTCTCTCTCTCTCTCTCGTGGCTCTGACTTTGTGAAGGCGGGAGTACACCATCCTGGATGTGGGGGGGATCTCTGGGTACTCCTGAATGATCGATCGGCTGTCTCAATGCCGCACGCTTGTTCGGGAGTAGTGTCTGGAGCTATAAACAACAACAACTATCCCTGGAAATATACTCCATTGTCCATGCACTTAAAATGATCCCTGGGAATATTACTACAATCGAACTGCAGTTAGAAGCTGTCCTAGGCTCGTTGACGATCCTCAAAAGAGGCCTCGGAACAAGACTTTGAGATTAAGAAAACTTCACAACTTGGTCCATGAATCATGATCCCTTGCTGAAACGGAGGGGGACCTGGGAGGACCCCATTCCACCTTCTGAAATCCGCATATGGAGGTAACAACCAACAACACACATCCACCCACGAAGGAAGGTTACATTTTTTTGCCACAATTGAGTACGTAATAAGCAGATAGTCCCTACTCGTAATTGCAATTTCCATGCACGGAAGTTTTATTAACTCCTGGAACAAAAGTAATAATGTGAAATGAATAATGAGCTTAATGATCGAGCAAGTCGCTTCATAATGGAGAAATTAGCGCAATCAACAACAATTAGCTTAATCATAAAGCAATTGGCTTAATAATAGAGGAACAGTTAAAATGTATATTAATACAACTAACAACCAACTGTTCAAAAATCAAGCAGAATTAGGAAATAATTACAAGCAATTTATATGAATAAGCAATCCAGAAATCAGTTTTCAATTAATATTATCAGTTAATGGTTTGAGTAAAAATTTCACATTTGCTGAAAGCATTGGAAACTCCATCATCATCGTCATCTCACTCCTCTATAAACATCAATATTATATCGAATCAAAATTATTTATCAAATATTGCACATTTCCACAAAGTAGGGAGTCTGTTAATTTGAAATTGCTCAGATCTGGAAAAAATTCAAACAAATACAAATCATTATCTTTTAATATTTATTAGTCATTTAAAATCATGGAAAGAGTCTCCGTAGTTCATGATATACCTGCCATAGGGCTGTTAGAAATTAAATATATATATAATTTAATTTTAAAATTTCTAGCCAAAGGACTTCATGTCGATGAGGGGTCAACGACAACACACTTTGTGATAGTTTGTAACTGTTGCCAAAAGTTTTACCCTGTTGTGGTTGCAATTGGGACCTGCTGTACCACCTGGACATCAGCCTAAAGCCGTTTACCTCATTTCAATGGCCAGGCAGTAGGGGTGCCAAACTGCCTTTTGCTTCAAGTTCATGTTGGCCGAACACAGTGGTATCTTAAGGCCTTCTCTAATATATTGCACTTTCTAGCAGCATGGGGTAGGCGAATAGCTCACCAAGGACCATAATCAAATATCCCTGCTGTTTGTTGTGTGTGTAGGTGTTTGTATCGCCATAGGAATTGAGGCAGACTTTGTAAGTAGGTTTCATTTCAATTGGAAGCGAGTGGAAATTGCATACCTTACTAAGGCAACATGACGAACTGGAATGTTTAGGTTGTTACTTTAAATGTCAATGATTCTCTTTCCGGTTAAATAGCAATAGTTAGGTTAATGTGCCTGCCCTCTTTGGTCATAGAGTTTGCATAAACACAGAAATGGTGCGAAGTGGTAATTCAGGAAGAGTTGTGCTTGCAAAGGATAGGAAAAAAAGTATGAGGAAAAAAAACCCACCTTTAGAGGCCATTTTTCCCCGCAGAGCAGGTGTTGGCCTTTTTGGGGCACTGTGGTCCCATTTTTGAAGCAATGTTTTATGACCGGATGCCCTTCCTGCCGCCTACCCTGGTGGTTGCCTTTTGTGACACACAGGGAACTAACAATGAACTGGTACTCAATTTGCCGACCTCAGAAGGATGGCAGGATGAGTCAACCACCCTGGCATTAATTCAGCGATCGACCGGGATTCGAACCAAAGGATCCTAGGATCCCAAGCCGGCACCCTAACCGCTAAGCGTATAAGAAAATAAGGTATGAAAATGTATTACCTCCACCACCAAAGCTGTCTGTCTGTGTGTGTCTGCCTGTGTGTTTGTTTGTGAACAGGATATCTCTCAAGTTGTGGACGGATTTGGATGAAATTTGGTGGAGAGGTTGGGTATGTGACGAGGATGAAATGATTAGATTTTGGTGAAGATCCGGATGCTACAATTTCTCAGCGATTCTTCACCATTGATTGATAGGGCCAAAACGATATATAGCACGATATGGATCTGGACACGGATACTAGAATGTTCTAATTTTCTAAGTGATTCTTCACCATTGAGAGATGGGACGAAAAACGATGTATAGGACGATATTTAAAAAAGTTGTGGATGAGTTATGATAAAACTTTGTGGATGAGTTGGTTGGGTGACAAGAACAAGCCGATTCGATTTTGGTTCATGTCAGATCCAGATCTGGCCTATCATTCGGATAGAAAATGCAAACTGTTCAGTCTGGTGGAGGTATGCTCTATACCGAGTGCCGTTCTAGTTTCACTAAGCATCAAGTAGATATCAAAGTGAATAAGAATACTTGGCATGTAAGGATCTATGAAAGCATTGTAAAGCGGCAAAGATGGTTTCTAAGACATTTCTAAGACAAGGTATTCTACCTGAGTAGTTAGTTCTAAATTTCATGGTGTGCCAAGTCTCATTTCCATCGTGGCCCATTACTTGTGCTGTTCACAAATGTGCTACGACAAGAGATCCATACAAGTGGCAGGGGGTTCAAATGAAGGCACCCAAAATGAAATGCTCGTCCTCTAATTGCTTCACAAATCTTCCCAAATATCAATTGTACAAAGAACAAATAATCCTTCAAAAGACAAAGATTGCATTATTTAATTCAAACAGCATGTCTGTGCTGAGTAACTCTGCTTCCAAAAGCATTACATTGAAACACTTAATGTGAGAGTTTGCACAAGTGAACTAATAAATATAATAAATAAGAAAAAGAGCAATCAGAGATTGCAAACCCTCACCAGGATGTATTTTCAGTGGTTTTTAAGGCTTTTGTGTTAAAACAAATATGGCGGTCGAACCACGTGACCGATGACGTCATCATTATTTTTTTTCTAAACTAATTTATTCCTAGATTATGCTCAAGAAATTTCATCTTGATCGGATGAAGTTTTGTACTTGTCGAATTATGACGTCATAATGGAGGCACCTATGACATCATCATTAACATATTTTGTTCCCCATGGAGAGGTCTTTACAATGAGCCATGTCTCAATTTTTTCTATACAGCGCTTTCGGAGATATGGACGTGCAAAGTCTTTCGAATTTTCCAAGATGGCGGCCGAACCACGTGACCAATGACGTCATAATTATCATAAAAAAATTATACAGGTGGAGTTGCACTTATGGTGTAAATTTCCGGTCAATCGGACCAACGGTTGCAGAGAAAATCATATTTATTCTGTGCGGACAAACAGACAAACAAACAAACAGACAAATGAAAAATCGGTCAGAGACCGAGGACTTGCTGCAATTTACTTTTTTATCGGCCATTTTGGACAAATATGGCGGCCGAGCCACGTGGCCAATGACGTCATCATTATTTGTTTTCTAAACTAATTTATTCCTTGATGATGCTCAAGAAATTTCATCTTGATCGGATGAAGTTTTGTACTTGTCGAATTATGACATCATAATGGAGGCACAAATGACATCGTCATTAACATATTTCATTCCCCATGGAGAGTTCTTTTCAATGAGCCATGTCTCAATTTTTTCTATTCAGCACTTTCGGAGATATAGAGGTGCAATGTTTTTCCGTTTTTCCAAGATGGCGGCCAAACCACGTGATGGATGACATCATCATTATTATTTTTTCTCCACCAGTTTATGCCGACATGGCGCTCAAGAAATTGCATCTTGATCGGATGAAGTTTTGTACTTGTCGAATTATGACATCATAATGGAGGCACCAATGACATCATCATTAACATATTTCATTCCCCATGGAGAGTTCTTTTCAATGAGCCATGTCTCAATTTTTTCTATTCAGCACTTTCGGAGATATAGAGGTGCAATGTTTTTCGGTTTTTCCAACATGTCGGCCGAACCACGTGACCAATGACGTCATCAATTAGGCCCAGTCTATTCAAGGGAAAGACAAATATGTGTGTAAAGTTTAGCGATTCTACGTGCAACAGTGTAGACGTAGTACTGCAAAAAAACAGCCAAACAGACAAAGCAACCGATCAACATACTTGCCGGAATCTTTTCTTCATACGATCTTTTCATCCGATCTTTTCATCCGATCTTTTCATCCGATCTTCATCCGGAATCTTTTCCGGCAGGTAACAAACAAACCAATCAACATACTTGCCGGAATCTTTTCTGGCAAGTAACAAACAAACCAATCAACATACTTGCCGGAATCTTTTCCGGCAAGTAACAAACAAACGGACTCAAATGCAATACCCTCTCCTCTGGCGAGGGCAATAAGAAAAAGAGCAATCGGAGATTGCAAACCCTCGCCAGAGTGTATTTTCAGTGGTTTTTAAGGATTTTGTGTTAAAACAAATATGGCGGCCAAACCACGTGACTGATGACGTCATTTTTTTTCTAAACCAATTTATTCCAAAATTATACAACACAACAACAACATGCATTTTAAGGCCATTTTCCCTGCTAGAGCGGGGGTTAGCCTTGCGGTCCCCATGACAATCTTCTCCATTTTGCCCTATTTTCTGCATCTCTCCTTGTTAACCCCCTTGCCTGCATTTCTTCTTCCACCATCTTTAGCCAAGTCTTTCTCGGTCTTCCCCGTCCTCTACTTCCTTCTACATTCATTTCCATCACTCTTCTCAACCAGTCACTTTCATCCTTCCACAACACATGACCAAACCATCTCAACCTGTTCCTCTTCACAGCATCAATCACAGGCTCTATTCCCATCATCTTTCGCAATTCATCATTTGTCTTCCTCTCTCTCAACGATACTCCGCACATCCACTGAACCATTCACATTTCCACCATTTCCAGCCTTCGTTGCACCTCTACATTCGTGACCCATGTCTCGCTACCATAAATCATAACACTTCTCACACATGCAGCATACACCTTTCCATTCAGCTTCAACGACACTCCCCTCCTCATCAGCACGCCACTCAGTTCCCGAAACTTCTTCTATGCACATCTCACTCCAGCAACCGTTGCCGAGTCTGATCCACCTTCTCCATTCAGCATGTCTCCGAGGTAGCAAAATGTTTTCACAACTTTCAGCTTCATGCCGTCTCCAAGATCCAACTCAACATTTCCTCCATCTGCAGCTCCCTCTGTGCACACCTTACATTTGAATGTAGCTGCCACACTGGTTAATGACCCTCTCAGACCACTACATTTTTGATGAACCCACTCAGCGCACATTGTACATTGAATGGAGTTCACTGCGACACCCTTCCTGCACACAGCACATGGTTACTTCCCAGTTCTTTCCAACTCACCACATGCTTTACCACTTGCCATCACCTTCGTCTTTCCTATATTCACCTTCAGACCTTTTGTCTCCGTACATTCCTTCCGCTTGTTCATCTTTTCCTTCAGTCCAACCATACTTTCCGCAATCATCACCAGATCATCTGCATACAACAACTCCCACGGTAAACCCTCCTTTACGTTCTGAGCCAGCACCTCCATCACAGCTACAAATAGTAGTGGACTTAGTACCGACCACTGATGCACTCCCACCTTCACATCAAACTCACCACTGTTCCCGTCTTTGGTCCTTACAGTTGTGCGCGCTCTTTTGTACACTGCCATCACGACTCTGATCAACCATTCCTCCACTTCTAACTTCCTCAATGCCCATGTCAATACTTCGCGTGGAACCCTATCGAATGCTTTCTCCAGATCAACAAACCCATGAAACAACTTCTTCCTCTTCTCCATGTACTTCTCCTGCAACTGCCTCACAATAAAAAGTGCGTCTGTCGTTCCTCTTCCTGGCATAAATCCAAACTGCATTTCATCGATCTTCATCTTCTTCCTTATCCTCCTCTCCAACACCCTTTCCAATACCTTCATGCCATGCTCCAATAACTTTATCGCTCGGTACGAGCCACACTCCAGAGGGTCACCTTTCCCCTTGTGTAGAGGGACGAGGGTACTCATTTCCCAATCCACTGGAATGCGGCCTTCTTTCACCACCAGATTACAGATCTCTGTCATTCTCTTCACACCCCAACTTCCTGCTGCCTTCCACATATCTCCCACAACTCCCGTCGGCCCTCCCGCTTTTCTACTCTTCATTGCTTTTATCGCTTCCTCAACTTACTTCTCAGTTATCTTCTCTGCCGGTGCAAAAACTGGGTTACTCTCTATGTTGCCATCCCATTCATTCTCTGTATTCAACAGCATTTCCATATATCTTTTCCATCTTCCTTTAATTCCATCTGGGTCCACAACGATTTGTCCCACTTCATCCTTCAAGCAACTTACCCCCATCACAACACACTTTTTTTTCTTCTTTTTTTTGTATACTGAATCGAGGCTCGTGAAAGAGCTAACATTTATTTCACAAACAAATTAACCAGACAAACAAAATATATAAAAAGAGGGAGCGGAAGACAAGATGGGGAGAGAAAGGGAAGCACACAAACACAACATTTGAGAGCAGAGAGAAGTGTGGGAGGGAGAGGGCTTGGGAGGAGGAGGCGTGGGAAGGGGGCGGGGGGAGGTATAAAACACAAGGGGACCCAAGACTTCCAGGACAGAAGTTGGAATTTCAAAAAAAAAAAGTGTAGGATTTTGGGTGAAATTAGCGGGGGTAGAAAAGATCAAGGTTTTGGATGGGGGAAGATAAGAGATGGTGGTGAACAGCGGTTTTAAAGACCTGGAGGGTGGAGTGGGATTGAAGAGAGTGAGGGAGTTTGTTCCAGAGGCGGGAGAAAAGAGAAATGAAGGAGTGAAGGTGAGCAGAAAGTCTTGATTTTGGCAGTTTAACAATAAGAGGGTTGCAGGCAGATCTTGTGCGACCTGTAGGAGTATTTTGGGGACAGAGCCCAGAGAGAGCTGGGGGGCAAGGCCAGAGAGGAGTCGGTAGAAGACGGAAAGACCACCAACCTGCCTGCGGTGAGTGAGTGAAAGGCCCTTAGAGTTAGCTTCATCGCGGGAGATTCCAATGATTCTGAACGCTTTGGTTTCAACAGCGTGAAGACGAGCTAGGTGTGAGGCAGGAGCACCAGACCAGAGGGGAGAGCAGTATTCCATAGAGCTGCGGATGAAAGCCTTGTAAGTGGTGAGGAGCTCAGGTGTACCAAGGAAGGACTTCACACGACGGAGGATGCCCAGTCGGCGACTGGCTTTGGAGGCCAGATTTGAAATGTAGTTTTCCCAGGAAAGATCATGGCAGATAGTGAGACCCAAAAGCTTGAGTGACAGAACTTCTTGGAGAGGATTATTCAGAAAGTGGATGGGAGGGTTGTCCAGTCGGTCTTTTCGGAAATACATCGTAAGAGTTTGAGATTTGTCAGGATTGAAAGACATGTTCCACTTGTTTGCCCAGTCTGTGATTTTGTCCAGGTCTGCAGAGAGTGAGGAGGCTGCAGACTGCCGATCTGAGGGATGAGAAATGGAGCGACAGAGAGTAGAGTCGTCAGCAAAGAGATAAAGAGGCTTTTCAAGAGAGTCAGAGAGGTCATTGATGAAGACCAGAAAAAGCACATGGCCCAGAACACTGCCTTGGGGAACTCCAGCCTGAACAGGAAGAGGAGATGAGAGAAACCCAATCAGGGCCACACGTTGACAATGACTAGAGAGGAAGTCCACCAGCCCTGTGTGGAGATTTCCATGGATACCAAAGGAGGAGGGTTTGGTGAGCAGAGTGGGGTGCCAGACCGTATCGAAGGCACGTGAAATGTCAAGGGAGACAGCTCTAATTTCCTGTTTGGCATTGAGGACCTCCATCCATTGTTGAAAAACCAGAAGCAGCATGTCCAGAGTGGAGTGACCAGGTCTGAAACCAAATTGATGGTCAGAGATCAAGCCATTGGAGAAGAGGAAAGATTTCATATCTGAAGCAATGATGGATTCCATGACTTTGCTGATAATTGGGAGAAGGCTGATTGGTCTGTAGTTGCTAGGATCTGTTTTTGCACCTTTTTTGTGCAAAGCAGTGATGTTGGCTGATTTCCAAGCAGATGGCAGATGACCTTGAGCAAAAGAGAGGATGAAGAGAACAGAGAGAAAGGGAGTGAAAGAGTGGAAGAACATGATTTTAGGACCCGTGGGCTGATGCCGTCAGGTCCAGTTGCAGAATCAGAGTCGAGGGTTGACAGAAACTTTTCCACCTTGTCAGGAGGAAAGGACACAGAGTCCAGGAGCAGCTGGATACGACTGGGTATGGTGGGTACAGAGAGGGATGGGTTTGGGACACAAGATTTAGAGGAAAACACAGAGTTGAGGCATTCAGGTTTTTCACGTGCGGAGTCAGCCGTGTAGCCGTTTGAGGTGAGGGAGGGGATGGAGGGGGAACAAACACCAGAAACAGATTTGACCAGACGCCACCAGGATTTGGAAGAGGGAGACAGATAAGAGAGTTCAGTCTTGAGAACGGTGAGATATTGTTTCCTGGCTCTCCTGAGTGTGGACACACACTTGTTTCGGGCTTTGTGAAAGGAAATGAGATTTCCTTCCTTTGGTTTGCTTTCCAGGAGATGAAATCAAGTTGTTTCTGGGCAACAGCCTCACCACAAGATTCCGTGTACCATGGACGGGAGGAAGGGTATGACAACTGAAGACGAGATGGGATAAATCTGTGCATGAGAGAGAGCAATTTACTTTGAAAGAATTCCCAGGATGAGTTGATGTCAGAGGCGGTAGAGATGGGAGACCAGTCCAGATGATTGATGGCTGCTTGAAGACCGTGCCAGTTGGCCTGAGTGAAATGACAGACTCGTCGACGCTGAGGAGGCCCTCTGAGAATGGTCAGAGAGATGTCCACTTTAACAAGCACATGATCAGATGAGCCGATTGTAGCAGAAAAAGAGCAGCAGACATTTTCAGGGAAGTTAGTCATAACCAAGTCCAGAAGAGAAGATGCTCCGTTGACTGAGATCCGGGTCAGGAAATTGACAGATTGTGTCAGTCCCAGTGAGTCGCAGAAGTCCTTTGCTGAAGAGCCATGGCTGGTGAGAGAGGTACCCACACCCAGCCAACTGGCATGGTGACAATTGAAATCACCACATATGAGGAAGAGAGAGTTGGGATGGGTAGATAGAAGTTGGTCCATATTATCAGACAGCGAGATGTAGATGGAGTCATCACTGTTTGGTGGACGGTACAACACACATATGAACAAAAGGTGGGAGCGAAGGGGAAGCCGTAGCCAAAGGTATTCCTGGGGGTGAGGTGGAGAGAGGGCAGTGGAGGGTGAGTGAGGAAGAGAGTTTTTTATAAAGATAGCAACCCCACCTCCTGGACGAGGCTCAGGTCTATCATACCGGAGGAGGGAGTAACCTGGGAGAGATACCAAGGCATCAGAGACGTCATGAAGAAGGAAAGTTTCTGTTAAGCAGATCACATCTGGTTTGTCAGAAGCAATATGTATGGAGAGATCAGTCAAGTTTGAGCGAAGGCCCCGGATGTTTGAGGTCCATACCGTTAATGAGGAGGAAGGGGGAGCATCGGATACAGAACAGGGGGGGGGGAGGGGTAGGGTAAGATGTGGAAGAGGAGGAAGAGGTAGGGAGAGCTGTTGAAAGTGTGTCAGAGATTTCAGAGATTTCAGAATAGCTTGGAGAAAGGGAAGAATGGGGTGGACAAAAGGTTTGATGGAGATTGGGTGAGGCACAGTGAGGTGTTATTTGAGGAGGGGGAAGAATGAGGCCGAAGGTTGGGGGAGATGAAGGTGAAAGTTGGAAGGGGGAAGAAGCAGGGAGGACGCTTTGAGGAGGAGGGATGAGAGGGGAGTCTAGGAGGGGAGGAGCGAGGGAGAGTCTCAGAGGGGAGGGGTGTGGGGGGAGTTTAGGAGGGAGGGGGGAAGGGGCAAGGGGGGAGATTTGAAAGGGATGGGTGATGGGGAAGATTTGGAGGGGAGGGGCAAGGGGGTAGATTTGGAGGGGGAGGGGTGATGGGGAAGTTTTGGAGGGGAGGGGTGATGGGGAAGTTTTGGAGGGAAGGGGTGATGGGGAGGATTTGGAGGGGAGGGGCAAGGGGGAAGATTTGAAAGGGATGGGTGATGGGGAAGATTTGGAGGGGAGGGACAAGGGGGAATATTTGAAAGAGATGGGTGATGGGGTAGATTTGGAGGGGAGGGGTAAGGGGGTAGATTTGGAGGGGAGGGGTGATGGAGAAGTTTTGGAGGGGAGGGGGGATGGGGAAGTTTTGGAGGGAAGGGGGGATGGGGAAGATTTGGAGGGGAGGGGTGATGGGGAAGTTTTGGAGGGGATGGGTGATGGGGAAGTTTTGGAGGGAAGGGGGGATGTGGAAGATTTGGAGGGGAGGGTGAGATTGGATTTTGAAAAGTGTACGATTCATGGGAAACGAACATTTTTTGCAAAATGAGTTTGAGACCTTCGAGTCAAAAATACGTTTGAGGACGCTGAACGAGTGGTGGAGGGCTGGAGAGTTTTGGGAATGTAGAAAAGAGGAACTGCAAGAGATGGTATTATTATTATTTTTTGGAATGAATAGATTTCGTGAGCAAGATGAAAGCATCCTTTTATAGGAGGAGAAGAAAAAGGTGTTATAATATATGACAGAATACAGTTCTACAGGGGAGAGATTAAACATTTCTAACCACGTGATCGCGAACAACGTGAACGAAGAATGAACGAACAAATAAGAACACAAATAAACGAATAAGAAACCTCTTTCGCTATCTGCTTTGCAATCCTGAATACCGCTCTCTAGCCCTCTTCCGAATCCAAGCGTTCTCCGAACATTTTCCTACATGTCTCCTGCACCTTTGCTACCTCTTTCTTTGCAGCCTTCTTGGCTGCCTTATAACTTTCATGCTCTGCTTTTTTCTGCTCCCGTACCCTTCGCCTTCTGCCACTCCTTGAATTTCTTCCTCTTCTCGTCAATCCTCTTTCCAACTTCATCATCCCACCACCATGTTTCCGAGTGCCTCGGTGGTCCTTTTGTCCACCCACATACCTCACCAACGGCTCCCAACAGACTATCTTTCATTGACATCCAACCACGTTCAAGCTCAACCACATCATCCTCAACCCTACTCAGCCTCTCTTTTAATGCCTCCCTTACTGTCACCTGTTTCAACCTCCACACCTTCGTTCTCGGTTGGTACTTCACCCGCCGAGCTCTCCTCGCACCTTTCACCCTTATGTTGCAGACAACCAAGTGGTGCTGTGAAACAGCCTCCTCCCCCGGGATCACCTTTGTGTTCCAGAGGTGCCCCCTATCTCGCCTACGCACCATCAGGTAGTCAACGGTTGTCGTCGACCCACCTGACGTGTATGTAACAAGTATATTATCCCCTTTCTGGCACTGAGTATTACAAATCAACAAATCAGCTCCATCAGCAAACTCCAAAATCCTTTCACCTTCTCCATTTCTCACACCATATCCGTAACCCCCATGAACTCCCTCAAAACCATCCAGACACCGTCCCACATGTCCATTTAGGTCTCCACCTACCACAACAACTTCCTCATCTTTCACGTTTTCCATCAGCTTCTCTATCGCACATCAGAACTTGTCCTTCTCTTCATTGCTCCGACCAACCTGCGGAGCATATCCCGAGATGACGTTCACCAAGAGCTTTCCAATCATCATTTTCACCATCATCAACCTATCACTCACTCTAGTCACACTCACCACACTGTCTACAAACTCCTCAGAAAACAGGACACCAACACCATTCACGCCCTCCGGGCACCCTTGCCACACAAACTTGTATTTCTGTCCCTGCCTACCCTTCACCATTCTCACACCACTTCCCTTCCATCTCGTCTCTTGCACACAACATATGTCCACTCTTCTTCTGACCAATACTTCCACCACTTCACCTCATCTCCCTGTCATTATCCCTACATTCCATGTCCCAAACCTCAGAAACCGATCTCCACTTCGGGCTGTACCCTGCTCATATGTAGTGGTAATTGTCATGGCTCTCTTTTTGAGGCAATGTTTTTATGGCCGGATGCCCTTCCTGACGCCAACCCTCTTAGTTGCCTCTTACGACATGCAGGGATACGGTGTACCTATTCTAACTAGGGTACACATCGAGATTATGTGTGTCCTGAGATTATGCTCAAGAAATTTCATCTTGATCAGATGAAGTTTTGTACTTGTCGAATTATGACGTCATAATGGAGGCACCTATGACATCATCATTAACATATTTTATTCCCCATGGAGAGTTCTTTACATTGAGCCATGTCTCAATTTTTTCTATTCAGCACTTTCGGAGATATAGAGGTGCAAATTTTTTGTTTTTTCCAGGATGGCGGCCGAACCACATGACTGATGGCGTCATCTTTTTTTTTTTTCTCCACCAGTTCATGCCGACATGCAGCTCAAGAAATTTCATCTTGATTGGATGACGTTTTGTACTTGTCGAATTATGAGGTCATAATGGTGGCACCTATGACATCATCATTACCATATTTTATTCCCCCTGGAGAGTTCTTTACAATGAGCCATGTCTCAATTTTTTCTGTTCAGCGTTTTTTCCAAGATGGCGGCCGAACCACGTGATATATGACGTCATAATTATGATTAAAAAATTAAACAGGTGGAGTTGCACCTGTCATGAAAATTTCCTGTCAATCGGCCCAACGGTTGCAGAGAAAATCATATTTATTCTGTGCGGACAAACAGACGGACGACAAGATGGGGAGCGAAGGGGAAGCACACAACCACAACATTTGAGAGCAGGGAGAAGTGTGGGAGGGAGAGGGCTTGGGGGCAGGAGGCGTGGGAAGGGGGGGGGGGGGGGGAGAGGTATAAAACACAAGGGGACCGAAATTAGCGGGGGTAGAAAAGATCAAGGTTTTGGATGGGGGAGGATAAGAGATGGTGGTGAACAGCTGTTTTAAAGACCTGGAGGGTGGAGTGGGATTGAAGAGAGTGAGGGAGTTTGTTCCAGAGGTGGGAGAAAAGAGGAATGAAGGAGTGAAGGTGAGCAGAAAGTCTTGATTTTGGCAGTTTAACCATAAGAGGGTTGCAGGCAGATCTTGTGCGACCTGTAGGAATATTTGGGGGACAGAGCCCAGAGAGGGCTGGGGGGGGCAAGGCCAGAGAGGAGTCGGTAGAAGACCACCAACCTGCCTGCGGTGAGTGAGTGAAAGGCCCTTGGAGTTAGCTTCATCGTGGGAGATTCCAATGATTCTGAACGCTTTGGTTTCAACAGCGTGAAGACGGGCTAGGTGTGAGGCAAGAGCACCAGAACAGAGGGGAGAGCAGTATTCCATAGAACTGCGGATGAAAGCCTTGTATGTGGTGAGGAGCTCAGGTGTGCCAAGGAAGGACTTCGCACGACGGAGGATGCCCAGTCGGCGACTGGCTTTGGAGGCCAGATTTGAAATGTGGTTTTCCCAGGAAAGATCATGGCAAATAGTGAGACCCAAAAGCTTGAGTGACAGAACTTCCTGGAGAGGATTATTCAGAAAGTGGATGGGAGGGTTTTCCAGTCGGTCTTTTCGGAGAGACATCGTAAGAGTGTGAGATTTATCAGGATTGAAAGACATGTTCCATTTGTTTGCCCAGTCTGTGATTTTGTCCAGGTCTGCAGAGAGTGAGGAGGCTGCAGACTGCCGATCTGAGGGATGAGGAATGGAGCGACAGAGAGTAGAGTCGTCAGCAAAGAGATAGAGAGGATTTTCAAGAGAGTCAGAGAGATCATTGATGAAGACCAGAAAAAGCTCAGGGCCCAGAACACTACCTTGGGGAACTCCAGCCTGAACAGGAAGAGGAGATGAGAGAAACCCATTCAGGGCCACACGTTGACTACGACCAGAGTGTTTAGGAAGTCTGCCAGCCATGCGTGGAGATTTCCATGGATACCAAAGGAGGAGAGTTTGGTGAGCAGAGCAGGGTGCCAGACCGTATCGAAGGCACGTGGAATGTCAAGGGAGACTGCTCTAATTTCCTGTTTGGCGTTGAGGACCTCCATCCATTGTTGAGAAAGCAGAAGCAGCATGTCCAGAGTAGAGTGACCAGGTCTGAAACCAAATTGATGATCAGAGATCAAGCCATTGGAGAAGAGGAAAGATTTCTTATCTGAAGCAATGATTGATTCCATGACTTTGCTGATAATTGGGAGAAGGCTGATTGGTCTGTAGTTGCTGGGATCTGTTTTTGCATCTTTTTTGTGCAAAGCGGTGATGTTGGCTGATTTCCAAGCAGATGGCAGATGACCTTGAGCAAAAGAGAGGGTGAAGAGAACAGAAAGAGGGAGTGAAAGAGCGGAAGCACATGATTTTAGGACCCGTGGGCTGATGCCGTCAGGACCAGTTGCAGAATCAGAGTCGAGGGTTGACAGAAACTTTTCCACCTTGTCAGGAGGAAAGGACACAGAGTCCAGGAGCAGCTGGGTACGACTGGGTACGGTGGGTACAGAGAGGGATGGGTTTGGGACACAAGATTTAGAGGCAAACACAGAGTTGAGGCATTCAGCTTTTTCACGTGCGGAGTCAGCCGTTAAGCCGTTTGAGGTGAGGGAGGGGATGGAGGGGGAACAAACACCAGAAACAGATTTGACCAGATGCCACCAGGATTTGGAAGAGGGAGACAGATAAGAGAGTTCGGTCTTGAGAACTGTGAGATATTGTTTCCTGGCTCTCCTGAGGGTGGACACACACTTGTTTCGGGCTTTGTGAAAGGAAATGAGATTTCCGTCCGTTGGATTTGCTTTCCAGGAGACGAAAGCAAGTTGTTTCAGGGCAACAGCCTCACCACAAGAATCCGTGTACCATGGACGGGAGGAAGGGTATGACAACTGAAGACGAGATGGGATAAATCTGTGCATGAGAGAGAGCAATTTACTTTGAAAGAATTCCCAGGATGAGTTGATGTCAGAGGCGGTAGAGATGGGAGACCAGTCCAGATGATTGATGGCTGCTTGAAGACCGTGCCAGTTGGCCTGAGTGAAATGCCAGACTCGTCGACGCTGAGGAGGCTCTCTGAGAATGGTCAGAGAGATGTCCACTTTGACAAGCACATGATCAGATGAGCCGATTGGAGCAGAAGAACAGCAGCAGACATTTTCAGGGAAGTTTGTCATAACCAAATCCAGAAGAGAAGATGCTCCGTTGACTGAGATCCGGGTCGGGAAATTGACAGATTGTGTCAGTCCCAGTGAGTCGCAGAAGTCCTTTGCTGAAGAGCCATGGCTGGTGAGAGAGGTACCCACACCCAGCCAACTGGCATGGTGACAATTGAAATCACCACAAATGAGGAAGAGATTGTGAGTGAGTGTTTGTGAGTTGTATTGAGCGTGGAAGTGTATGGAGCAGTGCATGAGGAACAATTGTGGTTGTGCATTGTATGGAATGATTGAAGAAGCCTGGGAGGAAGGAGGGTGCAGGAGGCACCAGGTGTGATTGCACAGGTGTGCAAGTGAACAGGTGTATGCAGCCGTGTATGACTGAGTAATGGTGATTGTGTGTTGTGTTGAGCAAATGGTCCTGGAGGAAGGAGGGTGCAGGAAGCACCAGGTGTGATGGCACAGGTGTGCAAATACAGGTGTATGGAGAATGGTTGTGTGGAATACATGGAGTATGGAATATATGGAGTATGGAATGGATGGTGTGGAGTGAGTATGGTGGAAACTGTGGAGTGGAATGGATGGTGTGAAGGTGTGTATGGGGAAAAGTGGACCCCTATCACGAATACCCGGGGAGGGTAGTTTAAGAGTTAGGTAGACGGAGTAGGTAAATTGTGGTTGGATATTGGCATCTGTGGTGCGTGTGGAAGAATGGTGTTTGGATGGGTGCATTAGTGTCGGGGAAATGGCTGGGCGTGTGGCCTGTTAGTGTGTGTAGTTAAATGGGCACTCCGCCACTGTTAGGATGTCGGCCAGGTGAGGCCGCAGGTGGGCTCTGGGAGCCGGTGGAGTTGTTGTGGATGGGGCCCGAGGATCCGGAGGACGGACCCGGGTAGCCCAGTTCCAGAGAGGGCACCGAGTGGGGAGAGCGCCAGAGGGCCTTCCCCAGGTAGATAGGTTAGGCTAAGGAGCAGGTAAGCTCGGAGGAAACTGCAGTGGTGGAGGTGTGCAGGTGCGTAGACCTGCTGGGAGAGCCACACGACCCAGTCCTGAAATTGTGCAAAGGCACAGGGAGTTGAATCGGGGGAGTGAGACCCCAAATTGATGAAGCACCACAGTTTGGTCAATGGGAATTTGGTTCTTAAAACCGCATAGAGTAAGATTGTCAATGGATTGGCAGGGAAAGACCCCGGGTAGTGTAAAGTGTGTTAATGTCATTTAGAAGGTAGATAGGATGGAAATCTCCTTGCACCATCTACATCCACTCACCTGAGGTAACGACAGTGCTCCACACCATGCCATGGTTGTTGGTTTTATTTTTCTGTGCAAATGTTTGGATTGTGAGACGCATCATGACGGGGGTGTGACATTGTGTTGTTGTTCCATCTCTCCCTCCTTATGAGGATTGATGATGAATTGCTGATGGCAAATTTTGGATTAGAGGGATTCTGGTGTCGAATTTGGTATTAGGATAAATATGGGGAAGACGAGACAGTCGTGACGAATTGGTAAGGGTGTAGATTTTTGTACATACGGGGGTAAGGGGCAAGGGTAGAACAGGTAACATGGGGGGTGACGTAAGGTAGGGACGAGCTTTTCTCCGCTCAGTCTCCAGACGCACCTCACCTTGCATTGCCTTTATTGATGTGTACCCTTGTGACCTTACCCCTCGCTAACCTGCCCTCTCTGTCTTCCTTCCCCGACCCATGGATCATGCTCTCTGGGCACCGAGGGGAGCGTGCGGGAGTCCGCCATTGTGTGCCCGAACCCCCGCAACCAGCTGCCTGCATCGATGCACCACTTATGGACCACATGTCTGTGGCTGAGCACCACTCATGGACCCCACGGGTTGGGGCATGGCCCCTCTGCTGGAACCAGCCACGATGGCCCAGGATCTTGCTTGCGGACCTCGGTGACATGGCACATATGCCACACAGGTGAACCACCCATAGTCGGCCCCTGTGGGCCATAAATAAAAAGTGGACACGTTTTGTGCTTTTTATTATGTCCAAGTAGGCCACCAGTAAGAAGAAGAAGAAAGACAACATCTGGAAGAACATTGGCCAGCAGAGGGAGCCGAAGAACAAGACACCAACAGGGGTTTATTATGAACTGTGGTGACTGTGCACTCCGGTGCGTTTTTGGTGCTTTATGGTGCTCTTTGTTGGTGCTGGTGCATCGATGCAGTGCAGGCTGTCTCCTCCCCCCCCCCACCCCCACCCCAAAAAAGAACAATCACAGGTCCTGGGTTGTGTTTTGTAAATAGACCAAGTAGCGTCACTTGTACATAATGCTCCCCACCGTTCATGTTTAGTTTGAGAACCATTCCACAATTCGGTTATCCTGTGGGCTTGAATCTGTTAGGTAGGGTGCAATGCAGCAGAGGGACATACTTATTTGTGTTTTAAAACTGTCACACTCAGGGTCAGGTTAATTGTAGAGGGAACTACACCTACGTGTCACACTAAGTTAAAGTTTTATAGACACGGGACGTGCCTAGAGGGTGCAGTGTTGTGACCTCATCACCACGTCATTCAAAACATCACCACCACGTAATTCACAACACCTCATCACCATGTAATTAAAAACACCTCACCCCCACATAATTAAAAACACCTCACCACCACAAAATTAAAAACACATCACCACCACGTAATTAAAAACACATCATCACCTCATAATTAAAAACACCTCACCACCACGTAATTCAAAACACATCATCACCACGTAATTCAAAACACCTCATCACCACATAATTAAAAACACCTCATCACCACATAATTAAAAACACCTCACCAACATGTAATTCAAATTACCTCACCACCACGTAATTCAAAATACCTCATCACCATGTGTATATATATATATATATATATATATATATATATATATATACATATATATATATATATATATATATATACATATATATATATATATATATATATATACATATATATATATATATATATATATATATATATATATATATATATATATATATATATATATATATACATACATATATTGTTGCGGATTTGAGAATCCTGTGTTTTTTTTTGTTGTAAATATCACCCTCTGTAAAATGTAATGATTCGCTGTAAATACCTCCGTAGTGTAAAGGTCAAAGGTCATCCTCTTAGTTAGTCCATATACATGCATGTAGGCCACCATATACCCTTCTAAATAGTTATTTCCTTATTATGTGTATTAGTTTAAGGCTGTGTTTCCCATTAGTTGACTCTGCATTGCACCGAATTGAAATAAGGTAGAATCCCCTTTCACTTGCATTGCCTGCATTACCAACTGCATTCGCCGCCATTGCCATGTGCTCTAACTCGGGGAAGAAGGGCGGTGTCCGCCCATCATCATCAGAAGGAGGAGTGAGCCAGCCCCGTTCAACCAACCAAGCACGAGGGGTTTGGCTTGAGAGGGCGGAGAGAGAACGATCGGGCAGTTTCGCGAATGCTCCAGGCTGTGGTGCTATAAAACCCGTCACGCGGCGCCCCCCACCAGCAGAGTTGAGTTGAGTTCAGTGGAGGAGGAGCTGTGAGTGGAGTTGAGTTCAGTGGAGGAGGAGCTGTGAGTTGTTGAGAGTTGAGTTCAGTGGAGGAGGAGCAGCAGAGTTCAGTTCAGTGGAGGAGTGAGCACTGAAAGAGTTGAGTGAACAAACCACAGCTTTGAGCATCGACAGCGGTGACAGCAGTTGCGGCCACGAAGCAACGTCGCCGTGCGGAGACGATTGGGGAGAGTCGGCGGCTGCTCAACTCGAGCCGGGATCACACCAACCACCCGCATCCTTCCCGCCTTGTGATCCCACCTCCTCATCCGTCCAGCCATCCACCTCCAGCTGAACATTCCTCCCCTTCCAGCCATTCGTTCCTGTCATTCCTATCATCATTCCCCGTGTAAGTATGATTGTCGTCCGTCCTTTATGTTGTCTGGGGTATAAGTTAAGCCTGTTTAGATAAGTTAGTATTGCACTGTGTCTTCTGATCCTTCCATCCTTCTGTCTTTATTTTCGTATCTTTCCTTCTCCTTGGTTCCTTTGATTGTGTAAATATTAGTAATAAATTATACTTGTTCTTCCTACCTTGCCTTCTTTCCTTTACATCCGTTTCGTTTTAGTGATTTCCCCATTGGATACCTGTGGCACGATTTGGCCAACGTTTCAGAATCGGGTCTAGTTACTTGCTAATGGTTCGTGCCGCGGCTGCTAATCCACTCGGCAATTAACATCTTGTCCGCGGTCGCGAACGAGGTTGCTCACCTGCCTCTCCGGAGGGAGCTGGGCAAATTCAGGACTCACGTCGGTCAGTCGCACACAAGGGGATTAATCCCCCCTTCTTAAGGGAAAAAAAGGCCGACGTTGAGATCCGCAACAATATATTTAATTGATGCAAAATTGTCAATTTTTCAATTGAGTCTCTAGACCCCTTTTTACTTTTAAGGGATATTAATTGGTAAAAAAAGAAGAATTTAAACAAGATAATATGAAGTGCTGACTATTTACTTGAAAGTTCAGAGCTAAATTTGTTTTATGTTTCTGAACATTAATAGAGCCATGAACATCATAACCCATCATGAAAATTACATCCTCTGACATTTGGAGTAGGTCTGGCCAAAGTTTTGCGTAGACCCGGCCTACCCATGCCTGCCCAGAGTTACGGCCATGTTGGTGACATGTGGAATATCCTGAGTGGGGCAATCGGTTTGCCTCCAAAACATGGTTTGATAATGTGTGTGATGGATGTGTAGCTGCATTGCATTTGTGGCGGCGCATCTTGAAAACGACTCTTGCGGAATGAAAGACTCAGATAAATCTGCAATGTGTAAGTGGTAGCGTCCACATATGTGTCTGCCAATTGTATGATTGTTTTGGTAATTTCACCCATACCTAACTGTCCTATCAATAAATAGCAGCTTTGAAAACACATTCCATGCAGCTTTCGTATTGTGACCCAGTAGGTGTGATATTGTCACACCTTGTGATGGCATGGAATGCTAAAAAATGTGCCACTTGACCAATCAGTAACCCCACTATATTTGGTGCAGCGGGATGTATTTCGGTTTCGGGAATATTTCTGCTTTCATACACAGATTAGTGTAATGGCTTTTTGTCGAAATAAGCAACAAGCAAAGCAAGGACATATGTGTCACGTGCAAGTATTACGAGTGACTCAGAATCCACATGACTGGCATCTAATAATGATGTATCCTTCTCTGAATCAGATGACCTCACTGTCATGATGTCCTTTAAAATCTCCAGCTACTTGATGCCAACTTGTCCTTTGAGGTTGCCATTCAGCTGATAAATGATGAAGGAATTTATAAATACTGTGATGCCTGTCCCAGACTTCATTTAGCTCGAAAATATCACCATACTCGGCAAAATGCTTCAGTTCACCAAAGACAAATAATTGTGGTGTCACTATCATGGGATTCATCTTCAGGTGTATCTTTTTCTGAATAATTTAAGACAGCAGGGAATATTACACTTACCTACTGATGCAGAGATAAATGCAGACTATACCACTTACCTATTGATGCAGATACATATGCGGACTATACCACTTACCTACTGATGCAGAGACATATGCGGACTATACCACTTACCTACTGATGCAGAGACATATGCGGACTACACCACTTACCTACTGATGCAGAGACATATGCGGACTATACCACTTACCTATTGATGCAGAGACATATGCGGACTATACCACTTACCTACTGATGCAGAGACATATGCGGACGATACCACTTACCTACTGATGCAGAGACATATGCGGACTATACCACTTACCTACTGATGCAGAGATATATGCGGACTATACCACTTACCTACTGATGCAGAGACATATGCAGACGATACCACTTACCTACTGATGCAGAGACATATGCGGACTATACCACTTACCTACTGATGTAGAGACATATGCGGACTATACCACTTACCTACTGATGCAGAGACATATGCGGACTATACCACTTACCTACTGATGCAGAGACATATGCGGACGATACCACTTACCTACTGATGCAGAGACATATGCGGACTATACCACTTACCTACTGATGCAGAGACATATGCGGACTATACCACTTACCTACTGATGCAGAGACATATGCGGACTATACCACTTACCTACTGATGCAGAGACATATGCGGACTATACCACTTACCTACTGCAGACCACTTTGACAATATCATTTGCATCTGAAACACGTACTTTCAAGTTTGAATCAAATACCTCTCCAAGTTTTTTGATGCTTTCATGGTTTCTTCTGTTGCTTTTTTTGGGCACAACAATTACTACCTGGGTTAAACAGAATCGGTACTATAAAGACCAATTTTCATTAGTTAAACTAATTTAAACCACTGAGATGAGCTCCATTGGATATAATTTGAAATAGACATTGACTAGCAATGTGTAAGTAACTTTTCTGACTTGCTGCTGGTGTAATAAACGGTGTCTGAGGTTTATTAGCCCCGGTTGGACTTAGTCCAAATGGGGGCTTACAGATTGGGTATTGTCCATCCATCCGCAACCATATCTCGGAGATGTATAGACCGATTTTGTTCATACTTGGCAGAAAGACAAGACATGATGGTATAGATATGCACATTGTTTTGTTTTATGATGCGATCAAAGATGGCCGACTGGCGGCCAATTTATTTGTAAAAAATCCGACATTGAACAAGTGCTCAAACATTTCTCAGACATGCATTTACCATAGTTGTTCAAACTTGGCACACAGAAAATGAATGATAAGTTACATGTCACACACATGACGAATGGTGGCTTATATATTTGTAATAAGCCATAGGGAGTACAGAAACGGCTTGACTCGATTGAAATCATTCAAGTCGGCTTTACTCAGCAAAAACTGAACAACCTGTAACAACAGATGTAAAGATAGGCCCGTCGCATTTGACAAGCATAATAATGCAACAAGCATAACAATAAAACACGCCTAATAATCAATAGGCCTACCGTAATTATCAGACACGTCTCCAGTGGCCATCTTGAAAATCGTAATGATATGGGTAAAGGGAGGAACTGGAAATATATAGCACGTGACGCTGTTGATGTTGGTAAAAGGGGAAGGTCGAGGGCTTACAGTACACGGGATTTGAACAACAATCTATGACAATATGCACCTCATTTTCTTTCGAGATCAGATCCAAATGGCCGACTGACAGCCATTTTGTTACTTGAACGTGTCCCCAACCATTTCTCGACATGCATGGACCGATTTTGTTCAAACTTAGCACAAAGACAAAACATACATGAGAGTATACATTTGCAGAATATTTTGTTTTTTAATCCGACTAAAGATGGCCGACTCACAGCCTTTACCTCGATACAGCAAAATTACTAAAATCACATGGGCTGTGACATTGTATGTCATTTTTCTTCTTGTTCAGCACACAATTAACAATCGAGATTTTCAATTGATCAGCATAATGCGTAGAATCAGTTTACATCCTGGCATTTCTCTCGATGCCCGTGAAATTTATTTTTGTAAAAGAGTCAATTGGCATCACTTGAAAATAAGGTAATTCTATGTATGTATGTATGTATGTATGTATGTATGTATGTATGTATGTATGTATGTATGTATTGTCGCATTCACCGGAGGTTAACACCCCTAGTGACGGATGGCCAATCGAGCTTTAACTCCTAGGCATTCACTCAAATTCAGGATAAGGTGGTGTTATTTATATGCGCGAGGGTGTAGTGGAGGGCAGCAAGCTTACCTGGATGGGTTTCACTTGGGCGTCCTCTAACCCACGGCAATTAAACAAGACAGACGAGAAATTAAAATGCAACAAACAATGGGTTTAATAAAATAAATTCCAGGATAACAAGATTGTTTGGTACAATCATTTCCTAAATTGGGGCACTCCCACACAGATTCATGAAACAGACACAAGGAGAGATAAAATAACGAAAGTAAAAATGTGTGTGGTGCATTTGCCTGCACCCCACTGCTCGGTGTCCTTGACTGTCTGGGGTAGTCAAAGATCCCGCGTCCCTGCATGGGAAAACACATCTTGGCGCCACGTCCATTCACCCCAGCCACCGATCTGCAGCGCTCAGGCCCTCACTCCTTCCTCGTCCATCCTTTTGCAAAGCACCGTGGTCTCTCTGGTGCACATGGCACGGCACACAGCCGTCACAAAGCCAGCACCAATGGGATCAGAGAAAAGGGTGCATCCGCCCCTCCACGCAGCCAGGAACAGAGCGAGCATGCGAATGCCACCACCCAGAGAGAGACAAACCGCGACCGCCCATGATGACAAACATGAATCAAGAGAGTCAGAGTGCACGGGCGACCGCCCGCCACGAACGTCGAAAACTAAGAGCCTAAAATGGCAGCCGCTTCACCTTTTTGTCCCTGGTGCATGAACATCATATGATGACGTCCATGCACGCTCCAATCAAAGAGTCCCATCACATCAGTCCATCGCCCCAACCAAGCATTCTTTGGGGCATGGCATCATGGCTTCTCTTGCCGGCCCTTGTGATGACTCGGCTGGTGGCGTCAGTGGTAGTGTTCGAATGTCCGCATCCGGTCACTTTATTTAGTGTATTTAGTATAGGTGCTGAATGCATGGCTGGTGTTGCATGTGTCATAAAGAACAAGGGAAAAAAAACCACAGAGGCCGAATTACATACAGGGAATTATTCCTTGTAACCTACCTAATTAGTATAGCCCCACCCCTCACATGGAGGCGAATATACACTTACGCCGAACACACGGAGCTGACTTAAGTACATGAGGGTGGCTACACAACATACGGAGCATGCTACTTTATACAATCTACCTAAACTAAGGTATTTCATTGCCTAACCCCCCCCCCCCCCCCAACCCCCACAAACGTAACAGTATTATGTATGTATTTATGTATATATGTACAGTCACGTGAAAAAGTAACTACACCCCATGTAAAGTTTTGACTTTTTCAACATATTTCAACATACAGCTATTTGATCTTCATTTCAACAATATTGATAGATAAAGGTGATATAATATCACAAATATCATGAAACATATATATTCTTTTTTTTTTTCTTTTTTTTTCTTTTTTTGTATACAAGATCGAGGCTCGTGAAAGAGCTAAAATTAATCAAACAAAAAGTCAAACCGACACACAAAACACAAAAAACAAGGGGAGCGGCAGACAGGATGGGGAGAGGGGGGGAAGGACACAAACACAACATTTGAGAGCAGGGACATCGGGAGGACTTGGGGGGAGGTGGAAGAGGTATAAAACATATGAACTCTGCAAGGACTCTGGGGTGAATTAGCGGGGGTAGAAAAGATCAAGGTTTTGGATGGGGGAAGATAAGAGAAAAGTTTGTTTTGTAGTCCATTGTATAATTTAAATAAACATAAATGCAAATTTCGCATGTGGAAAAAGTAAGTACACCCCTACATTTATCACTACTTCAAATACCTAAAATTAGAATCAGGTGCACCAGCTCAGGTGCAAATGATTAGAACATCATCAGAGAGGATCTTGGAGGAATCTGTCTTATTTAAACCTCAGACATTTAGTTTGGTTTGCTCTTTGTTGTTGAATTGTGCAGCATCACCATGCCTAGATCAAAAGAGCTCGCTGAGGCCTTCAGAAAGAAGGTTATAGATGCCTACGAGTCTGGGAAGGGATCCAACCAATTTGAAATCAATCCTTCGACTGTCCGGAAGATCATCTGCAAGTAAAGAAGATTCCAAACAACTGCCAACTTGTTCAGGCCAGGCCGCCCCAGCAAGTTCAGCCCGAGAGCAGACCGCAAGATGCTGAAAGAAGTCTCTAAGAATCCCTGAATGTCATCACGGGACCTACAGGTAGCTCTTGCCACTGTTGATGTCAAAGTGCATGGGTCTGCCATTAGAAAGAGGCTGCACAAATTTGATCTACATGGGAGGTGTGCCAGGACGAAACCTTTCCTGTCCAGAAAGAACATCAGGGCAAGACTAAAGTTTGCCAATGAACACCTAGGCAAAGACCAGCACTTCTGGAACAATGTGCTCTGGACAGAGGAGTCAAAGGTAGAGCTATTTGGCCACAGTACCAGAAGACATGTTTGGCGAAAACCAAAGTCAGTATTTGACCACCAGAACCTGATACCAACTGTAAAGCATGGTGGTGGAAATATTATGGTTTGGGGCAGCTTTGCTCCATCAGGGCCTGGGCAGCACACCATCATAGAATCCACTATGAATTCTTCATTGTACCAGAGGGCGATTGAGGATAATGTGAGGCCATCTGTCGGAAAGTTGAAGCTCAAACGAAGGTGGACCTTGCAACATGACAATGACCCTAAACATACCAGTAAATCCACCAAGGAATGGCTGAAAAGAAAGAAATGGAGGGTTCTGGAATGGCCAAGTCAAAGCCCGGATCTAAATCCCATCGAAATGTTGTGGGGGGATTTGAAACGAGCTGTGCATGCAATTGTGCATGGTGTGCAACAATTTTTTGTTGAATAAATTATTGCAAAGTCAATTTTATCATTGTTTTTTGTTCAATTAGATCACCTTTATCTATAGATACTGTTTAAATGAAGATCAAATATTGATTTGTCCACATATGTAAAAAAAGATTTTTTAAAAACATTTCATGGGGTGTACTTACTTTTTCCACATGCGAAATTTGCATTTATGTTTATTTAAATTATACAATGGACTACAAAATGTAAATGTTTCATGATATTTGTTATATTATATCACCTTTATCTATCAATATTGTTGAAATGAAGATCAAATAGCTGTATGTTGAAATATGTTGAAAAGGTCAAAACTTTACATGGTGTGTACTTACTTTTTCACATGTCTGTATGTATATGTGTGTGTATGTATGTGTGTATGTATGTATGAGTGTGAAGGAGTCCGGGCTCCAGCAGAATACGGACAAAAGGATGGTAAGGCACAAACTCGTCCGAGAAGATATTTATTCGTAAAACCAACTCGGGAACACTGAAAAGCCCGTTTATCGGGCTGCATTATAAAGCACAACCAGAAACCGAAACCGAAACCGAAAGCCACGCCTCGCTTGAGAGTTGTTAGGTGGTCACGTGATCGACAGGTGTAGCTGATTATACACGCACGCGCGGCACGCTTTGGTGGTCACGTGAACAGCCACTCTGGCGCCGCGGATCCCCACCGTTGACGTCACCGGCTGGAGCAAGGAGATTCTGATGCTGGTCTTGCTTGGGGGACCCATGGGTCGCTACACACGCCCCCCCAGAATGGACTTGGTCCAGGGAGGTCAACCTGAGGGGGGTCCGGATGACCCGACCGAAACGACCCCTGGCCAGTCGCGGGGGGGGGGGGGTCCGGTGTGGTGGCGGGTGGTTGGACGGGGGGTGCAGGCAGGGGGGGTCCGGTGTGGTGGCGGGTGGTCGGACAGGGGGTGCAGGACGGGGGTCGGCCGAAAGGACCGGGCAAGTCCTCGGGGGAGGCTGCCGAGGTTCCTCGCGGGCATCCTGAGGTTGCAGTTCGCGGGTGAAGTGCCGAGAAGGCTCGAGCGGTGCACGCGAAAAGCGGGTGAGCCAACCGAGGGGCTGGTCAGGGCCTCGGGGGAGGCTGCCGAGGTTCCTCGCGGGCCTCCCGAGGATGCGGGGCTGGTCAAGGCCTCGGGGGATGCAGTGGACGGGGGGCGGCCAAGGGGCCGGGCAAGTCCTCGGGGGAGGCTGCCGAGGTTCCTCGCGGGCATCCCGAGGTTGCAGTGCGCGGGGGCAGTGCCGAGAAGGCTCGAGCGGTGCACGCGAAAAGCGGGTGAGCCAACCGAGGGGCTGATCCAGGCCTCGGGGGAGGCTGCCGAGGTTCCTCGCGGGCCTCCCGAGGATGCGGGGCTGGTCAAGGCCTCGGGGGATGCAGTGGACGGAGGGCGGCCGAGGGGCCGGGCAAGTCTTCGGGGGAGGCTGCCGAGGTTCCTCGCGGGCCTCCCGAGGTTGCAGTGCGCGGGGGCAGTGCCGAGAAGGCTCGAGCGGTGCACGCGAAAAGCGGGTGAGCCAACCGAGGGGCTGGTCCAGGCCTCGGGGGAGGCTGCCGAGGTTCCTCGCAGGCCTCCCGAGGTTGCAGGGTTGGAGAAGTAGTTGCGGTTGTAGTTGTAGGTGCGCGAGGGTGACGAAGCGGCCGTGCCGTGAACGTCAGTGCGCGCGAAGGTGACGAAGCATCCGTTCTGCCAACGTCAGTGCGCGCGAAGGTGACGAAGCAGCCGTGCCTTCGGAGGGTCTTAGAATAGCTTCACCCCTTCGGTCGTAGAGGAGGAGCCGAGCGCGGTGCGCGAACCTCATAGTCATGGCCGTCGTTGTTTTCGAAACTCTGGCATTTCGAAACCGCATTCGAAACTGCGCCCGAAGCCGTGCGGGAGAAGCCGGCGTCACCAGCCTAGGTGGCTTCCCTGGCTAGGGCGTGCTCGCCGTGTCCGTTCACAGCCCCCGCATCCGTGCGGGGGCAGTCGGGGTTGCGTGTTCAAATTCGGGGTCACCAGTGAAGGAGTCCGGGCTCCAGCAGAATACGGACAAAAGGATGGCAAGGCACAAACTCGTCCGAGAAGATATTTATTCGTAAAACCAACTCGGGAACACTGAAAAGCCCGTTTATCGGGCTGCATTATAAAGCACAACCAGAAACCGAAACCGAAACCGAAAGCCACGCCTCTCAAGCGCGGCACGCTTTGGTGCTCACATGACCAGCCACTCTGGCGCCGCGGATCCCCGCCGGTGACGTCACCGGCTGGAGCAAGGAGATTCTGATGCTGGTCTTGCTTGGAGGACCCATGGGTCGCTACAAGTGTATGATTGTACATATGTGTGTATGTATGTATGAGTGTATGTACATATGTGTGTATGTATGTGTATGTACTGTATGAATTTGTGAGGTTTATGTGTTTATGTATGTGTGTATGCATGTGCTTGTGTGTTTATGTGTGTATGTATGCATGTATGTATGTACTATGTATGTATGTCTTTATGTGAAGTGATGAGAAAAGGTTTGTGAACCCTTTAGATTGTTTAGAATTTTCTGTATTTCTGCATAAATGTGACCTAAAATGTGATCAGATCTTCATCTAAGTCCTAAAAATAGATAAAGATAACCTGATACAAATAGCACCCAAAAAAATCTACTTTTTCATTCATTTATTGAGCAAAAATGATTAAACATTCAATTTCTTTGTCGGAAAAAGTATATGCACATGCATAGGGGGACTATTATAGGGGACTATACCTTCAGAATTACACTTTATAATTTACCCTTTTGAATTACCCTTTAGAATTACCCATTAGAATTACTCCTTAGAATCCACCAGAATTTACACAGGCATAATTATATTACACTTAAAATATAGACACAGGCAATTTCCTTCTTGTAGTTTGCTATGAGCTCTATTCTACAATATCGTCCTATTTCACCATAATAAACAATTGTGAACTGAAACTTTGACAATGATATATTTATTGTGGAATGCAATCGTTTCATGAAAACAGAAGTAAGAGAGTTTTTTTTAATCATAAAAAGAGCGATTAAGAACTTGTTATCCAATTTGTACAAAGGTCATACAATATCATGTGTGCTACTTAGATTCAAAGCATTCAAAGACTCAGGAAGGAGCCAAGGTCATTAAAAGGTTAGGCAGGATTTTAATGCTTGGCTCTGACTAATAGAAAGTAAATGCTTTTCCAATTATCGTAAATTATGCCTCATTTGTTATTTTAAACACATAAATCTCAGTTGTGTTTTTTGTAATAAGATAAATATGAGAAACATTATGTCTCTTGCTAACAAATTGCTCTCTGGGGTAGGTAGTAAGTCAGAGGGCACATTGCAGAACTGAAAATAAATAAATATTTGAAAGGTAACTTTCACAAGAGTGAATCATGGAGGAGCTAACATGCATGGAGCGCTTCACAATTTTAAGGGATGTGCACCATTTTAGCATCATTTAGTACAGAGGATTTAACTATGTGGAGAGCTCCATTTTTATAAATATCCCACAGTGTGCCCTACACTTTAGGCATCCCTATTTAGTGGTACTTTCATGAGATGGTCGCCATTGAAAAGGCAAATAATTCATTTATGCAAATATGCATTAATTGTTTCTCATGCTTCCCATCAGTCTTAGGAGTCGGAACAGAGCAACGCTTCCCATTCCATGCATTCACAGCAGATGGGATATTCATCATGGGTTGATGTTACAGTTTACTGTGGTGAGTATTTTTGCTCATCCAAAAGTGATTCTTATGAGCCATTTGAGGAGATGAAACTGACCTGAAAATCTCATTGACCTCTTGTTGCTGGAGTAATTCTGGTTATGTCTGACTCGATTCTCTCCATTTTCCAAGTATTTTTCCAGGAGGCCTGACTGCTGAACATTGATCCAGCACAAGCTGCAGCACTTCCGGTCATTACTGCAGTTGATTTCCTAACCATTTTGCTGCCTCTCCTTACCGACTATGGTAACAATGTTCTGCTGTCCATGTCCATTTTTCTATGCAATGTCGTCATTCATCAGCAACACTGAGGACATGTCTGCAAGGTTGAAGATAAAGTATATCTTAACGTTAAGATTGAAGATAAAGTATAACTTAACGTTAAGATTGAAGATAAAGTATAACTTAACGTTAGGAGCATCCATTTCAGTGCTGCATCACTCTTGACTAGCCCTTTGCAACCTTCAAATCTAGCTCCGTCCACTAATGGTCTCGAAACACATCATCTAAAATGATTGCACTTGTGTTAAAAATGCACGTCAGAGTGGCACATTTAGCACAGTTGTTCCATATACTACTCCTTTATGATGAATCATAAATATGTGTTAGAGTTAAAAAACAAATTTTTTTAAAGCCTCCGACATCCAACAACCAAGTACAAAACAAATGTGCTAAGATATTTTCGAAGGATGATAATGAAACTGTCGCTACTGTTCAGCTAATAATGGCAAACCGGTGACAAGAAAAAAAACGAGCGAAAAATGATGCTGTCATGAAATCGGGTCATTTGAAGATGAGCCAACTCAGAAATGAGAATAAGTTTACATTGATCAAAGAAAAGATAAACGCGGGGAAATAATTGCAGGAAAGGGCATTTATTGCAGACAAGAAGAGCCTACCCATAGTCGCTTTGATGATGGACCAGAAAAGGGAAGGAGAGAGGGAGGAGAAGGGGGATGAGGGGAGGAAGGGAGAGGGAGGGGGAGTGATATACTTCATATACACCTTTGTGGGGGGCTGGGGTGGGGGGAGCTTTGACAGGCCTCTCCTTTTTGGGGGTACAAAGGAAGGAGGACAAATTTACCCGTGCAAAAACTGCTTTAGCCTCAGCATTGCACATTGTAACAGGTAAAGAAGGAAATTGTAATACCCTCTGCCACCACCACGAGGTGGCGCCACACGGTACACATTTACATCGAGACTTTTTGCCCCACTCCTGGCCCCCATACCCTCGCAGGAAGCCATGGTGACATAGCCTATGTTACCCTCCAGACAAAGTTGTATTTGTACCCGAGTTAGGAGCTTGTAAATTAAATGATATGGCCATGGATTAGGAACAAAGGCAGACAGAAAGCTACAGAGAAACAATTGTGTTTGTATAAACACACACACACACACACACACACACACAAACACACACACACACACACACATATATATATATATATATATATATATATATATATATATATATATATGTACAGACTTGGCATTTAATATGGAATATTTTTTTTCTGGGGTGAACTTACTTTTCAAGATGTCTAACAACCAAAAGTTCACTGGAATTATGTTGAAATTATTCTAGATTTTGTTAATGTGACCTTTAAAAGAAACAAAAACCACATTTGACATTTCGAAACAAATAAATTGATCCTTGAAAGTGATGTAAACTGATATCGAACTCAATTCATGGACAGTACTGTGTTAAACTTCTGTACGTTTTCCAGAAGTATCTCTTTATTTTGCACATTAGCCAAACATTTTTTTAACAAAAACAAAAGTTAAATTACGACTGGGATTACGGACAGTAAAATTACAGTTCAGTACTTCGTGTAACCCCCACGAGCATTCAGGAGAGCACGTACACGTTGAGGCATGCTGTTCACGAGATTTGCCAGGGTTTGGACAGGAATCGCTTGCCATGCAGTGACAATAGCCTGCTGCAATTCACGCACAGAGGTCGGCTGCTGGTCCAAGTGGTTGATTTGACGCGTTAATTCTGCCCACAAGTTCTCTATCAGATTCATATCCGGGGACATGGCAGGCCACTCCATATGCTCTACACCATGGTCAGCAAGAAAGTGTTGGATCATGCGAGCACGATGAGGCCGTGCATTGTCATCTTGGAAGACAAAGTTTCCTCAAAAGGCTGCACGAGCAAATGGAAGCAATGTTTCTTCCACAATGGCCCTGTACTTGAACTGGTTCAGGTTTCCATTCAGAACAACCAGGTCAGTTTTGCCCCCTGCATGAAAAGCAGCCAAAATGGTCACCCCACCACCTCCAGCTTGGACTCTTGGCACTATACAATCTTTGTTGTAGGCTTCATGCACTTGTCTGCGCACTCGGACGCCGCCATCTTGACGATAGACCAGAAATCTAGACTCGTCACTGAAGATCACGTGATTCCAGTCTCCTGGCTGCCATTGACCGTGCTCTCTGGCCCACTGCAATCGGCGCTGGCGGTGTTGTCTGGTCAGGTGTGGCTTTCTCAGGGGACGCCTGGCACGATAGCCTGCTTGAACCAGTCGTTGGTTGAATAGCCTTCTGGATACAGGCACATTTGCCAGTTGCTGCCACTCAGCCCCAAGCCGATTAGCTGACTTGGTACGGCCATTGCGGACTAACCGGTGCAGCTGGCGATCATCCCTCCTTGTGGTTCTGCGGGGACGTCCTGGCCTCGGTATTGGAGTAGGGACACCCCTCTGAGCATTTCGTTTCAGGATCTTTGACACCTGACCTTGAGTGATACCATACTGCCGAGCAGTAGCATGCTGTTTCATGCCGTAATTTCGTAAAGCCACCACTCCATGACAAACAGCATTGTCGAGTTGACGGACCATCTCCAGAGGAAGCGGAAATAACCTTTGGAGACGTGCAGCAGTTGTTTTCCACTAATACAGAACGCAACATCTCTTGTATACCCGACTGTGAAGCCAATCATCAAATGCACCTGTCCGTACATTTTGCCACGCCACCTGTGATATAATCCTGTTGTTGACTTCTTGCTGCGACAGACAATCAGTGACATGGTTCTTTTAACAAATAAATCACCAAAGTGTAAAAGAAACTCACCAGATTGATATACTGAGTTAAGAAAGTAAACCCAAGTCAAGAAAAAAAATATATTCCATATTAAATGCCAAGTCTGTATATACACGACCGGTCAAAAGTTTTAGAACACCTCAATTTTTCCAGTTTTTATTGAAATTTACGCAGTTTAATGTCCAGTGAATAACCTGAAATGGTACAAAGGTAAGCAGTAAACTGCTCGAGGTTAAAAAAAAAAGTTTAGGCTGGCAAAAATGGGGAAATAATGTAAATTGCACAGTTACATTGTAAAAAAAAAAAGGCCTTCTTCAGGGAACAAGTAATGGGTTAACAACTTACAGCTGTTCTGCAGCAATGTAAGTAAATTAAACCTTGAAAGTTGATGCAAACAATTCCTACAGGTGTCACAACCGCCACTGATTACTTGATTACAAACCCCATCTGTATAAAAGCAATATTGGAACAGACTATTATTACACCCTCTGAAGCATTATTTGGACAATATTGCACTGCAGGAAGTAGTATTTTGGAAACTGGAGGAAAATCTGACAGGAAGAGGTCTGGCAGACCCAAAGCCACAACAGAATCAGAAGACAAGTTTCTGAGAGTCAACAGCTTGCGTGATAGGCGGCTCACAGGACAACAGCTTCAAGCACAGCTTAACACTGGTCGAAGTAAGCAAGTCTCAGTTTCAACTGTGAAGAGAAGACTTCGAGCTGCAGGTTTGACAGGTCGAGTGGCAGTAAGAAAGCCATTGATAAGATGGCAAATTAAGAAAAAGAGGCTTGCCTGGGCCATGAAGCACCGCCAGTGGACTACTGAAGACTGGAAGAAGGTCTTATAGACCGATGAATAAACATTTGAAATCTTTGGTTCATCACACAGGGTTTTTGTATGCCGTCGAGTAGGCGAAAGCATGGTTCCTCAGGGTGTGACACCACCTGTCAAACATGGAGGAGGAAGCGTGATGGTCTGGGGCTCTTTTGCTGGATCCAGAGTCGGTGACTTGCACAGAGTGACTGGCAACCTGAACCAAAAGGGCTACCACAGCATTTTGCAGCACCATGCAATACCCTCTGGTATACGCCTAGTTGGTCAGGGGTTCATCCTACAACAAGATAATGACCCTAAACACACCTCCAGGCTATGTCAAAACTACCTTTGAGGAAAAGAACAAGACAGTAGGCTTCAAATCATGGAATGGCCAGCACAGTCTCCAGACTTAAACCCCATCGAGCTGGTTTGGGATGAACTGGACAGAAGGGTGAAAGCAAAGCAACCTACAAGTGCAACACATTTGTGGGAACTTCTGCAACAGTGTTGGGAAGAACTTCCCGAACAATATTTGATTTCCATTGTAGAAAGAATTCCACGAGTGTGTTCGGCGGTTATATCTGCAAGAGGTGACTACCTCATGTGCGAAATGATTCTATGATTTCTGTTTTATCTCCAATTGTTTATTTGTTCTATGCTTAATTTCAGAGTACATTGAGACATTAAACTGTGTAAATTTCAATAAAAACTGGAAAAATTGAGGCGTTCTAAAACTTTTGAACGGTGGTGTATGCATATATATATATATATTTTTTTTTTAGCTCTACAAGTTGCAGCAATCACCCAACCTTGGAGTGCAACACACACTATCGTAATGAACAGTTGAGGATGATTACAACAACTAGCAACACATGAATAAGGGGCACAGCCAGGAGGAAAGCCAGTGTAGAAAAAAAATATTGCAGTACTTACAGTACCTTCAAAAAGTATTCACACCCCTTGACTTATACACATTTTGTTGTGTTACAGCCTGAATTTAAAATGGATTACATTGAGATTTTCTTTCACTAATCTACACATAATACCCCATAATGTCAAAGTGGAATTTTGTTTTGGAAATTAAAAAATAATAATTAAAAATGAAAAACAGAAATATCTAATTTACATAAATATTCAATCCCCCTGAGTCAATATTTCGTAAAAACACCTTTAGCAGCGATTACGACTTTACCAGTGTTAGCTGTCATTTTAAGTGTAGATTATATTTTGTATTCAATAATTTACTTCATTACTCACTTGTTTATTTATATGCTCACTATTATTTAATAAATTGTCTATTTTGTCCATCTGGATGGCTCAGAGGTAGTGCACTCAACATCGAGCTGTATGATTTGGTATGATTCCTACCACAACTAAAAACTTTCAGGGGGCAAAGCATTGCATCAATAAGTGTGCTTGTCCTCTGGAGGGCCATTATATTTTGTGGTCTGTTGAGATGAAAATTAAACTATTTTGCCTGAATGCAAAGTTATTTGTCTGGCAGAAGCCGAGCTCAGCTCATCACCCAACTAACACTATCCCTACCGTGAAGCATGGTTGTGGCAGCATCATGCTATGGGAATGCTTTTCAGCAACTGGGACTGGGAGACTTGTAAGGATAGAGGTGTGGAAGTGTAAATTTATCGAGTGATTTTATGAACTACAACCTGCTCACCTCATGTGCAAGTTTTTTTGTGATTTCCATGCAGAAGTTGAGATTTCCTCCAGTAGGTGAATTATCTCTGACACTGACCAAATTTGTTTGCTCAAGAAAGTAAAGGCAACTTTACACCACTTATTGTCATAATTCTGTATCATAATAATGTATATAATAAATCATATCATAATAATAATATCACATAATGATTCAGGATATCCCGTTACGTTATGTCTTTAAATATAGTCAAATATATTTTATGAAATATTTTTAATGAGTTCTATAAGTAAGTTGTAGAAGGATATTGTTTTCAAGGTAAATAATACAACTGACAGCTGGTGCCACGTTGTCTAACCAGGTTATCTGAAGTAATTAGCATTCATTTAACTGGTTTACAATTTCCATTATGTTTAGTAAAACTAATTACACTCGATGCTTGCTTGCCAATGCGCTTGGTAAACAAGTTTTCGTTGTGACAAATCGTCTCAGTACGAGGTCTGAAACTACCATTGTTTAAAAAAATGAGATGCAAATATTTGTAATTATTTGCAAGGTGTGTCCCCTCCCACTTTTGCCTACGTGACTTCTGGGGGATGGTAATTCACGTATCCATCTGCAATTTGATGTTATAACTAGGTTTTGAGAAAATTGTGTAAGGAACTATAAAAATTGTGTGCAGTCTTGGGTTTTACAGGAAAAGCAAACTGAGCAATGGTTCGGAGATAGATACCAGTGATTCATACAGTTGCATGCAAGTTTTTCTGCCCGGGTAGCTATCTCTGGCATTCTGGGTTAAAAACCTAGACATTCTCAGTGAATCTTTCAGGGGAACAATAAATAAACACTTAATCAAATAAGCTTATAGTTTATTGGGGTTTTGATCAGAGTTAGTCTGCATTAAAGAAGGTGTAGAAAAGGGGGTCCTGGAAGCTTGTCCCAAATATCTACAATGCGCATGCAGTTTGGTGGCATAGCTGTCGCCGGCATTCTGACCCAAGATGTTCTCAATTGATCTTTTGTAACGGTATATATATATATATATATATATATATATATATATATATATAAATATATATATATAGGTTTGTACCTTTTCTTACACTACACAATATCCATAGGTTCTGTATATATATATATATATATATATATATATATATATATATATATATATATATATATATATATTGTTACGGACACGGCTAAAGATGTTGTGATGGGCCGAGCGGAATGGCCGCCGTGTTCGCACAGTTTACCCGATTACCCCCAACTCACCCGATTCCACTCGAACGTTGGCCAAATCGCGCTACGCTAAATCAATGATGGAAAGGACACAACGACTGGGATAAATGAAACGACGCAAGGGGTACAGTTCTCAAGACCTCCGGAGGAGGATATAATTAGTGGTGGAGAAAAGGGGTAGATTACAAGGTAATGAGGTAAAGACACAGAAGAGATGGGCACTTAGTTACAGTCTTATCTTATCCCCGACAGACCACAGACAAACGGGACAAGACTGACTTACACAGGGATTGATGGCAGGGAAGGACAGGCAGTCGATAGCACAAGGTGCACCTTGGCTCAGGGACAGGATAACGCACGGTCCAGTCCAGAGATGCGGGGAGGTGTCACAGCGCTCGGAGGTGGCGTCCTTCTATCTCCAAGCTCAGCGCGCATCTGACGTCACCTCCCTCTTCCTGCGCATGCTCAGCGGGGAGTCACACGCCCTCGGCTCGTTGGCTCCGCCCCAGATGGGACCGGTCCGCTGCTTCTATTGGGTGCGGGGTTACCGGGCTCCGCCCTCGACGAGGAGCTGACAGCGAGCCCCTACTTGGTAACCCCGTCGAGCACATGCTCGATGGCGGCTCGTTGGAAAGGCATGGTGCCCTCCCAACACCCCCTACCAACCAAGCCGGAGTGAGGACGCGCACTCCCCGCGCCGCCGCCATTGTTGTTGTTGTTGTTGTTGCTGCTGAACCGTGAGGAAGAGCTGCAGGGAGGTATTGGGAGGTCCTAAACTTCCTAACGGTGCCATACAATCACATTCTGGTGCAACAAAGAGTCAGAATTAATGGAAACGAGACCTTAACTGACATAGACTAAGAATAACTAGCAAGATGTCCTATAGTTGTCTACGTGAGATGCGGTGGACCTGGATGCGACATTTAATGGGGGAAATAGGGGGAGGTCGGGTCTACAGAGTGTTGTTTACAGAAAATGGGACTAGGGAATGGGGGATTGGGGATAGTTGGGAAGTATGGAGGAAATAGGGGAATATTTACAAGCGGATATGGATGGATGCCAATCCCATATCCGCAACATTGCACCCTTCTCTACCTCGGGACGTCCCGACCCGATAAATTTTTACCTACGTTAGTGTGGCACTCAGATGTAGTTCCCTCTACTATTAACTCAACCCTGAGTGCGACAGTTTTACAGATGTTCACAAATGAGTAAATATGTCCCCCTGCGACGTTGCACCCTTCTCCTAACAGAAACACACCCACGGGATAACCGAATCGCGGAAAGCATCCTCAAACTAAACATACAGCCGGTAGGGAGCATCATTTACACAAGACTACACTGATATTTACACTACGATCCAGGACCTGTTCTTTGAGGAACACATGCAGATGTTATGCATAGAGAGAGCACGCATGCCAGCATCGATACACCAACCCACGAGTGCCCTGTGGCCCTACGGCCTTTAATAATGTGCAGAGCACCCCGTCCAAGCACCAAAAGCACCACCCCATACGCACAGTCAGCACCATCCGGTGCACCAATAAAGTGTTCAATAAAAAAGGCACAATTAAGTGTCCATGGTCACCGGTGGTGTCGCAGCCGGCCGATGTTCTGCCGCTGGTCTTGTCTTGGAGGCCACTTGGCCTTCTGGCTTCTTTAGAAATAAAGAAAGGCGCCAACCGCGTCCATTTCTAAATTGTGGCTGTCAGGGGGGCCAACTATAAGTGGTTCACCTGTATGGCATAGGTGCCACGTTGACCCAGAGGTCCATCAACGGGTGGTGCTTGCCCGCAAAAGAACTGCGGTCCATTGTGGGCGGCCACCAAAATTGCGGTCCATATGGTGTATCGATCCAGGCAGCAAGCAGCGGAAGTACAGACCCACAACTGCGGGGCCAGCACCTCTCTCTCCTCTCTCTCTGCCCCAAAGCCAGATCCTCGGAGGTGGGAGACAAAAGAAAACAAGTGAGTAAGGTGGTAAGGGCGCAAAAGTGCACGCAATGTAAGGTAATGCACACTGGGGGCACATGGGAACCAGGTGAGACAGGTACGTTCCTACCGTACGCCCCCCCACCCCACCAGGTAACCTACATTGCCCCTCCCTTACCCCTTACTGTATCCACAAAACACAACACTACCCATAAACATCTACTTTACACATCAACAAACGTCCCTACTGTCTTCCCCGTTCCTCCCATAAACCAAATTCTTCTTCTTTCCCTCCTAACCAATCAAATTTGCCATTTCCAACTCAACATCAAAATTTGCCATCTCCAACTCATCATCAGTCCCTCCTAAGGAGGGAGAGATGGAATCACCCCAATGTCTCATCCACGTCGTGATGCGTCTCACAAATCCAAAACATTTGCATTAATGAAAAATAATAAAACATGGCATGGTGTGGAGTTACCTCATCTCAGGTGAATGGATGCAGATGGTGCGAGGAGATCCTTCATCCTAACTATCCTCTAAATGATTTTAACACACTTTACACTACCCGGGGTCTTTCCCTGCCAATCCATTGGCCAACTTACACTATGGGTTCTAAAAACCAATTCCCATTGACCAAACTGTGGTGCTTCTCAATTTGGGGTCTCACTCCCCCGATTCATCTCCCGGTGCCCTCGCACAATTTCTGGGCTGCGACATGTAGCTCTCCCAGCAGGTCTACCCACCTGCACACCTCCACCACTGCAGTTGCCACCCGAGCTTACCTGCTCCTTAACCTAACCTATCTACTGGGGAAGGCCCCTCCTGGCTCTGTCACCCCTTGGTGCCCTCTGGCACTGGGCTACCCGGGTCCGTCCTCCGGATCCTCAGGCCCCATCCACAACTACCGGCTCCCAGAGCCCACCTGCGGCCTCACCTGGCCGACATCCTCACAGTGGTGGAGTGCCCAAAACAACTACACACACTAACAGGCTACACGCCCAGCCATTTCCACAACACTAATGCACCCATCCAAATACCATTCTTCCACCCGCACCACAGATGCCAATATCCAACCACAATTTACCTATACCCTCTACCTAACACTTACTCTACCCGCCCCGGGTATCCGTGATGGGGGTCCACTCTTCCCCCATTCACACCTTCGCACCATCCACTCCACTCCACAATTTCCACCATACTCACTCCACGACCATCCATTCCAATACTCCATGCCATTTATTCCATACACCTGTTCTCCATTCACCTGTCGTTGCACACCTGTGCAATCATACCTGGTGCCACCTGCACCCTCCTTCTCTTCCTGGACCATTTGGTCAACACAACACACAATCACCACTACTCCCTCATACACTGCTCCACACACCTGTTCAGTTGCACACCTGTGCAATCACACCTGTTCAATCCTCAAACACACGGCATCATCTCATCTAACTACTCCCCTCTGAAACTTGCGCTTCCCAGTCGTCCCTTTAAACTATTGCGCTCCCACGTCATTATCATCCACACTAAACTACCTGCGTCCCCACTACAGGTATCATTGTCACTAACTAATCTTAACGTCACCTAATGTCATCTTCTAGGTCCCTACACACGATATCCTAACCCACCCGGGCTAGTTTTCACTGCCATCAACCCCATAAAACTAGTGCTCCTTTGCCCCCCATTTTGTGAGGGATGACAGAGTTGCCATCCCACCACATCGGGCATCTCCCACTACCAATTTTGCACATCAAATTTCAACAAATCAAAAATTTGCCAATCACTACCCATCATCTGCCAATCATTACTGCCAATCCTTTGCCAATCATCAAATTTTGTTTTTTTCCCTAATTTCGGGGCCAAAACACTATCCTCGTCATTACAGTCTACTTACTAATGCCTCTCGGTGCGCCAATTCACTTCTAAAGCTCGGCTTCGTACAGCCAAGCCATGAATGCGGGTTGTTTTGTGCCAGCGGCTGGATGCGTCCGGCACTCGGTGCAGGGACGGGGGCTTACCCGAGCCGAGATCCCATGCACCACCTCGGCGTGGAGCCATCCAATGTCCCGATCTCGACCTGCCGGCACGTCTCAACAAAAAGTGGTCGCCATGACGACCCTTCCTATCGAGCTGCCCGCTCCGCCTAGTGGAGCACGGACGCGGCCGTTCCAAGCGAGGCCCAGCGTGGATCGCGTACGGCGGTCCTTTCGAACCCGCCGTGGCTCGGATCCCCGCTGGTTCTCGCGGCACGCGAAGCCCGGCATGCACCGAGGGCCCGATTCGGCTAAAAGTCGCTCTAACCGCTAACCCGGTTACCGTCGATGCCTCACCTGCATGCTCACACGCATACGCTACCCCTTTCTTGCCCATACATCCAGCTGTTCCCATGCTCCTCGTCGTACCTTCTCTAACACACCCAGGTACACTCATTCCACTCACAGCCTTGGTCACACACCTGACCACCGAACACTTTGGCACACATTCGTTGGTCGCACACCTCACCAACACACCTCTTCGCGCCCCTTCCTCGGTCACCTCCTCTGTGACAATCACAGGTGTGCTTTCACTCGCACACCCAACCACGTGCCTCACTACCAATTCAGCGTGCATTCCCACACACGCTCTACCATTCCAGGTGTGCTTCCTTTCTCACCTGTCACAACCAACTCACGCTCCATGTCACTCTGACTACTCTCACCTCCACTCTTGACAGCGCACTCACCCTTACTCTCGACAGCGCACTCTTTCCTCATGCACCCGTCCGTTACACACCTTTCTCACGCACACTCTCGCGCACACTCTCCCGTTACACCCTCTGTAACACTCACCACAGGCGTACACTTTCTCGTTACATCCGCTGTAACACTCACCACAGGTGTACACTCTCTTGTTACTTCCTCTGTAACACTCACCACAGGTGTACACTCTCTCGTTACTTCCTCCGTAACACTCACCACACCGCGCTTCCATGTACCCCCTCGCACACGCGCTACGACCGACTCACTCTCGACAGCACACTCACTGGTCGGCGCGCACTTTTTCCTCACACACCCCATGGTCGGACATTCTCGCACACCTCTTTTTTCGCACACCTGACCTGTCACACACTTCACCAACGGCCTCTCATGAACACCCGGGTCCATCTCGACCCCCAAGCTTATTAAATCACCTGGCGCATCATACGCACGACCATATTGGTCACCACTTACACCGGGTCCTCTTTCTCTTCGCTTCTCCTCCATCACCTGCGAATCCCTCATACGGTTAATGAGCACATCATCACGATCCGAACACAGACTTTGGACCAATTCTTTTACTTCCTCCTTTATCTCTTTCTTATCCCCTCTCCGTCGCTTCTTAATTTCGTTTACCCCTTCTTCCACTTCTTCTAATTTCTGCTTCACCTCTTTTATTTCCCGGTGCGTCTCCTCAAGCTCGTCCTCTAAGGCCACCTTGACCGTTTCTATGTGCGTCCTCACCTGCCAGTCCTTCGTCTCCATTACCTCTGTCACCTCGTCCAACCTCGTTGTCAGTCCCTCACGTACCATCTGACATTGCCTCTGTGTCGCTATCAAGTCATTTTTTAGGTCATTTTGTGTCGCTTTTAACCCTCCTATTACCGCAGTGTTCCTTTGAACCTGCTCCGTTAGTTCTTTTTGTCCCTCCGTCAGCTGTTCCACTCCCAGCGTCAACTCCTCTATACCACCTTGCAATTTTACAGTCCCCTTTCTCACCTCCTTCTCCATGCGCTCCTTACAGTGCCTCACCTCCTCACTCACACCTCTTCTGATCTCCTCTCCCATCACTTGCATCTCCTGCCCAGATGCCACCCTCATGTGCTCCATTTCCTCCCTGTGAGCATCCAATTTAGTTTCTACCCCCATTCTGACCCCCTCTATCTGCTGCCCCATTTTTTTAACTTCCCTTTCCGCTTGGTTCCTCATGTCCCTCAATTTGCCTTCCATACTGTTTTCTAACCCCTCTAACCCCTTTTTCATCCCTTCCATTTGATTCTCTTGAGCGGCCATTCTGTTTTCTACCCCCGTTAACCCATTCTTTACCTCTTTTATCCCGTTGTCTAACCCCTCAAAATTATTGTCTAACTTCCCAAATTTCTTGTCTAACTCCTCAAAATTATTGTCTAACTTCCCAAATTTCTTGTCTAACCCCTCACCGGTACCCCTCGCTTCGTCCCTCATTACCCCCAATTGCTCACTCTGAGCCCTCATCTCGTCCTTCTGCAGGTTGAGGGACGCCTGCATTTGTACCATAAATTGCTCCATGAGGGCCTGCATTTGGGCCATCCCTCCCACTTGTGCGGCGGGTGCGGCCGCCGTAGCCATGTGCGAGGTGCCATTTTGCGCGCCCGCAACCTCGTGCGCGAGGACGCCATTTTGCGAACCTGCCGCCCTCACTGCTTCGCTCTCCTCTTGTCCCTCAATTTGGTCCTGGATCGACCCTGCCTCACTCTCCTCTACCGGAACCCAGCCGTCTCGATCTGCCATAGCGCGACTTTCAAAATTCGGGTTTTTATTTTAAAACAAAACAAATTTCACCGTTAATAATTTCGAGCGCGTGAAGCGCGCTTCGGGTCCAATCTCACCTCCTGACACCAATTGTTACGGACACGGCTAAAGATGTTGTGATGGGCCGAGCGGAATGGCCGCCGTGTTCGCACAGTTTACCCGATTACCCCCAACTCACCCGATTCCACTCGAACGTTGGCCAAATCGCGCTACGCTAAATCAATGATGGAAAGGACACAATGACTGGGATAAATGAAACGACGCAAGGGGTACAGTTCTCAAGACCTCCGGAGGAGGATATAATTAGTGGTGGAGAAAAGGGGTAGATTACAAGGTAATGAGGTAAAGACACAGAAGAGATGGGCACTTAGTTACAGTCTTATCTTTTCCCAGACAGACCACAGACAAACGGGACAAGACTGACTTACACAGGGATTGATGGCAGGGAAGGACAGGCAGTCGATAGCACAAGGTGCACCTTGGCTCAGGGACAGGATAACGCACGGTCCAGTCCAGAGATGCGGGGAGGTGTCACAGCGCTTGGAGGTGGCGTCCTTCTCTCTCCAAGCTCAGCGCGCATCTGACGTCACCTCCCTCTTCCTGCGCATGCTCAGCGGGGAGTCACACGCCCTCGGCTCGTTGGCTCCGCCCCAGATGGGACCGGTCCGCCGCTTCTATTGGGTGCGGGGGTTACCGGGCTCCGCCCTTGACGAGGAGCTGACAGCGAGCCCCTACTTGGTAACCCCGTCGAGCACATGCTCGATGGCGGCTCGTTGGAAAGGCATGGTGCCCTCCCAACACCCCCTACCAACCAAGCCGGAGTGAGGACGCGCACTCCCCGCGCCGCCGCCGTTGTTGTTGTTGTTGTTGTTGCTGCTGAACCGTGAGGAAGAGCTGCGGGGAGGTATTGGGAGGTCCTAAACTTCCTAACGGTGCCATACAATCACATTCTGGTGCAACGAAGAGTCAGAATTAATGGAAACGAGTCCTTAACTGACATAGACTAAGAATAACTAGCAAGATGTCCTATAGTTGTCTACGTGAGATGCGGTGGACCTGGATGCGACATTTAATGGGGGAAATAGGGGGAGGTCGGGTCTACAGAGTGTTGTTTACAGAAAATGGGACTAGGGAATGGGGGATTGGGGATAGTTGGGAAGTATGGAGGAAATAGGGGAATATTTACAAGCGGATATGGATGGATGCCAATCCCATATCCGCAACAATATATATATATATATATATACTAGACGACCCATGACCCGTTGGGTCAATGTTATTATATATAATTAAGGGGTTACCATGGTTACAGTGGGGGTCAAAGGTCAACCTATGGCGAAGATATATAATTTTCTCACACTTTCTAATAGAGAGGCAAAATGCCATATAAAACTAAATTTACTGGTTCTAATTGCTTTTATTTATCAATCCTCACAAAGAAGAGCAGTTTTTAGTAATGAGCAGTGAGGAGAAGACCCCTCAGCCAATGATGCCACCCTGCAGCCAATGATGTGACCCCTCAGCCAATGATGCTACCCCTCAGCCAATGATGTGACCCCTCAGCCAATGATGCTACACCTCAGCCAATGATGCCACCCCTAAGCCAATGATGCTACCCCTCAGCCAATGATGTGACCCCTCAGCCAATGATGTGAAACCTCAGCCAATTATGTGACCCCTCAGCCAATGATGTGACCCCTCAGCCAATGATGTGACCCCTCAGCCAATGATGCTACCCCTCAGCCAATGATGTTACCCCTCAGCCAATGATGCTACCCCTCAGCCAATGATGCCACCCCTCAACCAATGATGTGACCCCTCAGCCAATGATGTCGCCCCTCAGCCAATGATGCTACCCCTCAGCCAATGATGCTACCCCTCAGCCAATGATGCTACCCCTCAGCCAATGATGCTACCCCTCAGCCAATGATGCTACCCCTCAGCCAATGATGCTACCCCTCAGCCAATGATGTCGCCCCTCAGCCAATGATGCTACCCCTCAGCCAATGATGCTACACCTCAGCCAATGATGCTACCCCTCAGCCAATGATGCTACCCCTCAGCCAATGATGCTACACCTCAGCCAATGATGCTACCCCTCAGCCAATGATGTCGCCCCTCAGCCAATGATGTCGCACCTCAGCCAATGATGTCGCCCCTCAGCCAATGATGTCGCCCCTCAGCCAATGATGTCGCCCCTCAGCCAATGATGCTACACCTCAGCCAATGGTCGCCCCTCAGCCAATGATGCTACACCTCAGCCAATGATGTCGCCCCTCAGCCAATGATGCTACCCCTCAGCCAATGATGCTACCCCTCAGCCAATGATGCTACCCCTCAGCCAATGATGCTACCCCTCAGCCAATGATGTCGCCCCTCAGCCAATGATGCCGCCCCTCAGCCAATGATGTCGCCCCTCAGCCAATGATGCCGCCCCTCAGCCAATGATGTCGCCCCTCAGCCAATGATGTCGCCCCTCAGCCAATGATGCTACCCCTCAGCCAATGATGCTACCCCTCAGCCAATGATGCTACCCCTCAGCCAATGATGCTACCCCTCAGCCAATGATGTTACGCCTCAGCCAATGATGCTACCCCTCAGCCAATGATGATGATGATGCTACCCCTAGACGACCCATGACCCGTTGGGTCAATGTCAGTTTGAATAGATATAAGAATAGAAATAAAGCGAACGCTGGACATCAGGGAGATTATTTGGGCCAGCAAGCCATAAGGCTCACCTCTCCAGCGTTCTAAATCACTTACCTGTGACACATGATTTCGGCCCTTATCTCCGATCACGTTGACGGAAATCACCACAGCATATCGTCAAGATCCCTCCAAAAGGCTCGTCTTTGTCACATACATCACGCAACGTGCAATCCACAGCCTCGAAACTCTCTCTCCTGATCATAGGACACTCATCCCACACGATGAGTTTTGTACTTCAAAAGAGGTCTGCGATAGTGGAATTTTTATCGATGTTGCATACGCCATCTTCCCTCGGTGTCAGAGGAATTTGGAACCTTGAGTGCACTGTTCTTCCACCAGGCATGAGGGTAGCAGCTATGCCAGATGAGGCCACCGCAGGGGCAACTTCTCCACTCGCTCTCACTTTAGAGAGAATCAGGTTAATAAGAAACGTCTTCCCTGTGCCTCCAGGCACGTCAATGAAAATCATTGATGACTGATTCGTGCGGATGTTGCTATTCGCGTCCATAGACGTGAGGTGTGATTCGTTGTCCGCGTCCGTAGCGCCGTCGGAGGGTTGATACGACATTCTTCCTGCAAATAGTATTGTGTTTGTGCTATCGTTTTGCCGATCATCAAATGACAAATAAATTACATTGTGAAAATTAAAGATTTCAAATAAACCGATTTAAAGTGTATGCGCATATAAATAATTTAAAAAATCGAAGAAATATCTCTCGGTAATTTCCTGAAACATATTTTACTTCCGGGTAATAATGTTGAATGAAATGACGAAGATATATACTGTATGCCTGTTATTTTAGGCGGTGTATTTTCGTATATCAACGTGGCGTGATTTTAAAAATATATCTCTGCAATTTCCCATGTGTGCGTGAATGTTCTCAATTATTTCTTTTACCGAGTCTAAAACCATCGATAAAAATGAAATCAGATGGTGACTTAGATTGAAGATAAAGGCGTGAAACAGACTCAATGGCCTTGAAGATACAAGCCTTTCAGAATTCATTTCATTCTATAAACGGAAACTTTCATCGGATTTTCTTCCCGTTTTTTTTCAACCGAGTCTAAAACTATGTTAGCGACTGTGAAAAATGAAATGATATATCGAATTTGATTTGAAATAAAACTGAGAGACAGAGCAAGACACCACGGGCATACAAAACAGGCCTCAAAGCTATGCGAGTTAATAAAATGGTGGATATTACTACTCTCTCAAAGGGGTAAGCCACGCCCCCGGACCGATCGAATGTTACATACAAACACGCAAGATTTCAATTTTATAATTATATAGATATATGTATATATATATATATATATATTAGGGTGGGCTTCAAAAATCAAAATGCAGATTTTCTCCGGGACATGGTCTATTTTGTTCCTTTTGGTGTCAAAGGAAACCACACCAAATCTGAATGGAATCCAATAGTATTTAGGGGTGCCACATCAGTGATGAATTTTCCCCCATGCAAAAATAGGAATTCCCATTTTTTGGGCTGTATATACACAAAATAAATACATAATTATATATATACATTAAATATAATATTAAAAATAAATATATAGTAAATATACATTAAATAATAATAATATATATTATATTATACATTATATATACAATTATACGACATCTCACAGATTTGGCCTCCATCCATATCCGCTTGTAAATATTCCCCTATTTCCCCAATACTCCCCAACTATCCCCAATCCCCCATTCCCTAGTCCCATTGTCTGTAAACAACACTCTGTAGAACCGACCTTCCCCTTTTTCCCCCATTAAATGTCGTGCCCAGATCCGCCGCATCTCACGTAGTCAACTTTAGGACCTCTTGCTAGTTATTCTTAGTCTATGTCAGTTAAGGACTCGTTTCCATTAATTCTGACTCTTCGTTGCACCAGAATGTGATTGTATGGCACCAGTAGTGAGTTTAGGACCTCCCCATACCTCCTCCCATCTTCCTCATGAAACAATAACAACAACAACAACTACAACCACAGCGGGGGCGGCGCGGCCGCGGTGCGGGGAGTGTGCGTCCTCACACCGGCTTGGTTAGCCGCCATTGCCATGTGCGCCCACGGGGTTACCACGAAGGGGCTGGCTGTCAGCTCCTCGTCAAGGGCGGAGCCCGGTAACCCCCGCACCCAATAAGAAGCAATGGGCCGATTCCATCTGGGGCGGAGCTAACGAGCCGAGGGCGTGTCACTCCCCGCCGGATATACGCAGCCACTTACCGGACGTGACGTCAGATGCGCCCCGAGCTTGAAGTGAGAAGAACCAGTCGCCACCTCCGAGCGCTGAGAGACCCCCCTGCATCTTTCGGACCGTGTGGATCCTGTCCCTGAGCCAAGAGTGCACCTTGAGCCATCGACTACCTGCCCTTCCTTGCCATCAATCCCGGTGTGAGTCAGTCTTGTCCCGTTTATCTGTCGTCTGTCGGGGCTACTATAAGACCGTATTTAAGTGCCTACCTTTCTATGCTGTCTCTCTTGTCCTTGTAATCTAACGTTCCGATATATTATAACCTCCTCCGGAGGTCTTGAGAACTGTACCCTTGGTGTCGTGTCATTTTAATCCAGCCGTTGTGTCCTTTCCTTAATTGATTTAGCATAGCGCGACTCGGCCAACGTTCGAGTATAATCAGGTAAACTGTGCAGACGCGGTCATACCAAACCGCTCGGTAAACCAACATCCACAACCGCGTCTGTAACATTTGGTGTCGAGGAGTTGGATTCTGACCTGGGACTAAATTCAGTTAGGCCCAAATTTTGGAACACCAATTGTACCATTAGGGTAACATTTTGGTGTTGGAAAGTGGAATTCGATCCGGAGCGCGTTTCACGCGCTCGAAATTATAACAGCGAAATTTAATTGTGTTTTACAAAAAAAATAAAAACCCGAATTTTGAAAGTCGCGCTATGGCAGACCAAGACGGCTGGGGTCCGGTAGGAGGGAGTGAAGCAGGGTCTATCCAGGACCAAAATGAGGGACAAGAGGAGAGCGAAGCAGTGAGGGTAGCAGAATCGCAAAATGGCGTGCTGGCGCACGAGGTTGCGGGCGCGCAAAACGGCGCCTCGCACATAGCCACGGCGACCACGCCCGCGACCGTGGTAGCGCCACCGGTGGATTTGAACCTGTTTTTAATACAAATGAAGGCCCTTATGGCCCAGAATAGTGAGCAAATGAGGGCTGATAGTGAGCGATTGCAGGGCCAAATGGGGGTAATGGGAAGCCAAATGGGGGTAATGGGGAACCGGATGGATGCTCAGGGTGAGCGATTGGAGGGCCAAATGGGGGCCCAGATCGGAGGGTTAGGGAGTAGAATAGAGGGATTAGACAATAGATTAGGGGAAATACAGGAGGGGTTAATGGGGGTAGAAAACAGAATGGCCGCTCAAGAGAATCAAATGGAAGGGATGCAAAAGGGGTTAGAGGGGTTAGAAAACAGGATGGAAGGCAAATTGAGGGACATGAGGGACCAAGCGGAAAGGGAAGTTAAACAAATGGGGCAGCAGATAGAGGGGGTCAGAATGGGGGTAGAGACCAAACTGGATGCTCACAGGGAGGAAATGGAGCAGATGAGGGTGGCATCTGGGCAGGAGATGCAAGTGATGGGAGAGGAGATCAGAAGAGGTGTGAGTGAGGAGGTCGGAGGAGTGCGCGAGGAGGTGAGGCACTGTAAGGAGCACATGGAGAAGGAGGTGAGAAAGGGGACTGTAAAGTTACAAGGGGGCATAGAGGACCTGACGCAGGAAGTAGAACAACTGACAGAGGGACAAAAAGAACTAACGGACCAGGTAAAGAAGAACACAGCGGTAATAGGAGGGTTAAAAGCGACACAAAATGACCTAAAAAATGACTTGGTAGCGACGAAGAGGGAATGTCAGATGGTACGTGAGGGACTGACAACGAGGTTGGACGAGGTGATAGAGGTAATGGAGACGAAGGACCGGCAGGTGAGGACGCACATGGAAACGGTCAAGGTAGCCTTAGAGGATGAGCTTGAGGAGACGTACCGGGAAATAAAAGAGGTGAAGCAGAAATTAGAAGAAGTGGAAGAAGGGGTGAGCGAAATTAAGAAGCGACGGAGAGGGGATAAGAAAGAGATAAAAGAGGAGATAAAAGAATTGGTCCAAAGTCTGTGTTTGGATCGTGATGATGTGCTCATTAACCGGATGAGGGATTCGCAGGTGATGGAGGAGAAGCGAAGAGGAAGAGGACCCGGTGTAAGTGGTGACCAATATGGTCGTGCGTATGATGCGCCAGGGGATTTAAGAAGCTTGGGGGTCGAGATGGACCCGGGTGTTCGTGAGAGGCCGTTGGTGAAGTGTGCGACAGGTCTGGTGTGCGAAAAAGGAGGTGTGCGAGAAAGTCCGACTCTGGGGTGTGTGAGGAAAAAGTGCGTGCCAAGGAGTGAGGGTGCTGGCGAGAGTGAGTCGGTCGTAGCGCGTGTGCGAGGGAGCACATGGAAGCGCGGTGTGGTGAGTGTTACAGAGGGTATGACAGGAGAGTGTGCGTGAAAAAGGTGTGTGACGGACAGGTGCATGGGGAAAGAGTGCGCTGTCAAAGGCAAGGAAGAATGCACACCTGTGGTGAGTGTTACAGAGGGTGTGACGGGAGAGTGTGCACAAGGGTGTGCGCGAGAGAGGTGTGTAACGGACAGGTGCATGAGGAAAGAGTGCGCTGTCGGGAGTAAGGGTGAGTGCGTTGTCAAGAGTGGTGGTGAGAGGAGTGAGAGTGACAAGGAGCGTGAGTTGGTTGTGACAGGTGAGCGAGGATGGACACCTGGAATGGAAGGATGCACACCTGGAATGGTAGAGCGTGAGTGGGAATGCACGCTGGAATTGGTAGTGAGGCACGTGGTTGGGTGTGCGAATGAGAGCACACCTGTGATTGTCACAGAGGAGGTGACCGAGGAGGGGGCGCAAAGAGGTGTGTTGGTGAGGTGTGCGACCAACGAATGTGTGCCAAAGTGTTCGGTGGTCAGGTGTGTGACCAAGTCTGTGAGTGGAATGAGAGTACCTGGGTGTGTAAGGAAAGGTACGACGAGGAGCATGGAGACGGCTGGATGTGTGAGCAAGGAACGGGCTGCGGGGTGTAAGCATGCAGGTGAAGCATCGACGTTAAACGGAGCAGCGGTTAGGTCGACTTATAGCCGAATCGGGCCCTCGGTGCGTGCTGGGCCTCGCTTTGAACGGCCGCGTCCGTGCTCCACTAGGCGGAGCGGGCGGTTGGATAGGAAGGGTCGTCATGGCGACCACGTTTTGTTGAGACGTGCCGGCAGGTCGAGATCGGGACATTGGATGGCTCCACGCCGAGATGGTGCGTGGGATCTCGGCCCGGGTAAACCTCCTTCCCTGCACCGAATGCGGGACGTATCCAGCCGCTGGCACCAAACAACCCGCATTCATTGCTCGGCTTTACGAAGCCGGGCTTTGGACAGGAATTGGCGCACCGAGAGGCATTAGTGAGTAGACTGTGTGATGAGGATAGTGTTTTGGCCCCAAAATTAGAGAAAAACAAAATTTGATGATTGGCAGATGATGGGCAGTGATTGGCAAATTTTTGATTTGTTGAAATTTGATGTGCAAAATTGGTAGTGAGCGATGGGCCCGGTGGGTAAGGGTGGCATCCTTGCCACCCTTCCCATATAGGGGGGCAAATGCGCAATAGATTATGGGGTGTATGGCAGTGAAAACTAGCCCGGGTGGGTTAGGTTATATTGATAGGGCCCTAGAAGATGACATTAGGTAACGTTAAGTTTAGTTAGTGACTGATACCTGTAGTGGGGACGCAGGTAGATTAGGGTGGATGATAATGACGTGGGAGCGCAATAGTTTAAAGGGACGACTGGGAAGCGCAAGTTTCAGAGGGGAGTAGTTAGCTGAGATGATGCCGTGTGTGTGAGGATTGAACAGGTGAGGATTGAACAGGTGTGATCGAACAGGTGTGATTGCACAGGTGTGCAACTGGACAGGTGTGTGGAGCAATGGATGAGTAGTGAGTGTGGTGGATCAGCGCGAAGGCGCTTGGGGAGAGAAGGGTGCAGGTGGCACCAGGTGTGAGAGCACAGGGGTGCAAGTACAGGTGTGTGGAATATATGGAGCAGAGAATGAGTGGTGTGGAGAGAGTTGGAGTAAGTGGTACGGGGTGGTGTGCATGGTGCGAAGGTGTGGATGGGGGAAGAGTGGACCCCTTTCACGAGTACCCGGGGCGGGTAGTGTAAGTGTTAGGTAGAGGGTATAGGTAAATTGTGGTTGGATATTGGCATTTGTGGTGCGGTTGCAGAATGGTATTGTGGATGGGTGCATTAGTGTTGTGGAAATGGCTGGGTGTGTAGCCTGTTAGTGTGTGTAGTTGGTTGGGCACTCCACCACTGTGAGGATGTCGGCCAGGTGAGGCCGCAGGTGGGCTCTGGGAGCCGTTAGTGTCAGCGGGGCCCGAGGATCCGGAGGACGGACCCGGGTAGCCCAGTGCCAGAGAGGGCACCGAGTGGGGAGAGCGCCAGAGGGCCTTCCCCAGGTAGTTAGGTTAGGGTAAGGAGCAGGTAAGCTCGGAGGCAATTGCAGTGGTGGAGGTGTGCAGGTGGGTAGACCCGCTGGGAGAGGTACACGTCGCGGCCCAGAAATTGTGCGAGGGCACCGGGAGATGAATCGGGGGAGTGAGACCCCAAATTGAAAAGCACCACAGTTTGGGCAATGGGAATTGGTTTTTAGAACCCATAGTGTAAGAGGGCCAATGGTTTGGCAGGAGAAAGACCCCGGGTAATGTAAAGTTGTTAAACTCATTTAGGAAATAGTTAGGATTGATGAACCTGTCGCACCATACGCAGCCACTTGCCTGAGGTGATGATGATGACTCCACACCTGTGTTTTCTTTGTTCTGTTGCAGGAAGTAAGGATTGCTGTGTGGATTGGTGAGACGCATCACGACGTGGATGAGACATTGGGGTGATTCCATCTCTCCCTCCCTAGGAGGGACTGATGATGAATTGGTGATGGCAAATTTTGATGTTGAGTTGGAGATGGCAAATTGTGATGAGAGTTGGAAATGGCAAATTTGATTGGTTAGGAGGGAGAGAAGACGAATTTGGTTTATGGGAGGAATGGGGAAGACAGTAGGGACGTTTGTTGATTTGTAAAGTAGATGTTTATGGGTAGTGTTGTGTTTTGTGGATACAGTAAGGGGTAAGGGAGGGGCAATGTAGGTTACCTGGTGGGGGGGGGGCGTACGGTAGGAACGTACCTGTCTCACCTGGTTCCCATGTGCCCCTAGTGTGCATTACCTAATGTTGCGTGCACTTTTGCGCCCTTACCACCTTACTCACTTGTCTTCTTCTTTTGTCTCCCACCTCCGAGGATCTGGCTTTGGGGCAGAGAGAGGGGAGAGAGAGGTGCTGGCTCCGCAGTTGTGGGCCTGCACTTTCGCTGCTTGCTGCCTGGATCGATACACCATATGGACCGCAATGTTTGTGGCCGCCCACCATGGACCGCAGTTCTTTTGCGGCCAAGCACCACCCATTGATGGACCTCTGGGTCAACGTGGCACCTATGCCAAACAGGTGAACCACTAATAGTTGGCCCCCTGACGGCCACAATAAAGAAATGGACGCGGTTGGCGCCTTTCTTTATTTCGAAAGAAGCAAGAAGGCCAAGTGCACCACATGAAGGCAAGACCAGCGGCAGAACATCGGCCGGCTGCGACACCACCGGTGACTATAAACACTTTATTGGTGCACCGGATGGTGCTGACTGTGTGATAGGGTGGTGCTTTTGGTGCTTGGAAGGGGTGCTCTGCATGTTATTAAAGGCCGTAAGGCCACAGAGCACTCGTGGATTGGTGTATCGATGCTGGCATGCGTGCTCTCTCTATGCATAACATCTGCATGTGTTCCTCCAAAAACAGGTCCTGGATCGTAGTGTAAATATCAGCGTAGTCTTGTAAATAATGCTCCCTACCGGCTGTATGTTTAGTTTGCGAATTCTTTCCGCGATTCGGTTATCCTGTGGGTGTGTTTCTGTGAGGAGAAGGGTGCAACGTCGCAGAGGGACATATTTACTCATTTGTGAATATCTGTAAAACTGTCGCACTCAGGGTAGAGTTAATAATAGAGGGAACTACATCTGAGTGCCACACTAAAGTAGGTAAAAATTTATCGGGTCGGTATGCCCCGAGGGTAGAGAAGGGTGCAATGTTGCGGATATGGGATTTGGCCTCCATATCCGCTTGTAAATATTCCCCTATTTCCCCAATATTTCCCCTATTTCCCCAGCTCGCGAGATCTCGGAGACGGTGGGAGGGATTTTCGAAGCTCCACACGGTCTCCACGTTTTTCGAAGTTAAGTCTGTTCACAATTGTATTTTGTCGAAACTGTATTTATCTTTCGGTGTGTGAAGTTATTGTGTGCAACTTTGGTTGTTTCTCGGTGTTTATCTTTCATAAATTGATCGTCTGTTTGCCGTGTCGTGTCTTGAGGCCTTGTACAGTGTGCACTGTACAACCTTGAGGCTTTGTTTTTCTCTCAGCGGTCCGTCGTTTGTGATCCAATAACTTTCGTTCTCTGTATTCCCAGGCTTTTCACCCATAGCCTACTTCCTTGTGTAAATCTCAACTCAAAAAAAAAACAAACAAAAAAAAAAAACAACATTTCCTTCTCTGTTCTCATTCGTTTATTCATTCTTATTCGTTCGTTCGTTCTTCGACCACGTGTTTCTCCCCCATTTCCCCAGATAGTTTTCACTCATTAACCTTCAATGTTTACACTTTCCCCTCAAGTTATGTATTCCGTCATATTTTATAACACCTTTTTCTTCTTCTTCTTTAAAAGGCTGCTTTCGACTTGCTCACCAAATCAATTCATCCCAAAAAAAATATCCATCTCCTATAGTGCCTTTTTTCTACATTCCCTAAACTCTCCTGCACTCCATCCTCCATCCAGCGTCCTTAAACGTATTTTTAACTCGAAGGTCACAAGAAACTCATTTTGCAATAAATGTTCGTTTCCCATAAATCGTACACTTTCAAAAATCCAATCTCACCCCTCCCCTCCAAATCTTCCCCATAACCCCTCCCCTCCAAATCTTCCCCATCACCCCTCCCCTCCAAATCTTCCCCATCACCCATCCCTTTCAAATCTCCCCCCTTGCCCCCTCCCTCCTAAACTACCCCCTCACCCCTCCCCGCCAAGACGCCCCCTCGCCCCTCCCCTCCTAGACTCCTGCCTCACCCCTCCCCTCCAAATCTCCCCCATATCCCATCCCTTTCAAATCCCTCCCCTTGTCCCTTCCCTCCCAAACTCCCCCCTCACCGCTCCCCTTCAAATCTCCCCACCCTCATTGCTTCTCAATTTCCCCCCTCTCACTCCCCCTCCTCAAAGCGTCCTCCCCGCTTCTTCCCCCTTCAAACTCTCACCTCCATCTCCCCCAACCTTCTGCCTCGCTCTTCCCCCTCCTCAAATAACACCTCATTGTGGCTCACCCAATCACCATCAAACCTTTTGTCCGCCCCATCCTTCCCTTTCTCCGAGCTATTCTGAAATCTCTGACACACCTTCAACAGCTCTCCCTATCTCTTCCACCTCTTCCACATCTTACCCTACCCCTCCTCCCCCCTGTTCTGTATCTGATGCTCCCCCTTCCTCTTCATTAATGGTATGGACCTCAAACATCCGGGGCCTTCGTTCAAACTTAACTGATCTCTCCATACAGGTTGCTTCTGTCAAACCAGACGTGATCTGCTTAACAGAAACTTTCCTCCTTTATGATGTCTCTGATTCCATAGTATCTCTCCCGGGCTACTCCCTCCTCCGGTATGATAGACCTGAGCCTCGTCCTGGAGGCGGGGTTGCTATCTTTATCAAAAACTCTCTTCCTCACTCGCCCTGCACTGCACTCTCTCCACCTCACCCCCAGGAATACCTCTGGCTACGGCTTCCCCTTCGCTCCCACCTCTTGTTCATATGTGTGTTGTACCGTCCACCAAACAGTGATGACTCCATCTACATCTCGCTGTCTGATGATATGGACCAACTTCTATCTACTCATCCCAACTCTCTCTTCCTCATATGTGGTGATTTCAATTGTCACCATGCCAGTTGGCTGGGTGTGGGTACCTCTCTCACCAGCCATGGCTCTTCAGCAAAGGACTTCTGCGACTCACTGGGACTGACACAATCTGTCAATTTCCCGACCCGGATCTCAGTCAACGGAACATCTTCTCTTCTGGACTTGGTTATGACTAACTTCCCTGAAAATGTCTGCTGCTCTTCTTCTGCTCCGATCGGATCATCTGATCATGTCCTTGTTAAAGTGGACATCTCTCTGACCATCCTCAGGGAGCCTGCTCAGCGTCGACGAGTCTGGCATTTCACTCAGGCCAACTGGCATGGTCTTCAAGCAGCCATCAATCATCTGGACTGGTCTCCCATCTCTACCACCTCTGACATCAACTCATCCTGGGAATTCTTCCAAAGTAAATTGCTCTCTCTCATGCACAGATTTATCCCATCTCGTCTTCAGTTGTCATACCCTTCCTCCCGTCCATGGTACACGGAATCTTGTGGTGAGGCTGTTGCCCAGAAACAACTTGCCTTCGTCTCCTGGAAAGCAAATCCAACGGAAGGAAATCTCATTTCCTTCCACAAAGCCCGAAACAAGTGTGTGTCCACCCTCAGGAGAGCCAGGAAACAATATCTCTCCGTTCTCAAGACCGAACTCTCTTATCTGTCTCCCTCTTCCAAATCCTGGTGGCGTCTGGTCAAATCCGTTTCTGGTGTTTGTTCCCCCTCCATCCCCTCCCTTACCTCAAACGGCTACACAGCTGACTCCGCACGTGAAAAAGCTGAATGCCTCAACTCTGTGTTTGCCTCTAAATCCTGTGTCCCAAACCCATCCCTCTCTGTACCCACCATACCAAGTCGTACCCTGCTGCTCCTGGACTCCGTGTCCTTTCCTCCTGACAAGGTGGAAAAGTTTCTGTCAACCCTCGACTCTGATTCTGCAACTGGACCCGACGGCATCAGCCCACGGGTCCTAAAATCCTGCTCTGCTGCTCTATCTCACCCTCTCTCTGTTCTCTTCACCCTCTCTTTTGCTCAAGGTCAACTGCCATCTGCTTGGAAATCAGCCAACATCACCGCTTTGCACAAAAAAGGTGCAAAAACAGATCCTAGCAACTACAGACCAATCAGCCTTCTCCCAATTATCAGCAAAGTCATGGAATCCATCATTGCTTCGGATATGAAATCTTTCCTCTTCTCCAATGGCTTGATCTCTGATCATCAATTTGGTTTCAGACCAGGTCACTCTACTCTGGACATGCTGCTTCTGCTGTCTCAACAATGGATGGAGGTCCTCAATGCCAAACAGGAAATTAGAGCTGTCTCCCTCGACATATCACGTGCCTTCGACACGGTCTGGCACCCCGCTCTGCTCACCAAACTCTCCTCCTTTGGTATCCATGGAAATCTCCACGCATGGCTGGCGGACTTCCTCTCTAGTCGTCGTCAACGTGTGGCCCTGAATGGGTTTCTCTCATCTCCTCTTCCTGTTCAGGCTGGAGTTCCCCAAGGCAGTGTTCTGGGCCCCGTGCTTTTTCTGGTCTTCATCAATGATCTCTCTGACTCTCTCGAAAATCCTCTCTATCTCTTTGCTGATGACTCCACTCTCTGCCGCTCCATTCCTCTTCCCTCAGATCGGCAGTCTGCTGCCTCCTCACTCTCTGAAGACCTGAACAAAATCACAGACTGGTCAAACAAGTGGAACATGTCTTTCAATCCTGACAAATCTCACACTCTTACTATGTCTCTCCGAAAAGATCGACTGGACAACCCTCCCATCTACTTTCTCAACAATCCTCTCCAAGAAGTTCTGTCGCTCAAGATTTTGGGTCTCACTATCTGCCATGATCTTTCTTGGGAAAACCACATTTCCAAGCTGGCCTCCAAAGCCAGTCGCCGACTGGGCATCCTCCGTCGTGCAAAGTCCTTCCTCGGCACACCTGAGCTCCTCACCACATACAAGGCTTTCATCCGCAGCTCAATGGAATACTGTTCTCCCCTATGGGCCGGTGCTCCTGCCTCACACCTAGCTCGGCTTCACGCTGTTGAAACCAAAGCTTTCAGAATTATTGGAATCTCCCGCGATGAAGCTATCTCTGAGGGCCTTTCACTCACTCACCGCAGGCAGGTAGGTGGTCTTTCTGTCTTCTACCGACTCCTCTCCGGCCTTGCACCCCCAGCTCTCTCTGTGCTCTGTCCCCCAAATATTCCTACAGGTCGCACAAGATCTGCCAGCAACCCTCTGATGGTTAAACTGCCGAAATCTCGGCTCTCTGCTCACCTTCACTCTTTCATTCCTCTTTTCTCCCGCCTCTGGAACAAACTCCCTCACTCCCTTCAATCCCACTCCTCCCTCCAGGTCTTTAAAACAGCTGTTCACCACCATCTCTTATCTTCCCCCATCCAAAACCTTGATCTTTTCTACCCCCGCTAATTCACCCCAGATCCACCTTGTTTGAAACTCCAACTTCTTTCCTGGAAGTCCTGGCAGTGTCCATATGTTTTATACCTCTCCCACCGCCCCCTTCCCATGCCCCCCCCCCCCCAAAGCCCTCGCCCTCTCTCAGATCTCTCGATGTCTCCATGTCTCTCGGTCCCTGCTCTCAAATGTTGTGTTTGTGTCCTTCCCCCTCTCTCCCCATCTTGTCTACCGCTCCCGATGTTATATGTTTTATGTGTCGGTTTGTCTTTCTGTGTGATTAATGTTCGCTCTTTCACGAGCCTCGATCTTGTATACAAAAAAAAAAAAAAAAAAAAAAATAAATAAATAAATAAATACTCCCCAACTATCCCCAATCCCCCATTCCCTAGTCCCATTGTCTGTAAACAACACTCTGTAGAACCGACCTTCCCCTTTTTCCCCCATTAAATGTCGTGCCCAGGTCCACCGCATCTCACGTAGACAACTTTAGGACCTCTTGCTAGTTATTCTTAGTCTATGTCAGTTAAGGACTCGTTTCCATTAATTCTGACTCTTCGTTGCACCAGAATGTGATTGTATGGCACCAGTAGTGAGTTTAGGACCTCCCCATACCTCCTCCCATCTTCCTCATGAAACAATAACAACAACAACAACTACAACCACAGCGGGGGCAGCGCGGCCGCGGTGCGGGGAGTGTGCGTCCTCACACCGGCTTGGTTAGCCGCCATTGCCATGTGCGCCCACGGGGTTACCACGAAGGGGCTGGCTGTCAGCTCCTCGTCAAGGGCGGAGCCCGGTAACCCCCGCACCCAATAAGAAGCAACGGGCCGATTCCATCTGGGGCGGAGCTAACGAGCCGAGGGCGTGTCACTCCCCACCGGATATACACAGCCACTTACCGGACGTGACGTCAGATGCGCCCCGAGCTTGAAGTGAGAAGAACCAGTCGCCACCTCCGAGCGCTGAGAGACCCCCCTGCATCTTTCGGACCGTGTGGATCCTGTCCCTGAGCCAAGAGTGCACCTTGAGCCATCGACTACCTGCCCTTCCTTGCCATCAATCCCGGTGTGAGTCAGTCTTGTCCCGTTTATCTGTCGTCTGTCGGGGCTACTATAAGACCGTATTTAAGTGCCTACCTTTCTATGCTGTCTCTCTTGTCCTTGTAATCTAACGTTCCGATATATTATAACCTCCTCCGGAGGTCTTGAGAACTGTACCCTTGGTGTCGTGTCATTTTAATCCAGCCGTTGTGTCCTTTCCTTAATTGATTTAGCATAGCGCGACTCGGCCAACGTTCGAGTATAATCGGGTAAACTGTGCAGACGCGGTCATACCAAACCGCTCGGTAAACCAACATCCACAACCGCGTCTGTAACAATATATTAGGGTGGGCTTCAAAAATCAAAATGCAGATGTTCTCCAGGACATGGTCTATTTTTGTTCCTTTTGGTGTCAAAGGAAACCACACCAAATTTGAATGGAATCCAATAATATTTAGGGGTGCCACATCAGTGATGAATTTTCCCCCATGCAAAAATAGGAATTCCCATTTTTTGGGCTGTATATACACAAAATAAATACATAATTATATATATACATTAAATATAATATTAAAAATAAATATATAGTAAATATACATTAAATAATAATAATATATATTATATTATACATTATATATACAATTATACGACAGACAATTATACAAATATAGACAAATATAATACATTAAATAATATATTAAAAATAAATATAATATATTAAAATTTAAATATAATAAATAAATATATAGTTATACAATATATATACATTATAATTAAATATACATTAAATTTATACATAAAATATACATTAAATAATAAATATACATAAATACACATTATACATTATATATATAGTTATATACAATATATTATACATACAGTTTTGAGACTTCCTATGATCACTATCTGGGCAATTTTCATGCATGTTTTGTACAGGTTCCCGGGGTCAGGGGTACGCTTTTTTAGTGTGTAATATGTAGGCCTAACTTATTGACTGTGGCTCTTTTGTAGAGAGTGACCCTGTGGAGTAAGAATTAACAGGATTTTACCCACATTCTTGCGTATTTTGCAGATATGGCATGTGCTAGTACCAGTGTTTCATTGAAAACTCGGGCTCAGGATAATGTGTATCTCATTGGGTCCACTTCTGGAGATGCCATCAAAGGTGCCAAGCTCCCGACTGTGCATCAATCTCTTGTCCTGTTTTTCCATCACCTGAAGAAGGAGAATCGCACTGCCCGGGAGAGTGCAACCCTCACCATTGAAGAGGTTGTGAAGTTCTGGGAAAAAGCTCACCTACCTACAACGACGAAGCAGCACTGCATCCATCGTTTGGAGAGGCTATATGAAGAATGGAGGAGCCTCCAAAAAGGTGCAAAGCGGGGTGGTGCGACCCAAGAGAAAAAGGAAGCATCCTTCAAGGCCTCCTTGGAGAAGACGTTTGATCTTAGGCATGCAGATTCGGAGGCCATAATCACCAACCCCGAGGACAGGAAGTTTCTTCACGATCAATTCTCAGAGAGGAAGGCTTCAATGGGATCTGTAGACACTGTGTTGGAAGCAAAAACGAAGCGAAAGAAAGAAAGGGAAGAAAAGGAGAAGACTAAGGCAGAGAAGGAAAATAAGAGACAGGAAATGGTCATGAAGGGTGCTACTGCTATGGAAGTCACAGACTCAGACTCTGACTCTGAGACCACGGCACAGGCTGGTTCTTCATCATCTGATGGTGGGATATCTCGTCCCAAGAAAAGAAGGCCTATCAACATTGTCACTCCTGAAGTCGCAGCTTCTTTGGATCATACGAAAACAAGTGACCGAATGGCTGTCCACAACTTGGCATCCATTTGTAGAGCAGTAGGATGGGATCCTGCAGAGCTGGCACTGAACCGATGGACAGTGCGGCGGAATTGCATAATGCATCGATGCAAAACCATGGACGAAATAAAAGAAGCATTTCATCATAATGTGCAGGGTCCTTTAGTGGTCCATTGGGATGGAAAGCTTCTTCCCGATGTCACTGGAGATTTTGTGCATGTGAAGGTGGATCGTCTTCCAATCCTTGTGTCCAACCAGTACCATGGAATGGAGCAGCTGTTGAATGTTCCCAAGTTACCTGACGGGGGAGGAGAAGCTATGGCAACCGCTGTAGTGGACACACTGAAGAGCTGGAACCTTGTGGGCAAGGTGAAGGCTTTGGCTTTTGACACAACGGCCAGCAATTCAGGTGTTCGTGGAGGGGCTGCTGTCCTCATTGAAAAGAAGCTACAGACTGAACTAATTCATTTGGCTTGCCGCCATCATGCGCACGAAATCATTCTGGGAGATGTTTTCACCACTCTTTTCGGTCCTTCATCAGGCCCTGACATCCAGCTTTTTAAGCGGTTTCAGGCGGAGTGGCCGTCCATTGCCCATCACCAACCAAAAAATGGATTCACAGATCCTGATACGGCAGCTGAGTTTGCACAGAACAATGACATGATGGATGAAGCTCTGGAATTTGCTCTTGTGTGTTTGAAAGATCAGCAGCCACGAGATGATTATCGTGAACTCCTAGAACTGACTGTCATCTACATGGGAGGAATCCCACCTCGTGGAATCCGGATCATGGCTCCAGGAGCAATGCACAGAGCCAGATGGATGGCAAAAGCACTATATTCACTACAGGTGTTCATGTTTCGGTCAGAGTTCCACTTGACACTTCGAGAGGCGAGAGAACTCCGAGCCTTCAACATTTTTGTCTGCCTTGTGTATGTACAGGCTTGGTTTCGGGCTCCACAAGCTATTGAGGCTCCCCTGAATGACATTAACCTCTTCAAGAAGTTGGAAAAGTTTGAACAAATCAATCAGAAGATGGCTCAGGCAGCCTTGAAGGCACTTGGCCGCCACACGTGGTACATGAGCCCAGTACTAGTGGCATTTGCATTCTTTGACACCAGAATTGACAAAGAAAGCAAGATCAATATGATTGAAGCATTGAAAAATGACGGTGAAAACCCCTCTCCAAAGAGACCAGCTATCAAACGAGGAACCGCCCTGTCAATCGCTGGCCTCATAACAAAACACACCAAGCATTTCTTCAGCATCCTAGGGACCCCAACTGATTGGATGGATAAGGATCCTGGTTCATGGGAGCAAGAAACCAGCTTTCAGGAAGCAAAGAAAGCCGCCAGTGGCTTAGTCGTGGTGAACGACAGGGCAGAAAGGGGTGTCGCATTGATACAAGACGACAATAAGCTCCTTACAAAGGATGAAGAGCAAAAGCAAGCTCTGCTCCAAGTTGTTGCTGCTCACAGGAAGATGTACCCCAATGCCAAGAAGGCAACAGTGGTGAAACAGGCCCAGAAATAGGAGTTACATTTCTCATTATATTTGGGTTTTTTAATATTATGTGATATGGTGTCTCTTCATTTTATGAACTGAACATTTGGATTGTTATCATTGAATTAGAGTTTTCATAGCAATATAGTGCTATTTGTGCAGCTATTGTAACTTGTGTTTGCTAGAATACAAAGAAAGTGAGTGGAGGGTGGATTTTCATAAAACAAACTTCTGGTTTTGCTTTCGATCCATATATAGAAAAGTTTTGTAGACACCTTTAGTTTGAAGGCTGATGTGGCACCCCTAAATAAAATCAGATTGCTTTCAGATTAGGTGTCTTTTCATTTTGGAACAAAAGGAACAACATAAAGCCATGTCCCAGTAAATATGTTTAAAAAATTATTTTGAGCACCACCCTAATATATATATATATATATATATATATATATATATATATATGTATATGTATATATATATATATATATATATATATATATATATATATATATATATATATACACATATATATATAATAATAATAATTCATTTATTTTGTATAGCGCTTTTCCAGAAGCCCAAAGGCGCTTTGACAGAGTGGAAAACATAATGCATAACAATACATGAAAACAACAATTGCAAAAAGACAAGAATCAATAGGGAAATATTTAAAGCAAAAGGAGGGAGAAGGAGAAGAGATAGTCAGGGGTTAAATGCTGTGGGTTGAATGTTGAATGCAGTGTTGAACAGGTGGGTCTTTAGTGATGTTTTGAATGTGGTGAGTGAGGAGGAGTCTCTGATGGTGTGAGGTAGTGAGTTCCAGAGGGTGGGAGCAGCGATGGAGAAGGCCCTGTCCCCCCAGGATCTGAATTTGGTCCGGATAGAGGGGGTCAGGAGGTTGGTACCAGCAGAGCGGAGGTTGCGGGTGGGAGTGTGTCTGGAGAGGAGGTCAGCCAGGTAGGATGGGGCCAGGTTATGGAGGGCTTTGTATGTCAAGAGGAGGATTTTGTACTGGATTCTCTGGGGGATGGGGAGCCAGTGAAGCTTGTAAAGGACGGGGGTGATGTGGTCACGGGTCCGGGAATGGGTGAGTAGACGGGCAGCGGAGTTCTGAATGTATTGGAGTTTATTGGTGATTTTTTAGGGTGAACCATAGAGGAGGCTATTGCAGTAGTCCAGACGGGAGGTGATGAAGGCGTGGATGAGGGTTTCTGCAGCCGTGGAGGAGAGGGATGAGCGGAGACAGGCAATGTTTTTCAGGTGAAAGAAGGCTGACTTTGTGATCTGTTTAGTGTATTTGTCGAAGGAAAGGGTTTGGTCAAAGATGACGCCAAGATTCCGGATGTGAGGGGAGGTGGATACTGGGATACCGTCGATGTTGAGGGCAAAGTTATGGGTGGATTTTGTGAGCGTTTTTGGGCCAATGATGATTATTTCAGATTTATCACAGTTAAGCTTGAGGAAGTTGATTTGAAGCCAGGATTTTATTTCAGTGATGCAGTTTGTCAGGATAGAGTGGGTGTCGGTGGAGACGGACTTGGTGGAGATGAAAAGCTGGATGTCATCGGCGAAGCAGTGGAATTGGAGACCATGACGGCGGATTAAGTGACCGAGGGGGGACAGGTAAAGGATGAAGAGGAGGGGGCCAAGAACTGAACCTTGGGGGACACCTTGGGGGAGGGGAGCAGTGGGGGATTTGCAGTTATTGATGGAGATGAACTGGCGTCTGTCAGAGAGGTATGATTTAATCCAAGAGAGGGCAGTGCCGGTAACGTTAAAGGTGGATTCAAGTCGGGTGAGGAGGATGGTGTGATCGATGGTGTCAAAGGCAGCGCTGAGGTCGAGGAGGACGAGAATGTTGAGGTTGCCAGCATCAGAGGAGAGGAGAAGGTCGTTGGTGATTTTGAGGAGAGCAGTTTCAGTACTGTGGTTGGAGCGGAATCCGGATTGGAATGTTTCATACAGGTTATTGGCAGAGAGATGATGTTTGAGTTGAGTGGCTACAGCGCGTTCCAAAACTTTTGACAGAAAGGGTAGGTTGGAGATGGGTCTGAAGTTGTTTAGGGTGTCAGGGTTTAGACCAGGTTTTTTTAGAATGGGGGTAACAGCAGCAATTTTGAGGGAAGGTGGGACGATGCCTGTAGACAGGGAGGAGTTTATTGTTGCAATGATAAGTGGAGAGAGAGCAGGGAGGGAGGCCTTGACAAAGCTGGAGGGGATGGGGTCAAGAGTGCAGGTGGCAGTTTTCATTCCTATGAGGAGTTCAGAGAGGTCAGTAGGGGAGATTGGGGAGAACCGAGACAGGGGGATGGCAGGACAAGGGGGGGCAGGTGGTTGGAGGGGGAGCGGGTGCGGCGGTGGTCAAGCTGTTGTAGATGTTGTCAATTTTGCGTTGGAAGAAAGAGAGGAAGGAGATGCAGTTGTCTACTGTGAATGACTGGGTGGTGGTGTTCAGGGGGCGGAGGAGTTTGTTTATTGTCGAGAAGAGTGCTTTTGGGTTTCCGGAGCCAGAGTGGATAATTTGAGAGTAGTAGGCGGAGCGGGCGCGGGAGAGGGCATCTTTGTAGTGTTGTAGGTGGTCCTTGTAGGCTTGGGAGTGAACTGTGAGACCCGTTTTATTGCGGAGTCTTTCAAGTTGGCGAGCACGAGTTTTCATCAGGCGGAGTTCAGGGGTAAACCAGGGAGCAGAATGGGTGAAAGAAACTGTTTTGGTTTTTACAGGCACAAGCTGGTCAAGGCAGGAGGAGAGAGTGTGGTTGTAGTAGTCAGTGAGGTCGGAAGGGGTGTGGAGGTCAATGAAGGGAGAAGTGGACATTTTTTCAGAGAGGGTGGATGAGAATGAAGTAGGTGAAAGAGCGTTTAGCTTACGGAAGTTGATAGTGCGATAATGCCTTGGTGTTGGGGCGGGGATGTTGATGGTCAGAGTGATGGCTAAGTGGTCAGAGAGGGTGAGGTCGGAGCCAGAGAGATGGTGCAAATTTAATCCAGTGGAGCAGACAAGGTCCAAAATGTGACCACGGATATGGGTAGGAAAGTCGACATGTTGAGTGAGGTTAAAGCAGGTGAGTAAATCAGTGAAGTCAGTGGTTATTGTGGAGTCAGTGGAGTCCATGTGGATATTGAAATCACCAAGGAGGAGGATTGAGGGGGAGAGGGAACATAGCTGGGTCAGAAAGTAGGAGAAGTCAGACAGGAATGATGGGTGTGGTTTGGGAGGGCGGTAGACGACAGCCATGACTGACTGCGTGCGACCAGAGAGTTTAAAAGCCAGTTGTTCAAATGATGGAGCAGATGAGATGGAGATGAGGTTGGTCTTGATGTCTTGACGGTGGATAACGGCAATTCCACCACCTCGGCCCTCCGAGCGTGGTTTATTGACGTAGGAATATCCATTGGGTGTGGTGAGGTTGAGTGTGTAGTAGTCCAGAGGTTGTTGCCAGGTTTCGGTGAGACAGAGAAAGTCCAGTTTGTTATCCAGGATGTATTCGTTCAGGATGAGGCATTTGTTGTTGAGGGACCGGGTGTTGAACAGGGTGAGCCTGATGTTGTTTTGAACAGCAGGGATGAATTCAGGTGATTTAGCCAGGGTTCGGAGGCAGGAGGTGCGATTGTGTGCATTGCTGTGACCAGGTGCGCTGGGATGAAGAGTGAGATTGCGCTGAGCCGACCAGAGGACGGGGATGGAGTGACCTGATTGCAAATAAACAAACTTACGACCGGAGCCACGGTGAATGTACCTGGGTCGTCGGAGGAGTCCATTTGATTTGATGGCAGAGATGCATGATGGGGTGGAGCGGGTATTGAGCAGAAGGAGCCTTGCGGCGGAGTACCGCAGAGCCATGCCAGGCAGGAGCAGAGAGACGAGACGAGGACAAGGTTGAGGAGGTGAAACAATGGTCCCAACCCACGAGAGCGGGCCCGAGGAAACGAAGGAGCCAGGTAGGTGAAGCCAGGAGCAGAGCCGGGACCAAGCAGAGGGCCGGCAGGAGCAAAGAGACGATCACGAGGCCAAGGTTGATCACGGCAAAGCGGAAAATGCAGCGGAAATCGACCGCCGCCGCTACAAATCTAGATCACGGCGGGAAACCGCCACCAAACCGCTGCGATGGTCACAACCCATGAGAGCGCGCCCGAGGAAACAGCGAGCAGGCGAAGGAGCCGGGCAGGCGAAGCAGGGAGCAGAGCCGGGGCTATGCAGAGGGCAGACTCAATGGCCAAAAAATCCGCACGACCACCAAAAAAGAAAGCAACTGACAGTGGCCCGGTCGAAGAAGCGGCGAGCATGTGACGCCTTTTGACGCCTTCCTCTTCATACCGGACCGGAAGCGGAAGTGTATATATATATATATATATATATATATATATATATATATATACACGTTTACTTTTCTTACACTGCAAAATAAATATATCTATAAGTTTACCTTTCTTACACTGCAAAATATATATAGGTTTTGTAATGTAATGTTATATGATATTCGACTTAATAATGTTAAAATGAGTTTTGCGGTTGACAAAGATGAATTTGATATGCTTGTTTCCAAGATAATATTTAAAGTTTAATTCGTAAATATATATAAAGTTTTTTGTAGTTACATTCACATGAAGTGAATGACTTTACATGTCCTTGAAAATCTACAAGCAGAATTGGGAGAATCTTGGCACCATAGAGCCTGGTGCAAACAAAGGAAGGACATATCTTCCTCATTAAGGATATTTTAATATGCATTTCTCAATCTCTCCTCACTCAGCGGGATATCCCTCTCACCCAATATTTCATTCGACCAATCACATTGTATCCCTCGATCTTTGCTCCCTCCCACCCCAATATAACATTCGAACAATCCCCATTGCCCTCATCCCTCCCACCTACACTTTGCCCAACCAATCCTATTGCTCTCCTCCCCTTTCTTCGCTCCTCCCTCTCCACTTTCTCCTCCCACTTTCAACTAGTATAAAGGTCAGGACTGACGTCCAAATAGTAGGATTTTCACTTGGTTTGTAAATGTTGGTTTGTTGTACTTAGGATTTTCACTAGGTTTGTAAATGTTGTAAATGTTGTACTTAGGATTTTACTTGGTTTGTCTACACTGTATGTTGACTGTATACTGTGCATGCTACTGTTATTTGGTGTATCCTTATGATGTTTCCTTTGATGTACATCTCTACTGTACCAGGATTTTTCACTTGGGACTTTGATCTAGGATTTTGTTGGGAATCTTGCAATGTGCTTTCGTGAATTGGAGTATGCTCTTCTTGGTTTGATAAAGGTTATTGTTTCTTGCTGTGTATTCCCTTGTGGACAGAAAGTGTTGTCCTCCTCGGGAATTAAAATTTGTGATTCTTCTTCTGACAAAGGTTTATGGACATTGAATTATTGATTCATCTATTACATACTGTCTAAAAATATCTCTTCAACAGAGGAAACAATTAGGCCGGTAGCAAAACCTTGGTAAGGGCCTAGAAATGAAATTTCGTTCCGCGGAATGGGTGCTAGGTGAAATTTCACCTGATGCTAACTGTTGGTACACCAAACATTGGAGAAAAAGTTCTCCATCCAACTCTTGCCCATTAAGGGTATGGAGGCCCTTAAAGATATAGTAGTTTATCCCTTTCGACAAAATACCTTTAAAAAGTAAACATCTTTACTGCGGCATTTATACGATTATATGAGGACCATAAACATGCCGCCAGCAGTCGGGGGATGTGAAAAGGCCCTTCTGATCATCCAGTGTTGAATTTCCAACCCCAGTGGCGTAGCGAGGGGGGGCATGGTGCCATGCCCCCCCCCCCCTCGGCAATCTCAGGCAATCTAACTTCAAAATTTTCCCGGGGGTGTTCATGGGGCCATCCCCCCTCAGGGCCATGAAATTTTTCAAAAATAACAAGAAACTATTCAGGCATAGCTGCAACTTCAGCAACGGGCGCAATATGGCCACAGATCGCATCTCAGGCAATCTAGCTTTCAAAATTTTCCCGGGGATGACCCCCTCTCGGGTAAATGAAGATTTAAAAAAAAACGTCCGGTCATTGGTCCCCCCCCCCCCCCCCCCCGTGTAAATCCCTCATATAATTGTATAATATGCTAAAACCATTCTGTGTACACTGCTTAATTTTGATTGGCAAAAGGGTTGATATGCGATAAGCGGATAGACTGTACGTTGGGCTTGGGCGGTTCACTGAAGATAAATTGATCCTCCTGAACACTCTTGAGGTTGGTAACTCACCCACGAAGTGAACAACCGTGGAATGAGATGGATGGTCATGGAGCGAGCATTGCTCAAGATCCTTGAGGTGAATTAGGGAAAACAGTAGGCCGTGCTGACAGTCAGAGCTATTCACAGCGTGTTTATTAGTACCGTACCGTACTAACAAAAACGTTTCTCAAGCAATACAGGTAAAAAACAATATAGAGTGAACAACGGAGAAACCTTAAAAACACTGTAAATCACAACCATATATGGGCATTAGGCATCAGATTTCAACAGCTCAAATATTGAAATGCTAATGGTCGTTTTCTATGTCGCTGTCATCACCACCGGACCCATTTTCGAATGCATTTTCCGTCGTCGTATTGGTACCGTTGTCACACTCTTGGCACAAACACATGTCTGTGCATGAAAGGCCCGAATTTAGGCATGAACAGCGACCAGACGTACATTTAGTTTTCTTACAGGAACATGCCACCGCTTCCAGTATTGATTTAGGAGCGGATGCGCGAGTCATCCACACATTCCCCAAATCCTCTCCGTCAACCACCCAGCCATGCTCTTGTGGGGAGGGGGCCTGCATCAATGGGACAAAGGAACTCCGATGTATACAGGATTGGTAGGCAGCTCTCAGTGAATGTTGATGTAGGGCATCTTTAGTCGGCGGAAGAGTCGCTTCGTTTGGCGATGAGGACAGACAGAAGAGTTTATACCTCGCTTCATGGAAGTCTGACGTTGAGAATTGACTGGTATACAAGGCCACAACAAAGTTCTGTAACACCGATTCGGTTTCCTCAGACAAGAAAAACGATGAGCCCAGCTCTGTGAAAGCTGTTTGAAAATCTGCACTGTCGCACAACATGGTGAAAGGACGACGTTTTCCTTTCCCTTTGAATGAGCTGACCGAGTCGCAGCCAGTGAAAACATGTAAACCAATCAGACCGTCACACACAGACTCGCCCAATGTAGCCCTCACGGTTCTAATATCGAGTACCCTTGTGGTGTTCTTGTGGCCGGTAGAAAACAATAACCGTGTCTGACTGTCCTTCCACAAGCTGATCACTATGATGGCTACATCACTGTCAGGACTGTGTATCACGACACTGTCGTGGCTCTGACTTGCATGTTTCGCATGAAGCAACAGTCTGGTATCAGCCTCTTCATGGTCACAGAACAGCTCTGATACGACACGGACATCAGGTGACTGAGTTGCCTGCGCGGACACACTGAGCTCATGACATTCCTGACCGTGGGTGACGAAAAGAGAGTAGTCCTGATTACAATGTGGCAGGGGGTGAGATTGCCAGGTCTCAAACAAGAATTTGAACAAGGCCTCTTTGTTTTTGCCATCCCCAATGAATTTTTTCCACTGTGATGGTACCTTCTGAGAACTGCCATAGAGGTGGACGAAATTTGTCCCAGTCTCGCTGTACCGACGAGAGCACTCGGCGTTTTTGATGGAGATTTTCGGGTACCGATCACAAATGAAGTCGGCCCGAGTGGACTTGAATCTCCTCATCAGCTGGACGATGACACCGACCACAAGGTTTGCTAAATCACCAAAAGTATCAGGAATGCGGCCAAGGCCGTGTATCAAACCCATGGCATCAATCATGAGGGCTGATCCACTTGAACAGGAAACGGCCAGTCCCTCAACCTTCTTCTCAATGCTATCCAGTAGCGCAGACTTCGCGGTTTTAGCTAAACTCTCATCACATGTAGACAAGGGTAAGGAAATGGGACTAAGTGAATAGGACAAAACACCTGGGATGACTGTAAGCTGTACTATGAATCAGTATATGAATTGCACAATTGGAATATACTGTATAACCAACCTAAATTTTACTTTTAAAGTTATACACAAGTTAAACACAACTACATGTTTAGGATTGATTGATGAAATAGGTTAGTTACTTACTCCTCCTTCGATGACTCTGAGCTTTTCTTAGCCTTGGAGAGGAAACGAGTGAACTGCAGGAAACAATTTCGGTGATACCGTATCTCCGCTGCCACACAATCAGTCCCGCGGGTATGGTGAAGTATGGTCTCTGAAATTTTCTGTTCTGACTTCGTGCCATATTTTGCCTTCAGTGATGCTGCCTCTATCAGACGACCTGTTGTAAATAAGGGAACAATTATTAGTCACTAATACAGCACTGACATCCGTTTTTTCATATACAGTATGCACCACTTAATATAATCTAGGATAAGATAATCAGCCACTTAATATAATCAAACTACCCTGGCCAAAAGTGATTCTATTAAGAGACGCATACTGTACCATATGCTCATATTTTAGGCAGAGCTCAAACATGTTAGTACGCCTTCTGAAGCAGGCCCTATCATAGGATAGAAAATCGTAGATGGTATAAGGTACCTACCAGCAGTCAATGTTTGAGCTAGCACCAGAAGATCTCGTGTTTTACCACCATGATGTCGTTTCAAATAGCTGTCCTTCTTACCACATAATAAACAGACTTTAGGAAGCACTCGTGTGGTTGAGTTGCTATTTTTGAATGGCAACGCAGTTTTTTTGCTGGAGACATTGTGATTGTTTGTACAAGTGCTGTACTACACCTCTTCTCACTGGCTTGCAGACGTTTCTTGTCCGTAAATCGCTGGTAGCATGTGGCATGAAAACCACACACATCCTTCGGTATTTGCTCAAATGGTGATTCAAATGTCACTGATAGTAATGCCACACTATCATCGAGATGAAGGGCCGCTGCTCCGGCTCCTGGTATGGGAATCGGTGCCGGGGGGACTGGTAGTGGTAGTGTCGAAGATGATGATGATGGTTGTGGTGAATTGCGACTGGGGCATTCGAAAAGTTTCTTTGCCACATGAGAGCATTCACCATCGAGACTCACCCATTTTATTGCACAGTCAGTGAATGTGGACCATCTCTTTTCTGTAAAAGGCTGCAACACCGAACCATGGACGCTTTTTAGGTGCAAAATACACACTAAACGGGCCTGATCACTTTCAACACGGTCAGTCATGGGCGCAGCCATGACAGTTGATCACAGAAGTCACATGATCATATTCTGTTATGTGATTGGATGACACCTGTCTACATCCGCGAAAGGCGGTACAACGGCACCCGAGATAGGCAAGTGGGCAAGACAATATAGTGCACACAATTTCATCTCGTAACATATGTTTGGGCCAATATATTTTGGAGAACTTTTGATATGTTCAACACCATTAGATTCAACAACTTTTCGCATGGTAAAATTTTAGCACCTCGGACACGAAACGAAATGTCATTTCCCACAGAGTTGCTACCGGCCTAAATGAATGGAGCCAAATCCAGGAAAATCCTTGAGGAGAACCTGCTCAGAGTGCAAAAGACCTTTGACTGTAGCAAAGATTTAGTCACGTGAAAAAGTAAGTACACCCCATGTAAAGTTTTGACTTTTTCAACATATTTAAACATACAGCTATTTGATCTTCATTTCAACAATATTTATAGATAAAGGTGATATAATATAACAAATATCATGAAACATTTACATTTTGTAGTCCATTGTATAATTTAAATAAACATAAATGCAAATTTCTCATGTGGAAAAAGTAAGTACACCCCTACATTTATCACTACTTCAAATACCTAAAATTAGAATCAGGTGCACCAGCTCAGGTGCAAATGATTAGAACATCGTTAGAGAGGATCTTGGAGGAACCTGTCTTATTTAAACCTCAGACATAAATTTTGGTTTGCTCTTTGTTGTTGAAGTGTGCGGCGTCACCATGCCTAGATCATAAGAGCTCTCTGAGGCCTTCAGAAAGAAGGTTATAGATGCCTACGAGTCTGGGAAGGGATTTTAAAAATATCTCCAAACAATTTGAAATCAATCATTCGACTGTCCGGAAGATCATCTACAAGTGGAGAAGATTCCAAACAACTGCCAACTTGTTCAGGCCAGGCCACCCCAGCAAGTTCAGCCTGAGAGCAGACTGCAAGATTCTGAAAGAAGTCTCTAAGAACCCCAGAATGTCATCACGGGGCCTACAGGTAGCTCTTGCCACTGTTTATGTCAAAGTGCATGGGTCTACCATTAGAAAGAGGCTGCACAAATTTGATCGACATGGGAGGTGTGCAAGGAGGAAACCTTTGCTGTCCAGAAAGAACATCAGGGCAAGACTAAAGTTTGCCAATGAACACCCAGGCAAAGACCAGCACTTCTGGAACAATGTGCTCTGGACAGATGAGTCAAAGGTAGAGCTATTTGGCCACAGTACCAGAAAACATGTTTGGCGAAAACCAAAGACAGCATTTGACCACAGGAAACTGATACCAACTGTAAAGCATGGTGGTGGAAATATTATGGTTTGGGGCAGCTTTGCTGCATCATGGCCTGGGCAGCACACCATCATCGAATCCACTATGAATTCTTCATTGTACCAGAAGGTGCTCGAGGATAATGTGAGGCCATCTGTCGGAAAGTTGAAGCTCAACCGAAGGTGGACCTTGCAAATGACAATGACCCTAAACATACCCGTAAATCCACCAAGGAATGGCTGAAAAGAAAGAAATGGAGGGTTCTGGAATGGCCAAGTCAAAGCCCGGATCTAATTCCCATCGAGATGTTGTGGGGGGATTTGAAACGAGCTGTGCATGCAAGGAACCCCTCAAACATCGCACAACTGAAAGAATTCTGCATGGAGGAGTGGGCAAAAAATTCTCCCAGTCGATGTCAGAGACTGCTAGACAGTTATAAGAAATGCCTACTTGAGGTTGTTTCTGCCAGAGGGGGCAATACCACCTATTAGAGCCAAGGGTGTACTTACTTTTTCCACATGCGAAATTTGCATTTATGTTTACTTAAATTATACAATGGACTACAAAATGTAAATGTTCCATGATATTTGTTGTATTATATCACCTTTATCTGTCAATATTGTTGAAATGAAGATCAAATAGCTGCATGTTGAAATATGTTGAAAAAGTCAAAACTTTACATGGGGTGTACTTACTTTTTCACGTGGCTGTATGTTCCAACAGGGCAATGACCCCAAGCATACAGCCAAAGCAACACTGGAATGGCTTCAGAACAAGAACATGAAAGTCCTTGAGTGGCCCAGCTAAAACCCAGACTTGAATCCCCAGGCAAGTCTTACCAAAAACAATATACCATTCCTTTTTCCAATCCCCATGCAAATGCTACAATAACACAAATAATGCTTGCACATTTGATTTTAGCTTGTTGAATAACTTTTCATTGGAGACTTAATATTAAATCCTCACGCCATTTGCAGAACAGATTGTGAAAAAAAAATTCATAAGATGCAAGCCCAAGCCACAAGTGTCTTCCTGATGAAATTCCACGATTGCAACGTGCATGTAATTAAATATAAGCAAATGTAAAGGTAAAATAATGTTATGCAATAATCGAAGTTGAATCAGAGGAAGCAAATGGGAATCAAACATACTGTTTATTGCACAATTCAAAAAAGAAAGTATTCACACCCCTTGATTTTTGCACATTTTGTTGGGTTACAGCCTGAATTTAAAATGGACTAAATTGAGATATTTTTGTCACTGATCTACAGATAATACCCCATAATGTCAAAGTGGAATTTTGTTTTGGAAATTAAATATATATATTTAATAATGAAATACAGAAATATCTAATTTACATAAATATTCAATCCCCCTGAGTCAATACTTTGTAAAAACGCGTTTAGCAGCGATTACAACTTTGACATTATGGGGTATTATGTGAAGATCAGTGACAAAGAATCTCAATTTAATCCATTTTAAATTCAATCTGTAACATAACAAAATGTGAAAAATTCAAGGAATGTGAAAGCTCTGTAGCTCAAAGGCAAGGGTACATTACATATCTCTGGGCTGTCCTTTCAGCACTTTCCTCTAGGATTTATCTCCCCGAATGATGAACGTGTTAGCTGTCATTTTAAGTGTAGATTATATTGTTACGGACGCGGTTAAAGATGTTATTTACCGAGCGGTGGTATTGCCGCGACCTAACAGTTTCCCCGATTCTTCCCCAACTCACCGGATTCACCCAGACGTTGGCCAAATCGCGCTATGCCAAATCAATGGTAGAAAGGACACGACGACTGGGAAAGAGGAAACGACACAAGGGGTACAGTTCTCAAGACCTCCGCAGGAGGGTATAATTACAGTGGTGGAGAAAAGGGGTAGATTACAAGGCAGTGAGGTAAAGACACAGAAGAGATGGGCACTTAATTACCGTCTTATCTTATCCCAGACAGACCACAGACAAACGGAACAAGGCAGACTTACACAGGGATTGATGGCAGGAAGGGACAGGTAGTTCGATGGCACAAGGTGCACCTTGGCTCGGGGACAGGATAAAGCACGGTCCAGAGGATGCGGGGAGGTGTCACAGCGCTCCGAGGGGACGTCTTTCTTTCTCCAAGCTCAGCGCGCATCTGACGTCACCTCCCTCTCCCTGCGCATGCTCAGCGGGGAGTGACACGCCCTCGGCTGGTTCGCTCCGCCCCACTGGGGCCGGTCCGCCGCTTCCATTGGGTGCGGGGGTTACTGGGCTCTGCCCTTGACGAGGAGCTGACAGGGAGCCCCTATTTGGTAACCCCGTCGAGCACATGTTTGATGGCGGCTCGTTGGGAAGGCCTGGTGCCCTCCCAACACCCCCTACCAACCAAGCCGGAGTGAGGACGCGCACTCCCTGCGCTCGTTGTTGTGGTTGTTGTTGTTGTTGTTGTTGTTGTTGAACTGTGAGGAAGAGCTGCGGGGAGGTATTGGGAGGTCCTAAACTTCCTAACGGTGCCATACAATCACATTCTGGTGCAACGAAGGGTCAGAATTAATGGAAACGAGTCCTTAACTGACATAGACTAAGAATAACTAGCAAGATGTCCTATAGTTGTCTTACATGAGATGCGGTGAACCTGGGCACGACATTTAATGGGGGAAATAGGGGGAGGTCGGGTCTACAGAGTGTTGTTTACAGAAAATGGGACTAGGGAATGGGGGATTTGGGGAGAGTTGGGAAGTATTGAGGAAATAGGGGAATATTTACAAGCGGATATGGATGGATGCAAATCCCATATCCGCAACATTGCACCCTTCTCTACCTCGGGGCGTCCCGACCCGATAAATTTTTACCTACTTTAGTGTGGCACTCAGATGTAGTTCCCTCTACTATTAACTCAACCCTGAGTGCGACAGTTTTACAGATGTTCACAAATGAGTAAATATGTCCCCCTGCGACGTTGCACCCTTCTCCTAACAGAAACACACCCACAGGATAACCGAATCGCGGAAAGCATCCTCAAACTAAACATACAGCCGGTAGGGAGCATTATGTATACAACACTGATATTTACACTACGATCCAGGACCTGTTCTTTGAGGAACACATGCAGATGTTATGCATAGGGAGAGCACGCATGCCAGCAGCATCGATACACCAAACCACGAGTGCCCTGTGGCCCTACGGCCTTTAATAATGTGCAGAGCACCCCGTCCAAGCACCAAAAGCACCACCCCATTACGCACAGTCAGCACCATCTGGTGCACCAATAAAGTGTTCATAAAATGCACAATTAAGTGTCCATGGTCACCGGTGGTGTCGCAGCCGGCCGATGTTCTGCCGCTGGTCTTGCCTTCATGGAGTGCACTTGGCCTTCTGGCTTCTTTAGAAATAAAGAAAGGCGCCAACCGCGTCCATTTCTTAATTGTGGCCGTCAGGGGGCCCAACTAAAAGTGGTTCACCTGTATGGCATAGGTGCCACGTTGACCCAGAGGTCCATCCACGGGTGGTGCTTGACCGCAAAAGAACTGCAGTCCATTGTGGGCGGCCACAAAAATTGCGGTCCATATGGTGTATCGATCCAGGCAGCAAGCAGCGGAAGTACAGGCCCACAACTGCGGAGCCAGCACCTCTCTCTCCTCTCTCTCTGCCCCAAAGCCAGATCCTCGGAGGTGGGAGACAGAAGAAGACAAGTGAGTGAGGTGGTAAGGGCGCAAAAGTGCACGCAGTACTAGGTAATGCACACTGGGGGCACATGGGAACCAGGTGAGACAGGTACGTTCCTACCGTATGCCCCCCCCCCCACCAGGTAACCTACATTGCCCCTCCCTTACCCCTTACGGTATCCACAAAACACAACACTACCCATAAACATCTACTTTACACATCAACAACGTCCCTACTGTCTTCCCCGTTCCTCCCATAAACCAAATTCGTCTTCTCTCCCTCCTAACCAATCAAATTTGCCATTTCCAACTCTCATCAAAATCTGCCATCTCCAACTCAACATCAAAATCTGCCATCACCAATTCATCATCAGTCCCTCCTAAGGAGGGAGAGATGGAATCACCCCAATGTCTCATCCACGTCGTGATGCGTCTCACAAATCCAAACAGTAATTCTCCTTTCCTGCAACACAAAACAAAGAAAACACAGGTGTGGAGTCATCAGCATCACCTCAGGTAAGTGGCTGCGTATGGTGCGACAGGTTCATCAATCCTAACTATTTCCTAAATGGCTTTAACATCTTTACATTACCCGGGGTCTTTCCCTGCCAATCCATTGGCCAACTTACACTATGGGTTCTAAAAACCAATTCCCATTGACCAAACTGTGGTGCTTCTCAATTTGGGGTCTCACTCCCCTGATTCATCTCCCGGTGCCCTTGCACAATTTCTGGGCTGCGACATGTAGCTCTCCCAGCAGGTCTACCCACCTGCACACCTCCACCACTGTAGTTGCCACCCGAGCTTACCTAGCTCCTCACCCTAACCTAACTAACTGGGGAAGGCCCCTCCTGGCTCTGTCACCCCTCGGTGCCCTCTGGCACTGGGCTACCCGGGTCCGTCCTCCGGATCCTCGGGCCCCATCCACAACTACCGGCTCCCAGAGCCCACCTGCGGCCTCACCTGGCCGACATCCTCACAGTGCTGGAGTGGCCAAACCAACTACACACACTAACAGGCTACACGCCCAGCCATTTCCACAACACTAATGCACCCATCCAATCATCATTCTTCCACCCGCACCACAGATGCCAATATCCAACCACAATTTACCTATACCCTCTACCTAACACTTACACTACCCGCCCCGGGTATCCGTGATGGGGGTCCACTCTTCCCCCATCCACACCTTCGCACCATGCACACCACTCCGTACCACTTACTCCAACTCTCTCCACACCACTCATTCTCTGCTCCATATATTCCACACACCTGTACTTGCACACCTGTGCTCTCATACTTGGTGCTGCCTGCACCCTTCTCTCCCCCAAGCGCATTCGCGCTGATCCACAACACTCACTACTCACCATGACACTCATCCGCACTGCTCTCTCATTCATCACTTGTACACTCACACACACCTCGGAGCATTGCCTCACCGATGCCTCATTTGAAGCTGCTCACCAGCACTTCCATTCACACTGCATCATCTGCTCTGTCTACTCCCTTCTAAAACTGATGGGTAAGGGATGCCACCCTTACCCACCATCATACGGCACAAGTGGGACCTTGTGGGACCACCTCGTATGTGAGTCGTTGCCCGCCTGCCGGACCCCGTGCGTCACCCCTTGCGGGGTCAGCGCGGGGCCGAACCGGCCGGGCCCCCACAGTACTTTACCCCCAAGGGGCTCCCGTGCCTCCCCTGTCCCTCTAAAAACTACCCCTGTTGGTGTCGATGCATGGGTCACGCTTCCGCAACCCGCTACACATTCCATACCACCACAACCTTGCTCACTCACACCTCGCACCTCTCCCATCACCGGACCCTCTCGCTCGCACCCTCGTTCCATACACTCCGGACCAGCCATACACCTCACTCTTGGCCTCTCACGAACATCCGGGTCCATCTCGACCCCCAAGCTTATTAAATCACCTGGCGCATCACACGCATGACCATATTGGTCACCACTTACACCGGGTCCTCTTTCTCTTCGCTTCTCCTCCATCACCTGTGAATCCCTCATCCGGTTAATGAGCACATCATCACGATCCGAACACAGTCTTTGGACTAATTCTTTTACTTCCTCTTTTATCTCTTTCTTATCCTCTCTCCGTCGCCTCTTAATTTCGCTCACCCCTTCTTCCACTTCTTCTAATTTCTGCTTCACCTCCTTCATCTCCTCGTGCGCCCCCTTAAGTTCTTCCTCTAACTCCACCTTATTTTTTTCTATGTGCTCCCGCACCTCCCGCTCTTTAACCTCCATCACCTCTACCACCTTGTTCATTTTCCTCGTCAGGTCCTCATGTACCGTCTGACACTCTTTTTTAATTACCCCTACGTCCTTTTTCATCTCCTTCTGTGTTGATTTTAAACCCTCTATTACCGCTGTGTTCTTCTTTACCTGGTCCCCCAACTCCTTTTGTCCCACTGTCAGTTGTTCTACTCCCAGCGTCAACTCCTCTATACCACCTTGCAATTTTACAGTCCCCTTTCTCACCTCCTTCTCCATGCGCTCCTTACAGTGCCTCACCTCCTCGCGCACTCCTCCGACCTCCTCACTCACACCTCTTCTGATCTCCTCTCCCATCACTTGCATCTCCTGCCCAGATGCCACCCTCATCTGTTCCATTTCCTCCCTGTAAGCATCCAATTTAGTTTCTACCACCATTCTGACCCCCTCTATCTGCTGCCCCATTTTTTAAACTTCCCTTTCCGCTTGGTCCCTCATGTCCCTCAATTTGCCCTCCATACTGTTTTCTAACCCCTCTAACCCCTTTTTCATCCCTTCCATTTGATTCTCTTGAGCGGCCATTCTGTTTTCTACCCCCGTTAACCCATGTTTCACCCCTTCTATCCCATTGTCTAACCCCTCTAATTTAGCTTCTAGCTGTTCCCCCATTTCTCCCATTTTGCCCCCCATTCTGCCCCCCAATCGCTCACTATCAGCCCTCATTTGCTCACTCTGAGCATCCATCCGGTTCCCCATTACCCCCATCATTCTGCTTTCCATTTCTTCGCTATTCTTGTCCATAAGGGCCTTCATTTGTATTAAAAAAAGGTTCAAATCCATCAGCAGCGCTGCTACGGTCGCGGGCGCGGTCGCCGTAGCCATGTGCGAGGCGCCATTTTGCGCGCCTGTAACCTCGTGCGCGAGGATGCCATTTTGCGAACCTGCCGCCCTCACTGCTTCGCTCTCCTCATGTCCCTCAATTTGGTCCTGGATCGACCCTGCCTCACTCTCCTCTACCGGAACCCAGCCGTCTTGATCTCCCATAGCGCGACTTTCAAAATTCGGGTTTTTGTAAAACAAAATCAAATTTCGGTGACTTGTAATTTTGAGCGCGTTAAGCGCGCTTCGGGTCCGTATCTCACACCCAGACACAAATTGTTACGGACGCTGTTAAAGATGTTATTTACCGAGCGGTGGTATTGCCGCGACCTAACAGTTTCCCCGATTCTTCCCCAACTCACCCGATTCACCCAGACGTTGGCCAAATCGCGCTATGCCAAATCAATGGTAGAAAGGACACGACGACTGGGAAAGAGGAAACGACGCAAGGGGTACAGTTCTCAAGACCTCCGGAGGAGGGTATAATTACAGTGGTGGAGAAAAGGGGTAGATTACAAGGCAGTGAGGTAAAGACACAGAAGAGATGGGCACTTAATTACCGTCTTATCTTATCCCAGACAGACCACAGACAAACGGAACAAGGCAGACTTACACAGGGTTTGATGGCAGGAAGGGACAGGTAGTTCGATGGCACAAGGTGCACCTTGGCTCGGGGACAGGATAAAGCACGGTCCAGAAGATGCGGGGAGGTGTCACAGCGCTCCGAGGGGACGTCTTTCTTTCTCCAAGCTCAACGCGCATCTGACGTCACCTCCCTCTCCCTGCGCATGCTCAGCGGGGAGTGACAGCCCTTGGCTGGTTGGCTCCGCCCCACTGGGGCCGGTCCGCCGCTTCCATTGGGTGTGGGGGTTACCGGGCTCCGCCCTTGACGAGGAGCTGACAGGGAGCTCCTATTTGGTAACCCCGTCGAGCACATGTTTGATGGCGGCTCGTTGGGAAGGCCTGGTGCCCTCCCAACACCCCCTACCAACCAAGCCGGAGTGAGGACGCGCACTCCCTGCGCTCGTTGTTGTGGTTGTTGTTGTTGTTGTTGTTGTTGTTGAACTGTGAGGAAGAGCTGCGGGGAGGTATTGGGAGGTCCTAAACTTCCTAACGGTGCCATACAATCACATTCTGGTGCAACGAAGGGTCAGAATTAATGGAAACGAGTCCTTAACTGACATAGACTAAGAATAACTAGCAAGATGTCCTATAGTTGTCTTACATGAGATGCGGTGAACCTGGGCACGACATTTAATGGGGGAAATAGGGGGAGGTCGGGTCTACAGAGTGTTGTTTACAGAAAATGGGACTAGGGAATGGGGGATTTGGGGAGAGTTGGGAAGTATTGAGGAAATAGGGGAATATTTACAAGCGGATATGGATGGATGCAAATCCCATATCCGCAACAATATTTTGTATTTATTAATTTACTTCATTACTCACTTGTTTATTTATATGCTCACTATTATTTAATAAATTATCTATTTTGTCTATCTGGATGGCTCAGAGGTAGTGCACTCAACATCGAGCTGTACAATTTGGTATGATTCCTGCCACAACTAAAAACTTTCAGGGGGGGAATAATTGCATCAATAAGTGTGCTTGTCCTCTGGAGGGACATTATAATAAGATGACTTCTCTTACAAGGAACCTAAATTCACGAGGAAGCCATTAGGCCAATGAAAGGCTGTACTATATGTTTAGAGATGTATGGCTGTTTGTCCATGCTCTATCCATTTAAATGCTGAGCACCAAGCAGCAAGGAAGCAGAATATAGGGTAGCGTGGGGCAAGACGCCCCCATTAAGCAAGATTGCTGATATCTGCTCCTGTTGCAGCTATAGAGAACTAAAAGTAAATGCAAACAAGAAGGACACATTAGCGCTACATAATAGCACAAGCACACCAAGATAGAAAAAAACGAAAAAGTACAAGAAGTGAAATTTTTTTTTTTTTTTTGGGGCCTCTTTGCCCCATGCCGGAGGTAAAACGCCCACCAGGTTGGGGCAAAACGCTTACTGTGGGCGTGTTGCCCCTGAGAAGTGAGCATTTTGCCCCTTACTTCCGAATTACATAAAAAGAAGATAATACTAACGTCTGACTAGAAAAACATAGTCTCCTACATAGAGGAAATTTCACTGTAAATACAAAATGTCATGAATTGTGACTTGGTCAAATTCAAACAGTCATGGGCACATGTCAGTCCGAGACATCCGACTCGCAGTTTGGGCACAGGAACTGGGCCAGTCCAGGCGTACATTGTTCATGTGCCCAATGAAGGCACAACTGGCACTGCACCCACACCTCCGTGGGTCTGGCACGGCTGTACTCCTCACAGCATATAAGACAAGGCCAGTCTTCCTCCTCACTCGAAGCCTGTCGAGCACCTTTTGTGGCCATGACTTTCCCGGGCTTTTGAACAGTTGTCAGCCCTGTCTCATCCATGTTCCACACTCTTGAAGGGGTGTAGTCTTCAGCTGTCAAACACTCCTTGAAGAGGTCAAAGAAACCCTGGGCCCTGGGTTTATTGAAGCCCACAACACGAGCTATGCTGGTTGCCTGAGGCTGCCTGAGGGTGAGGTCGTGACGGGAGAGAAAGTTCTGGACCCAGTCCTTTCCTGCCATCCGGGACTCTGTTGAAAGGGTGGCTAATTTGAGCCTTCTCAGCAACATCAAACGCTAGACGCTGCATGTCCCGCATCCTCAGACCGTACAGTCGCCTCTGCATCTCCGTTACATGTGCTTTCAGCTGCAAGTCGATCTCAGGAGGAAGGGCGTTCTTATATCTCCCAAAATTCAGCACAGCAGGTGCTGCTACTTGCTGGTCTCTGTGCCTTCGTAGGGTAGGCCTACGTGCCGGAACACCAAAGTCCTTGCTGGCACGAATGAGTGGAAGTCCCTCGCTCACTGCTGTCAAGGCTGCAGACAAGTTGCTTTGGCCATAATTGCCCCTCTCTGTCTTCCTTTTGTATGTTCTCACCATCATGTATCTGTTGACAAGTGTTTAAAAATGATTCAGTCTCTAAATCATAATTTCTTTTATTCATAACTTAGCGGAATATATTCAAATGATAGTCACTTTTACTAGCATAGCAGAGAGAGAGAGAGAGAGAGAGAGAGAGAGAGAGACACAGAGAGACACAGAAAGAGAGAGAGAGAGAGAGAGAGAGAGACTTGACTTTTATGTCCTTTTATTACAAAAGTATAAAATGAAGATTTTTTACAGTCAAAACAAAATAAACAAAACAGTTACATGCAATTTTACCATCGGGGAAGTCAAAACCAACAAACCGTTAAGCTACCAAAAAAACACAGAAGGATATTTAATAAAGACTAGAGAGAAAGCACCAAATGACCCTCAGATATTTCACAAAAATCCTTTACACACCACATTCTTTCAAAAAGTTCAAGTTGGCTGGAAAGCGAATAACAGTAAAAATCAAGTTTTATCCGGCTCTCGCAAAAAGCTCTGAGCATTGCTACAGTATCTGTACTGTACAAGTCATTCTTTATCTTTGATTTTCTGGTTTTATAAATTGCCAATTTTGCTTGGGAGATGAAGAAGTTTGCAAGAATTGTTGCTTGGATGTTTAAGGGGCCATTTGGCCCTAAAATAAACATTGGAAAATTGAAATCAATGGAAAGACGTGCAAATAGCACTTTCAAGAAAACAAAGAGAGGAGTTAAACGACTGCATTGAATATACGCATGGGGCAAGGTTTCTCTCTGTCCACAAAAGGGACACTGATCACTTGTCGCTTGTGAAAAGCGGTGAATGAGAGAGTTTGTGGGTATTATCCAATGTGCGATTCTCCATTGGAGATCACCAGCACGTTTTGGCACAGGATTTTTATAATACCATCCCCAGTTTGGGGAGAAAGGAGGAGTGTGTGGCAGGACTGCAGACCACTTGCAAGGTGCTGGGGGAGACAAGGAGGGGAAAAGAGCTTTTAAACATTGGAAATATAAGGTTTTGCGGTTACCACTGGAAGAGGAAAAGGAACGGCCAAAATTTATTGGCTCCAAGTTTTCAGAGGCCGACAAAAGAAGGTTGGGGAAAGGAGAGAGGCTCGGCTCAGAGGGAGGTACAGGATGAACCAACCAAGGTTGGGAGGTACCGTAGGCATGAAGCACCACCCTTAGACATCTGTCTAGTTGGCGAGATGATCTGATGCCAGTCGCCAAGGCAATAGCAGCAACACTTAGCCACTTGTCATTTGCATTGTCTCTGAGGTGACACACTTTGGTTATTGATGCAGCCACAAACTTTTGAATGAAGGCCCTGCTGCTTCCAAAACCTTCAAAAAGTGAGTTGCAAAACAGTGGCTCGTTGAAGAACATGGATCTCTCGTACGTAGTATGATCCCGATGGCTTTTGAGAGCTTGCCATGCATTTAACAAACTTCGGTAGAAAGAGGGGAGTGAAGAGAGATCAAACATTGTCAAGTCCATTAGGAAAAGCTCCTTAGCATGACCGAAATTCTCAAAACGACCCAAAATGCAGCATGCAAGTTGCCTCCAAAGCACAACAGGCTCGTGCAAAATGGACCATATTGTGCGTAGACGAAAAGCCATGATTCGGCATTTTACATTGACAAGTCCTTGACCACCCTCAGGTATCGGCAAATTTAATCTTTCCGGTCGTAGCCAATGCATTCCAGACCAGAAGAAATGAGTGACGCTCTTCTGTATTCCGTCGATTAACCCAGCAGGTGGTTGCAGAGCCAAGACCTTGTGCCACAGAATGGAGGTAACCAGGTTGTTTATGACCAATACTCTGCCACGGTAAGACAATTGGCGGAGTAGGCCTTTCCATTTTATTAAAAGCAGTTCAATGCGTTCAGGCAAACCTTCCCAGTTATGCCTGATGAAATCTCCAGGACCTAGAAAAACTCCCAAAAACTTGATCCCATCTCTTCTCCAAGCAATATTTGCGGGGAGAAGCGGGGGTGAAGGGGGGGTGGGGAGAATGGGGGGTGGGAAAGGGATTCGAGCCACAGTGCCTCAGTCTTTTTCCAATTGATTTTTGCTGACGAGGCTCTGTTAAAAAGTGCTAAAGCATGCATCATCTTAGCAATATCATCAGAGTTTTTGATACACACACATATATCATCAGCGTAGGCAATAGTCTTTATAGTGTGGCTTAAACCTCTCACAGTGAAACCAGTCAAAGACTTTCGAAGCGTGTTTAAGAGGGGTTCAAGGGAAAGGGTGTACAAGGCACCTGACAGTGGGCAGCCCTGCCTAACACCTCTTTTAATACAAAAGGGGGGCACAATCTCATTATTTATGTTTAGCAGGGCAGATACGTTTGAGTAACACATATGTATACATGATAAAATAAAGGGTCCAAAACCAAATCGATTTAAGACTTCGGACAAGTATTCATGCGAAACGTAATCAAAAGCCTTCTCCTGATCTAGGAAAACAAGGCCAACACTTTCATGATGAATATCACAAACATCAATCAAATCACGAATAACAGAAATACTGTCATGGATATTACGACCAGGAACACAATAAGTTTGGTCCATGTCTACAATGTTCTTTAGGAAGGGTGAAAAACGTAAGGCAATAGCTTTGGAAAAGATTTTGTAATCAGTACATAGTAGTGATATTGGCCTCCACTGGAAGATGAGTAAAGGGTCACCTTTCTTTGGAAGCAAGGTAAGTACTGCTCTTCTGCAGCTCAGCGGGAGTTCCTTCTTTTCGAGGCTTTCCTGGAAGACTGATAGCAGTTCAGGGCCAATTAGGTCCCAGAAAGATTCGAAAAATTCTGACGGTAGACCGTCGATGCCAGGTGATTTTCCTTTGCCAAGGCTCTTTAATGCGATGGAGAGTTCCTCAAGTGTGAGTGGTTTCTCCAGGCTTTGCCTTTGCTCTGGGGTTAAGGTGGAAACACCGTCAAATAAGTGAGAGACACCATTTAGGTCAACTTCTTTTGTTTTGTAAAGGTTGGAGAAAAAGAGTCTAGCTTCCCTCTTGATTCCTTCAGGGTGAGTGATGACAGAATTGTCAGGGCGTTTTAGAGCAGTAATTTGGGGGTGAGGAGCCTTCGATTCAAAATCAAAGAAGTATCGGGTTGGCGTGTCCAAAAGGTTGAGCTGCTGAAACCGTAATCTATTTAATGCCCCTTGGGTTTGGTTCTCAATTATTGTATTAAGGAAAGCTTTCTTTTCTTTCAGTCTCAGTTCTTGTTGGGGAGAAGAGTGAGTTTTTAAATTTGTTTGAATTTGTAGAATTTCCTTTTCTAAAGTAGCCTTTGTTCTACGTTCCTCTTGTGTTCTTAGGAAACAAAATTGTTGACAAAATCCTCTACATTGGGCCTTTATGTTGTCCCACCACAAACGCTGATCTGTAAACTGGTGTTTTTGATTTAATAGAACAGACCATACGTCTTTGAAAGCAGCCCTAAAGGAGGGGTTTTCTAAGATGGTGACATTAAGCTTCCAGAAAGAATGGCGATTCAAGGACAGATGTGAATGGTAATTCACAGTAATTAAATGGTGATCTGAAAAACCAGAAGGCAAAATTCCAGTGGTAGGGGAGAGATTAAAAAATGGTGAATTTATATAGATCCGGTCGAGCCTAGCTAGGGATACTTGGTTGTTTGTGATCTTGCTCCAGGTAAATTGATGCGTCGTGGGATTTTGTTGCCGCCAAAGATCCTGAAGCTTAAAATCCCTTATTATCTCTGCTAATAATTTAGCTGGTCCGGGATGGGGCTCCGCACCGTTCCTATCTAGGTTTGGTTGTAGAGTGCAGTTAAAGTCACCTGCCATTACAATACACCTGTGCAGGTCTATTTGCCTCATATAAGGCCCTAATCTAGCGTAGAAGCGTTGCCGCTCAATGCTATTTGAAGGGGCATAAACGTTCAACAAAGTAAAATTTGTGTTATTAATAACAAATTCTAGGGAGGCTAGATGCCCCGGGATTATGTTTTTAAAGGAAAGTTTTGATGGATGGAAATGGGGATTCAAAAGAAAAGCCACTCCCGCAGTTCGGGAATTAGCATCACTAAAAAAATTGGTCGTTTTCATCATCCGGTTCCATTCTGCATGGGATGCTGGCGTAGTGTGGGTTTCCTGCAAGAAAAGTACGTCTAAAGTTTTCTGTAGTGCAAGGTTCACCACTTGGAGTTTGCGCAGCTGACTCGCGCCACCATTTATATTTAAGCTTCCAAATCTCATTTGTTTTGTTCATCTTTTGCTCTCACAATGTACTTTTTCAGCCTGCTACATTGGGCTTCTGTGAAATGGTGGTCGCTAGGCCGGCGGATGATGTTCCTTGCCGTGTCGATAAACCCGTGCAGGTCAGAGAAGTGATCTTTAATGTCTACGTGTCTCTTTCTAAAAGTGTGGTTGAGGAATTTCAATATTTGGGCTGGTAAGACGTTGGATTCGCTTGTTGTAGGGAACTCCTCAATTTCGTAAGATTCCTCATCTGACATGTCGGAACCACTGTCTGGGAAACTTTCAATTCCTGGTTCTTGGGGCTCTGAGGTAACTTGTGCTGTGCAGGTGTCATCCTGCTCCATATTAATAGGGGCAGGAGGGGGTAGTGGAATTGAAGGAGCTTCGGGTAGTGGGAGGGGTGCGGGGGAAACCGTCGCCGGTTTGACAGTTTGAGGTTCTCCATCAGTTTTACCAATGTGCTCAGGCATGTTATGTAAGACCGCCAGCACAGGTACTGCTGGGGTTAGAATATTTTCATTGTGCTCAGAAATTGGAGCCGCTGGAAGTACGATCAGGTTTTCTGCTATCACGTTTCCTCCTATTTTTACGATCGGGTCTTGATGCACTTTGGCATCATTCACAGAAGGACACGGAACAGCTTTAATTTTCCCTTGAGGAGGGATGTAATTCCCCTCCGTTGCATTGTGGGGGAAAGTCTCAGGTAAGGGCTGGGGATCTACATTCTCATGCATGAGCAGTTCGTACCGGTTGCTGGTAGTAGTTTGGTCGGACAGAGGCATTCCCGCAATGTTTGACTGAAAAACTACCACCTTTTCGTTACGAGGTGTAACTGAATCCTGGGGTGTTTTTCTCTTCCTTAATGAGGAAACAAGTGTAAACCCATCCCAGATGTTCATGTTCGTTTTATCAGCGGTCGTTAAATTTGGTGCGATGTCATCCGAGACAGTAGTTGGGGGAGTTTGACCGTCAGTGTTGGGAGGTAGTGGGGGGTCTGAGACAGTAGTTGGGGTAGTTTGTCCGTCAGTGTTGGGAGGTAGTGGGGGGTCTGGGACAGTAGTTGGGGTAGTTTGTCCGTCAGTGTTGAGAGGTAGAGGGGGCACAGTATTGCTTGTTTTCTTGTGACGTCATCGGAGCACGCGCGCAGGGCGCCCTGGGACACCTCGGCCATTTTGATACCCTCTCGAACAACGTCGTCAGCGGATTCACATTAAATAGTTTTTGTTCACGACCAGTCATGCCAATTTGCGGCGTATTTCGTTGTTCAAACAGGCCAGGCGTTAGGCCAGGAATTAAGTTTTACAAAACGCCCAAACTTCTGCTGAATCAGGGTGAGGAAACAAGAAATTTAAGTGAAGAGAGGCGGCACCTTGGATCGAATCAAGTGGACGTCATTCAGTTCTTTGTGTAGGATTTGTCGCACCCATCCATCTTGGTACAACCTGTATGCCTCGAGGGATTTATACTTCTTCAACTCATCTTTGGTATAGGCCGATTTGCTGAACAACAGGTAGTTGATCACGTCGATGTGGGTCACCTGAGGCCACTTGCTCACATTCTTCTCAAATTGATCATTTGATAGACCATAAGGGTCACACCCAATGACAGAAATCTTCTCTTTGTAACGAACAAGAACGTCCGGGGGGAGCGTCTCTTGGTAGCCAAGGTTGGCACTCGCACTGCTAGCCATACTCAAGCCTGGATCTACCGTATCCTTACGTACACTCCAAGTCTGTTCTACAGGTAGTTGGTTGCAGGTTGACCCACTGCGCAGGTGTTCACCAGTTCACTGGTCCACGGCAAACTTAAACCGAATGTTCTGTGTTTGTTGGGCAACAATACGTAATATAAACTAGATGGCACCACACTCCACATGAACGTGACAAAACAAACAAAATTACTTTATAAAACAGACTTTTTGCGATCCGCATTCACCATAAACCAACGCAACAAATCAATATCAGCGCACACGGACAGATTAGCTTGGGTATCAAAATGGCCGCCGCGCAATGCGAGATGGGTAACTGTGACGTCAGTGAAAACAAAGGATTGTCTAGAGAGCCTGTCTGCTCGATCACAGAGGGTGCAGTTCGGGGACAGAAACGTTTTAAATGTCCGAACTTTCCACAAGTGAAGCATTTTAATGTCTCGGTTGACGCATATACTTGGTAGTCGTGATCTTTTATACGGAATTTAATTACCACGTTTAATACTTTGTCCACGTTGGATGTGGGAAGTACAATGTATGCCTGGCGTCGGAAAGACATGACGTGCTTCGCCTGTTCACTTCGACAGCCCAGCGGCAGCATCTTGATCTGGGACACGACTGTACCATAGCGCGATAGTTCCGCTAACAGCGACTCATTTTTTACAAACGGGGGGACGTTGGATAGGAGTATTTTGACAGCTGGGGTATCGAGTGGGGAAACTAAGACGAAATGTCCATTGTCTGTGGACAGACCAGCCGCGACAACCTCATGCACGAGGCTTTCCTCGGCTAAAAAAACAACGATACGTTTATTCATCCGTGACGCCGCACGGATCTTTTCCATTCCAATGATATTCCCAATAGCAATAACAATGTGTTCCACACTAACCTCATCGGGAGGAACGCACACCACGCCATGCTTCCGTGTGAGAGCTTCGAAAGCCGCATACGGGGAACGTGTCGACATCTATCTATAATTCCAGTAATCTCTGTGTGTTTGTTTGTTTGTACGTTTGTACGTTTGTTTGTCTGTGACCGCTGTTTCTCGACAACCACGGGTCCGATATACTTTAAACTTGCCAGGTATATTGCTGGGGACCCGAGGATGTGCCTTTTCAAGGTTTGAAATTAATCGGACAAGTACTTACCGAGCTATGGCGATTTAGCCGTTCGCCGTTCGCTTTGGCGTTGCGAATGGACCAAACCATTGCATGTAAATAGAGGGGGGGGTTCTGTGGTCGTTGCGAATGGACCAAACCATTCATGTAAATAGAGGGGGGGGGGGTTCTGTGGTCGTTACTGCCACGTGGTTTCAAAGTTTTTTTTTGTTGTTGTTTGCACGCATGTTTTTTTGCACCCACGTACGGGCACGCCCTAGGATGTTTACACACACACACCCCTACACAAATTTTTTTTTTTTTTTTTTTTTGGCAAGGAACGGGCACCCACGTACGGGCACGTCCTAGCTTATATATAGTACGGGCATGCCCTAGTTTTACTAATTCAAATTACCCGGGCTAAGCCGAGTTGGGGTCGGGGGAAAAGGAAGGGGTCGGGGGAAAAAGGGGAATTGGTCGGGTACAGTTTTCTGTAAAGCAAGGGGGAAAAAAAACCGCAAAGAAAACGCCACTCGGCATGTACCAGCACGAGAAAACGAACGCGGTAAAACACACCTCTTAATGAGGAAAGGGGCGAAAACCCATCGCAACTCCTTAGAGTGTCGATAGGAATACGACTCACCCGTCGACCTCACCGAAAGGTGTGGGCTCTCTCTCTCTCTGTATCTCAGAGGAAAAAAGTAGAAAAAGCTAGAAGAGAAAGAAAAAGAATCGAGACAGCAACACATGCAAGGGATGTACTAGGGGGGAAAGGGGGGGTGTGGGGGGGGGAAGGGAGGGGTGTGGGGGGGGCGGGCAGAGGGAGGGTAGAACGGGTAGGATAGAACGGGTAGGATGAGGAGTTGTAGCAGCGGGTTATTGAACTGGGGTGGTGGGGGCAGACAGAGAGTAGGCAAACGTGAGGATAAGAAGGAAAGTGGAAGAACAGAAATTAAGAAAGACAACGAGCAAGGGGGGGGGGTAGAAAGATCAAAGGTTGGAGCAGCTCACACCTCACCACACATGCACGGCTGCCATCTTGCCACGCCCAACAGCTAACGGCCAGCAGGGGGCGAGAGAGAGAGAGAGAGAGGGAGGGAGAGAGAGAGAGAGAGACATGCAGTACTCTCGCATTTCAAGTCAAGTCGGTATTACATTCAGTGGAATGAGGGGCACATTAGGCGTCTTGCCCCAACATCCCAGTGGGCGTTTGACCCCCAATCTGTTACAAATCTTATCTTTGGAAATCTGACTTAAAGCAAGGGAGGCAACTAGTTTAGTCTGGCATCAACAGATAGCTAACAGATCCCTATAACAAGAAAAAGTAGAGACGTTCTGTTTCTTCTGCTATTTAGATGATGGTACTGAACAAATGAAGTTTACAACAAACAGGACGAAAACAAAGAAAAACATCTGAGAAACGTACCGCTTTCTCTGCCTGTGTCGCCGTCGTGGCGGGAAAGGATGTTTGCGGAAGGAAGCTCGCAAGGCATCATGGGGCTCGTTGCATCACGTGGTTTAGTATATATTGTGGGTAGGCGTTTGACCCCTACTGGGCCTCTTGCCCCACCCTACCCTACCATTTTAAAGTCTTTTGTATGACTCGGCCAGGGTTCGGAACCAACGACCTCCCAGACTTGGAGCGAATGCTCTAACGTCGAACCATTACACCACCCAGTCTGGTGTGATGCTCGGTGTCCTGTCTTTTAGTTGTTGTTGTTGTTGTTGTTGTTGTTGTTGTTGTTGTTGTTGTAGTATAGCCATGGACAGTTGACTCGAACAAGCCCGTGGCACGGAGACGGCCAATCAATCTCACAGGAGTGACCCAGAGATCCCCCACATCAAGGATGGAGAGAGAGAGAGGGAGAAGGAGAGAGAGAGAGGGAGAAAGAGAGAAAGAGAGAGAGAGAGGGAAAGAGAGAGAGAGAAATAGAGAGAAAGAGACAGGAGTGTTGTGTTAGTGTTGAAAAACCACTTTTCGCACTGGTGTTGGTTTTTGCAATAAATGTTCGTTTCCCATAAATCGTACACTTTTCAAAATCCAATCACACCCCTCCTCTCCAAATCTTCCCCATCACCCATCTCTGTCAAATCTTCCCCCTTGCCCCTCCCCCCCAAATCTTCCCAAACACCCATCCCTTTCAAATCTCCCCCCCTGCCCCTTCCCTCCTAAACTCCCCCCACACCCCTCCCCTCCGAGACTCTCCCTCACTACTCCCTCCTAGACTCCCCTCTCACCCCTCCTCCTCAAAGCGTCCTCCCCGCTTCTTCCCCCTTCCAACTTTCACCTTCATCTTCCTCAACCTTCTGCCCCACTCTTCCCCCTCCTCAAATAACACCTCACTGCGCCTCACCCAAACACCATCAAACCTTTTGTCCGCCCCATTCTTCCCTTTCTCCAAGCTATTCTGTAATCTCTGACACACCTGCAACAGCTCTCCCTACCTCTTCCTCCTCTTCCACATCCTGCCCTACCGCTCCCCCCCCCCCCCTGTTCTGTATCCGATGCTCCCCCTTCCTCTTCCTTAACAGTATGGACCTCAAACATCCGGGGCCTTCGCTCAAACTTAACTGATCTCTCCATACAGGTTGCTTCTGACAAACCAGACGTGATCTGCTTAACAGAAACCTTCCTCCTTCATGATGTCTCTGATTCCTTGGTATCTCTCCCAGGTTACTCCCTCCTCCGGTATGATAGACCTGAGCCTCGTCCTGGAGGTGGGGTTGCTATCTTTATAAAAAACTCTCTTCCTCACTCGCCCTGCACTGCCCTCTCTCCACCTCACCCCCAGGAATACCTTTGGCTACGGCTTCCCCTTCGCTCCCACCTTTTTTTCATATGCGTGTTGTACCGTCCACCAAACAGTGATGACTCCATCTACATCTCGCTGTCTGATAATATAGACCAACTTCTATCTACCCATCCCAACTCTCTCTTCCTCATATGTGGTGATTTCAACTGTCACCATGCCAGTTGGCTGGGGGTGGGTACCTCTCTCACCAGCCATGGCTCTTCAGCAAAGGACTTCTGTGACTCACTGGGACTGACACAATCTGTCAATTTCCCAACCCGGATCTCAGTCAACGGAGAATCTTCTCTTCTGGACTTGGTTATGACTAACTTCCCTGAAAATGTCTGCTGCTCTTCTTCTGCTCCAATCGGCTCTTCTGATCATGTGCTTGTTAAAGTGGACATCTCTCTGACCATTTTCAGAGAGCCTCCTCAGCATCGACGAGTCTGGCATTTCACTCAGGCCAACTGGCACGGTCTTCAAGCAGCCATCAATCATCTGGACTGGTCTCCCATCTCTACTGCCTCTGACATCAACTCATCCTGGGAATTCTTCCAAAGTAAATTGCTCTCTCTCATGCACAGATTTATCCCTTCTCGTCTTCAGTTGTCATACCCTTCCTCCCGTCCATGGTACACGGAATCTTGTGGTGAGGCTATTGCCCAGAAACAACTTGCTTTCGTCTCCTGGAAAGCAAATCCAACGGAAGGAAATCTCATTTCCTTTCACAAAGCCCGAAACAAGTGTGTGTCCACCCTCAGGAGAGCCAGGAAACAATATCTCTCCGTCCTCAGGACCGAACTCTCTTATGTCTCCCTCTTCCAAATCCTGGTGGCATCTGGTAAAATCTGTTTCTGGTGTTTGTTCCCCCTCCATCCCCTCCCTCACCTTAAATGGCCACACGGCTGACTCCGCACGTGAAAAAGCCGAATGCCTCAACTCTGTGTTTGCCTCTAAATCTTGTGTCCCAAACCCATCCCTCTCTGTACGCACCGTACCCAGTCGTACCCTGGTTGCTCCTGGACTCTGTGTCCTTTCCTCCTGACAAGGTGGAAAACTTTCTGTCAACCCTCGACTCTGATTCTGCAACTGGACCTGACGGCATCAGCCCACGGGTCCTAAAATCATGTTCTTCCGCTCTTTCACTCCCTCTCTCTGTTCTCTTCACCCTCTCTTTTGCACAAGGTCATCTTCCACCTGCTTGGAAATCTGCCAACATAACCGCTTTGCACAAAAAAGGTGCAAAAACAGATCCCAGCAACTACAGACCAATCAGCCTTCTCCCAATTATCAGCAAAGTCATGGAATCCATCATTGCTTCAGATATGAAATCTTTCCTCTTCTCCAATGGCTTGATCTCTGATCATCAATTTGGTTTCAGACCTGGACACTCCACTCTGGACATGCTGCTTCTGCTTTCTCAACAATGGATGGAGGTCCTCAATGCCAAACAGGAAATTAGAGCAGTCTCCCTTGACATATCACGTGCCTTCGATACAGACTGGCACCCCGCTCTGCTCACCAAACTCTCCTCTTTTGGTATCCATGGAAATCTCCACGCATGGCTGGCGGACTTCCTCTCTAGTCGTAGTCAATGTGTGGCCCTGAATGGGTTTCTCTCATCTCCTCTTCCTGTTCAGGCTGGAGTTCCCCAAGGCAGTGTGCTGGGCCCTGTGCTTTTTCTGGTCTTCATCAATGATCTCTCTGACTCTCTTGAAAATCCTCTCTATCTCTTTGCTGACGACTCTACTCTCTGTCGCTCCATTCTTCATCCCTCAGATTGGCAGTCTGCAGCCTCCTCACTCTCTGCAGACCTTGACAAAATCACAGACTGGGCAAACAAGTGGAACATGTCTTTCAATCCTGACAAATCTCACACTCTTACGATGTCTCTCCGAAAAGACCGACTGGACAACCCTCCCATCCACTTTCTGAATAATCCTCTCCAAGAAGTTCTGTCACTCAAGCTTTTGGGTCTCACTATCTGCCATGATCTTTCCTGGAAAAACCACATTTCAAATCTGGCCTCCAAAGCCAGTCGCCGACTGGGCATCCTCCATCGTGCGAAGTCCTTCCTTGCCACACCTGAGCTCCTCACCACATACAAGGCTTTCATCCGCAGCTCAATGGAATACTGCTCTCCCCTCTGGGCTGGTGCTCCTGCCTCACACCTAGCTCGCCTTCGCGCTGTTGAAACCAAAGCATTCAGAATCATTGGAATCTCCCGCGATGAAGGTAACTCCAAGGGCCTCTCACTCACTCACCGCAGGCAGGTTGGTGGTCTTTCCGTCTTCTACCGACTCCTCTCTGGCCTTGCCCCCCCAGCTCTCTCTGGGCTCTGTCCCGCAAATATTCCTACAGGTCGCACAAGATCTGCCTGCAACCCTCTTTTGGTTAAACTGCCAAAATCAAGACTCTCTGCTCACCTTCACTCCTTCATTCCTCTTTTCTCCCGCCTCTGGAACAAACTCCCTCACTCTCTTCAATCCCACTCCACCCTCCAAGTCTTTAAAACAGCTGTTCACCACCATCTCTTATCTTCCCCCATCCAAAACCTTGATCTTTTCTACCCCCGCTAATTTCACCCCAATTCCACTTTTTGAAATACCAACTTCTGTCCTGGAAGTCCTTGGTGTCCTTGTGCTTTATACTTCTCTCTCCCCCCCCCCCCCCCCTTCCCATGCCTCCTCCCCCCCGGCCCTCTCCCTTCCACACATCTCCCTGCTCTCGGATGTTGTGTTTGTGTGCTTCCCCTTTTCTCCCCATCTTGTCTTCCGCTCCCTCTTTTTGTGTATTTTGTTTGTCTGGTCGATTTGTTTGTGAAGTAAATGTTAGCTCTTTCACGAGCCTCGATTCAGTATACAAAAAAAAAAAAAAAAAAAAAAAAAAGGAGAGAAAGGGCTGGTCCATGGGGACCAATCGACCCTCTGACCATGACCTCACTGCCCTGACAAATCTGGGCAAACAGGGAAAAATGGGGAAGATTTTACCCCTGACCTGTGTTGGATGGTACAACCACCACAAAGAGGTATCCCCGATAGTTGCCCTGTCTGTTAGTCGGCCTACTCGCTGATGCTGCATGTTAACAAATCCCACAGCAATTTTCTAAATGATAAGACTATTGGGTGGCTGCACCCCGGCCAAATTATTACCATGACAAACAGCGCTTTATGACGGAGGAGCGACCTGTCCAGGGTTGGCTCTCAGCAATAGTAAATGTTTCGGCAGGACTGAAGTTCTGGTGAAGATTATATACAGCCATTAATGATGATGAAGATCCACTACTTGAGAATGTGCAGAGAAAGCAGTAATTATAAGTTTGCTCACACAATAGATTGCACATAAACCTTACACTGTCAATATTATGTAGAGCTAATGATATTAGTAATAAGAAATATGTATGTGGGCTTCGGAATGTTTGCACATTTGTAAGCATGTGCCACTGCTTTGTTTTTTTTATGTGGCAGCAAATGTCACTTTGCCTGAAACTAAAGGATTTACATTACAGCGAAAGGTTGTAAATAATAAGCACATACAGCTCTGAAGTGAAATCCAGGTCAATTAACCCATACATCTTGTGTAGCAACGCTGGTAGTAAAGGTACATGAAAAGATTTGCGTTAACGAAACATACGTCTCAACGCTCAAGCACAGGTCAATTATAATCTGAAAAATCAAGAATAATCTTACTATAATTCACCAAATGTCTGTCTGTCTGTCCGTTCGAAGGTACCGCAAAAACGGCTCAACCGATCGCAACGATATTTTGGGTGGGTATTCCTGGGACCACTGGGAGTAAAATAGGCTGTATTGTTTTTCCAATTTTTCAAAGTTTTCCAATTTTCCAGTTTTTCCAAACACGATGGAAAAATATTTACCGATATGAACAGTGATGTGGCTTTTGTTGAAATTCTACAAATACTGTTTATTCTACGTAGCAGGAGAGAGTAGATCGACTCCTGACGAACTCTTCCTGTATAAACGTGCGGCTCCGAAGTAACATGGCAGCGTGCGCAAAGCGACTGAGAAACAAGTGTTGCAGCCACTTCCGTGTTACAGATTCGGCGCGCACTCTTCACACATAAACGTGCGACTGAGAAAGAAGTGCAGCGGCCGCTTCCGTTTTGCAGAATTCAATCTTTTTTCAAAATGGACGCCATGTACTGTTTAGATTTTGATGATTTGCGTGTGATATGATTCAACGGATGTTTATATGAATCGTTTAAAATAAAAAAGCCTTCAATTTCTGATATTTAGCCTTTTCATTTGGGCTTCCCAATTGAAAACCCCGCCCATAGGGCTGGTACCGTTGCTAGTAATAATAATATTAGCATTAGTGATTCATTGCAGCTATTTGTTGTCCTTAAGTTTGAATTAGTGGAAACTATATATCCAGGTAAGTATTATGACACAGGGGGTGCTGCATAATGGAGTATGCTGAGTTGATTGTCCTATCTGCATTGTCACGACATCCCTTTGAACGTCTACATGCCGGGTGGTACAGAATGAATGTCACATTAATCATCATGACCCTTGCCGGTTGTACAAATTCTTATGTGTCGATTCATAATGCCTAAGTCACACATAGGCGGATTTGTCGGCGACTACTGGCGACTGGAAAAATCGCCACCACCCGCCGACAATCGTAGTGAAACCGTAATGGACGGTCGCCTGTAGTCGTGGTTATCCTCCCCAGGTCGGCTGCAGTCGGCAAGAGCCGCAAAGGGGCCAAATATTTTTTTTAATGTTTAAAAACGGCGCGCTCAGTCGCACTCGAAAAAAATCCGCCATGCTGTCGTGATGGAACCGCCATGCTGTCGTCGGTAATAAGACCGTAATAAGAGCCGTAATAAGAGCGTAAAGCGGCCGCAACCCAGTCGCTCATAGTCTTCCGCAATCGCCCCACCAGCTAGCACGGCAGAGATGCGAATGCCATACGGCCTTCCTGCGGCATCTTCCCGACTACGGGCCGACACTGTTGTGGCTGCATATCGACTAGAGAAGAACTGCCACGTCTCCCCTGCGGCTATGGGAGACTGACGACGACAGCAGTAGGACTAGTGGCGGCCGAGTTACCGCCACTGGCGACAGAGATACGACTGCCTGGCGACTGCATTACGACATACCACGATTCCATGGCAAGACAGGATGGTGTGAGGGTCTCCGTGGAGTGAGGTCCTGTGGTGCCGACAAGGATATGGCTTTATTGTTTGGACTTGTGACTTTTGGGAACTTTATTTTTGGGACTTTGGTCCTTTGGAAACTTTATTTATGGGACTTGGGACCAGTGGAAATAATTTGTTGAACTTTATTTCCATTCTCTCTCCCTGCAGAAAAGTTTGATTATTACATTACAATGATACATCTTTATTAACTTTCTTATTGTACATCAAACATCTTTATGCTTCATGTCATACATCATTGAAGTGAATAAAGTGAAATGTAAAATAGAGAAATAAAGATTTAAAAAGTTGTGTGAATCGTCTCCAATCGCCGGCGGTCTTATTGCAGTCTTGCGGACGTCGGAGTAAACCGCCATCCGCCCCAATGCAGTCGCCGCGATCCGCCATCGGTCGTAATCTAGCCGCCAGACTGTCGCCACGCTGCCGCCGTGCATCCGCAATACAGTCGTCGTCGATCTTCAACAGTCGCCATCCCACTCGGGGCGTCGTCGCAATGCAGTCGCAATGTGGCCGCCTGCAGTCGCCATACTGCCGCCTGACCATATTTGACCGCCCGAAATCGCCAGTAGTCGCCGAAAAATCTTGATCGCCGGCAGTCGCCAGTAGTCGCCAAAATATCCGCCAATGTGTGACGTAGGCATAAGAACATCAAGGAGGACTTGTGTTTTCACCCTAGTCTGTCTGTATGTTTGTCTCTGAGCAAGATATCTCAAAAAGTTGTGGACAGATTCGGACGAAATTTGGTGGAGATGCTGGGTGTTTGATAAGGAGGAATTGATTCCATTTAGATGAAGATCAGAATGCAATAATTTTTAAGTGCTCATTGATAAGTATGGCAGCATTTTTTAAGTATCTCAAAAAGTTGTGTCTGAGTAATGCCAAAACTTGGGGGATGAGTTGATTGAACAATGAACAGGCGATTGTGGTGAATATTAATTATTTTTCATATAAATATGAAGGAGGTTGAATGCAAGTTATACTTTAAAAAAAAAAAAAAAACTTTACAACGTCTTGCTTACGCAGGATAATAGCAGGATATTAAAAATGGTGAAATGTATTGAGCTGTAATATTGTACAGCAGCAGCACTTGCCAAAACACTACAGGTTTGGGACGAGTGTTTATTACACCATTAATCTAAATATCTTGCTTGGTTTCAAAGTGAAGTAAGAAAATTGGAAAATACAAAAGTAGTATCTAAAGTATTTGGTTAAACAATATAATCAACAATTTATAAATCCACTTTCGCATTACTCTTGTTGTGTTTCATTCACCTTGTGTCAAGATTGCTCACTCCCATGTGTCCTTCTTCCCCTCCCCTTGATTTCACTATCACTTCTACACTGCTGTTGGGGGTTCCCCCTTTCCATTCTACTCCAGCTCTTCCATGAGCCTCGACCATGTACACAAAAAAATCGGAAAAATCATAAATTTTTGCACTTTTTATCGTTATATGAAAAATGGACGAATAACGACCAAATTAAATTTCAATAATTTATTCAATAACCCTGCGGAGGCAACCATGTCTTGTCCATCATTGGCTGTGAAACAAACGTAATACCACTCATGTGCTTGTCGATGAATGACTTGTGATGAAATGAAGGATTTTTATACCTGGTCTAGGCTCGTGGAAGACCCAGGACGCATGATAGATCAGGATACAACATAACAAAGAGAACAGTAGGAGAAAGGGGGAATTCCGTTGAGAGTCACATGTTGCCTACGAGAGTAGAGGCCTTGACGGGGAGAGGAGAACAAAGGATACCGTTGAGTCACATGTTGGCTACGAGAGTAGAGGAAGTTAGCAATCCAATAGTGGAGTTGGCCTTGGATTCCATAGGCAGACAGTTTGGAGAGCAAGTCAGTATGCCAGACTGTATCAAAATCTCGAGGTATCTCCAGAGAGATGGCCTTGATCGCATGTCTGATATTGATTGCTTCATCCATTGTTTGGAGAGTAGATACAGCATGTCCAAGGCGGAGTGACCAATTCTGAATCTGAATTGATGATCTGAGGTGAGGCTGTTGGAGAAAAGGAATGATTTCATATAAATTACAATGGCCTTGCAAATGGCCTTGCTAATATTTGGAAGTGAGCTAATCGGTCTGTAGTTAAGGGGATCCATTTTTGCACCTTTTCTGTAATTCTGTGATGTTTCCTGATTTCCAATCAAGATGTAAGATGACCTAAGGTAAATGACAGGGTGAAAAGGGAAGAAAGAAGAAGTGCACGAGCAGCAGAGCAGGTGTTTAGGACACATGAGCTGATGCCGTCTGGTCCAGTTGCTGAATCAGAATTGAGGGTTGCTGGAAACTGTCCCACCTTCTCAGGTACAAAATACACAATCAAGGAGCAGTTGGGTATGACTGGTAAGGGTGTGTACAGAGAGAGAGAGAGAGAGAGAGAGAGAGGGAGAGAGAGAGAGAGAGAGAGAGAGGGGGGGGGATTTGGGACACAATATTTGGAAGCAAATACAGAATTTAGGCATTCGGCCTTCTCACGAGCATAGTAGGCTGTGGTGCCATGCTAAGTGTGGGAAGGGATTGAAGGGGAGCATACACTGGAGACCAACTTGACAAGCCACCACAAGGTTTTAGAGGAGGGAGACAGTTTGAAAGTTCGTTATTGAGATTGGACAGATGTTGTTTTCTGGCTCTCCTGAGAGTAGACACACACTTTTTGTGCGCTTTGTGAAATGATCTTCGGTTTCCTTTGGTTGGTGTTGGCTTCCAGGATGAGAATGCAAGTTGATTTAAAGCAACTGCCTCACCACAGAATTTGGAGTATAAGAGTGGAAGGATGGGTAAGATAACTTAAGATTAAATGGGATTCATCTGTGCATAAGAGAGAATAGGTTCCTGTGGAAGTATTCTGAGGCGGAATCAATATCAGGGGCGGTAGCTTTGGGAGACAAGTCCTGAAGTTTGATGGCTGCTCGTAGTCCCTGTCAATTTGCCTGAGTGAACTGCCAGACTCACTGATGCTGAGGCTGTTCTCTAAGAATGGCCAAAAGGATGTTTACCTTCACAAGCACATAATCAGATGAGCTAATTGGTGCAGAGGAGAAATGGGGGAAATGGGGGCGTTTCTCCCCCATTTCCCTTACCAGTCATACCCAACTGCTCCGTTTCTCCCCCATTTCCCCAGATAGATTGTCAAATTTCAACTCGTTATTTTATCGTCCATGCGTTATTGTTTGATTATAGTTAGTTTTGGTTTGAATTTCCTGTAACTCGTAAGTAATTAATTGTGTTCTGCTCCTCATGTGCGGCCTTGTAGTTGTACCCCCGTCGGTGTTTGTTAACTTAAGCGTGTTTTGCTTGGCTCTTAGTTTTTTCCCTTGTACCCCGAACATAATACTCTGTCTAACGTTCTAAATCCCCACCCCCCACCCCACCCCCCCCCCAAAAAAAAACCAAAAACATTTATTTTCCTTTCTCCACGTGTACTGTTGTCTCATCCTGTATTTTCTGTCCAGGTGTGCTGTTCACCCCGCCCCCATTATCTCCTTGCCATCCACCGTTTGCCCTGTTCACGTGACTCGTGGTGGTCCCTCTCGGCTCTCCCCCCGTTGGTATTTTGTGCATATAAGATTGTCCACGGTTCTGTTTAAATATTATTTAAATATGTTTAACCTTTCCCCTTCAGTGTTTTACTCAGTGGTATTTTACAACACGCTGTTTTTCTTCCTATTTAAAAGGCTTTTCTCAATTTCCTCTCCAACTCATTCCACTTCAAAAAAAAGAAATTCAATATCTTATACGTCTCCCTCACTACATGGTCTAAATTCACATTCATTCCATCCCTCCTCCATCGTTCTGAATCGGATTGCTAACTTGAAAATCACAACAAACCCAATTTGTTTTCAATGTTCGTCTTTCATTAATCATCCACTTTCTAAACTCCCCTCTTGCCCCTCCCATCCAAATCCCCCCCCTTGCACCTACACTCCTAAACTCCCCCCTTGCCCCTCCACTCTTAAACTCCCCCCTTGCCCCTCCACTCCTGAACTCCCCCCTTCCCCTTCCCCTCCTAAACTCCCCCCTTGCCCCTCCCCTCCAAATCCCCCCCTTGCCCCTCCACTCCTAAACTCCCCCCTTGCCCCTCCCCTCCAAATCCCCCCCTCGCCCCTACACTCCTAAACTCCCCCCTTGCCCCTCCACTTCTAAACTTCCCCCTTGCCCCTTCCCTCCTAAACTCCCCCCTTGCCACTCCCCTCCTAAACTCCCCCCTCACTCCTCCCCTTCAAAACTCCCCCCCAACCCCTCCCATTCAAATCTCCCCCCATACCATTCCTCTCCAATTCTCCCTCCTCCCCCCTCCTCCTCAAAGCTGCCTCCTCCCCACTTCGTCTCCCTTCTATCTCATACCTCCACCCCCCCAACCTTCTACTTTCCTCTGCCCCCCCTCAAACAACCCCTCACTGTGCCTCATCCCTTTACCATCAAACCTTTCATCCTCCTCATCCTTCCCTTTCTTGGAACTCTTCTGCAATCTCTGACACACTATCAACTGCTCTCCCTACCTCCCCCTCTCATCCTTCATCTTACCCTACTCCTCCCCTCCCCTGTCCTGTACCCCATGCTCCCCCTCTCTCTTCATTAACAGTATGGACCTCAAACATCCGGGGCCTTCGCTCAAACCTGACTGATCTCTCCATACAGGTTGCTTCTGACAATCCAGACTTGATCTGCTTAACAGAGACTTTCCTCCTTCAAGATGTCTCTGATTCCTTAATATCTCTTCCTGGTTACTCCCTCCTCCGGTATGATAGACCTGAGCCTCGGCCTGGTGGTGGGGTGGCTATCTTTATCAAAAACTCTCTTCCTCACTCTCCTTGCACTGCCCTCTCTCCTCCTCACCCCCAGGAGTACCTCTGGCGACGGCTTCCTCTCCGCTCCCACCTTTTGTTCATATGTGTTCTGTACCGTCCCCCAAACAGTGATGACTCCACCTACATTTCACTGTCTGACAACATGGACCAACTTCTGTCCACTCATCCCAACTCTCTCTTCCTCATATGTGGTGACTTCAACTGTCATCATGCCACCTGGTTGGGTGTGGGTTCCTCTCTCACCAGTCATGGCACCTCAGCAAAGGACTTCTGTGACTCACTGGGATTGACACAATCTGTCAATTTCCCGACCCGGATCTCAGCCAATGGAGTATCTTCTCTTCTAGACTTGGTTATGACAAACTTCCCTGCTAATGTCTGCTGCTCTTCTTCTGTTCCAATCGGTTCATCTGATCATGTGCTTGTCAAAGTGGACATCTCTCTGGCCATTCTCAGAGAGCCTCCTCAGCATCGACGAGTCTGGCATTTCACTCAGGCCGACTGGGACGGTCTTCAAGCAGCCATCAATCGTCTGGATTGGTCTCCCATCTCCACTGCCTCTGACATAAATTCTTCCTGGGAATTCTTCCAAAGCAAACTGATCTCTCTCATGCACAGATTTATCCCATCTCGCCTTCAGTTGTCTTACCCTTCCTCCCGTCCATGGTACACTGAATCTTGTGGTGAGGCAGTTGCCCTGAAACAACTTGCCTTTGCCTCTTGGAAGGCTAATCCAACTGAAGGCAATCTCAGTTCCTTCCACCAAGCTCGGAACAAGTGTGTGTCTACCCTCAGGAGTGCCAGGAAGCACTATCTCTCCTCACTCAAGAATGAACTCTCAAACCTGTCTCCTTCCTCCAAATCCTGGTGGTGTCTGGTCAAATCCGTTTCTGGTGTTTATTCCCCCTCCATCCCCTCCCTTACCTCAAATGGCCACACAGTTGAAATCGCACGTGACAAAGCCGAATGACTCAACTCTGTGTTTGCCTCAAAATCCTTAGTCCCAAACCCATCTCTCTCTGTTCCCACCCTTCCCAGTCGAACCCAACTGCTCCTGGACTCTGTGTCCTTCTCTCCTGACAAGGTGGAGGAGTTTTTGTCAAACCTCGACTCTGATTCTGCAACTGGACCAGACGGCCTCAGCCCACGGGTCCTAAAATCCTGCTCTGCCGCTCTATCTCACCCTCTCTCTGTTCTTTTCACCATATCGTTTGCTCAAGGTCATCTGCCAGCATCCTGGAAATCAGCAAACATTACCGTTTTACACAAAAAAGGTGCAAAAACTGAACTTTGCAACTACAGACCAATCAGCCTGCTCCCAATTATCAGCAAAGTCATGGAATTCCATCATTGCTTCGGATATGAAAACTTTCCTCTTCTCCAATGGCTTGATCTCTGATCATCAATTTGGTTTCAGACCAGGTCACTCTACTCTGGACATGCTGCTTCTGCTGTCTCAACAATGGATAGAGGTCCTCAATGCCAAACAGGAAATCAGAGCTGTCTCCCTTGACATATCACGTGCCTTCGATACGGTCTGGCACCCAGCTCTGCTCACCAAACTCTCCTCCTATGGTATCCATGGAAATCTCCATGCATGGCTTGCGGACTTCCTCTCTGGTCGTAGTCAACGTGTGGCCCTGAATGGATTTCTCTCATCTCCCCTTCCTGTTCAGGCTGGAGTTCCCCAAGGCAGTGTGCTGGGCCCTGTGCTTTTTCTGGTCTTTATCAATGATCTCTCCGACTCTCTGGAAAATCCTCTCTATCTCTTTGCTGATGACTCCACTCTCTGCCGCTCCAATCCTCTTCCCTCAGATCGGCAGTCTGCAGCCTCCTCACTCTCTGAAGACCTGGACAAAATCACAGACTGGTCAAACAAGTGGAACATGTCTTTCAATCCTGACAAATCTCACACTCTTACTCTGTCTCTCCGAAAAGATCGACTGGACAACCCTCCCATCTACTTTCTCAACAATCCTCTCCAATAAGTTCTGTCGCTCAAGCTTTTGGGTCTCACTATCTGCCATGATCTTTCTTGGGAAAACCACATTTCCAAGCTGGCCTCCAAAGCCAGTCACCGACTGGGCATCCTCCGTCATGCGAAGTCCTTCCGAGGCACACCTGAGCTCCTCACCACATACAAGGCTTTCATCCGCAGCTCAATGGAATACTGTTCTCCCCTATGGGCTGGTGCTCCTGCCTCACACCTGGCTCGACGTCACGCTGTTGAATCCAAAGCTTTCAGAATCATTGGAATCTCCCGCGATGAAGCTATCTTTGAGGGCCTTTCACTCACTCACCGCAGGCAGGTAGGTGGTCTTTCTGTCTTCTACCGACTCCTCTCCGGCCTTGCTCCCCCAGCTCTCTCTGTGCTCTGAAGTCCCCCAAATATTCCTACAGGTCGCACAAGATCTGCCAGCCACCCTCTGATGGTTAAACTGCCGAAATCTCGGCTCTCTGCTCACCTTCACTCTTTCATTCCTCTTTTCTCCCGCCTCTGGAACAAACTCCCACACTCACTTCAATCACACTCCTCCCTCCAGGTCTTTAAAACAGCTGTTCACCACCATCTCTTATCTTCCCCCATCCAAAACCTTGATCTTTTCTACCCCCACTAATTCACCCCAGATCCACCTTGTTTGAAATTCCAACTTCTTTCCTGGAAGTCCTGGCAGTGTCCATATGTTTTATACCTCTCCCACCCCCACTCTTCCCATGCCTCCCCCCCAAAGCCCTCTCCCTCCCACAGTTCTCTCGATGTCTCCATGTCTCTCGGTCCCTGCTCTCAAATGTTGTGTTTGTGTCCTTCCCCCTCTCTCCCCATCTTGTCTACCGCTCCCGATGTTATTTGTTGTATGTGTCTGTTTGTCTTTCTGTGTGATTAATGTTAGCTCTTTCACGAGCCTCGATCTTGTATACAAAAAAAAGAAAAAAAAAAGAAAAAAAAAAGAGGACAAGAAAGATACATTGTTATGAAAGAAAGAGGTTAATCACTTAACCTCTTTCTTTGAGCAACAATTCCTCCCCCACTCAGTGAAAACTCACCTCAATGGGTGAACCTTAGGGTGGTCCAAAAAACATCGATCTCTCCGATTTTGATGCTCTACTGGATTATTGTTAGAAATGGTCTAAAACATTCACCCACCAAATATTTTCGCTCAATTCCATTTAGAAACTCATACACACTTCAATTGAAATATGGCGTTTTTCACCAAATTTGGCTAAATGAGAACAATCCAATAGCAACCTAGGTGGAAAAAGTACATGCACTATTGTACTAAGTCATTTTGTGGTTCATGACTTTTCGCATGCGCGTGTGAGTGTGAAATCATCATGGTCGAAACATGTTTGACAATGCTTGAAACATGTTTGAAACATGTTCATACATGTCTGACTCATGTTTCGACCATGAGGACTTCACAGGGGTATATACCATCAATGACATTATTTAGGAAAAAAATATTTCTAAACTCTTTGTAAGCCTCAACATGGACGATTTTCATTAAAATTGAACAAAATGACAAATTTATATGTTGAGTGTGTATGAGTTTATAGATGACTCAGATGCAAAATATTTTTTGGGTGAATGATTTAGACCATTTCTAACAATAATCCAATAGAGCATCAAAATCCAGATAAAAAAGTGATTTTTTGTGCATTTTTGGACCACCCTAGTGAACCTGCTTGCCATCAACGTGGAGAAATTGCTTTCCAATCTTGACTTCAACACTGCTAATGGGGCTGATGACATCAAGGCATTAATGCTCATGATCTTGTCATCTGCTCTCTCTCTGCTCCTCTTTGTTTTTGCCTTTTTCCAGATATTTCACTGAAGGTTGCCTGCCTGCATTATATTGAGCTCCCAGTGTTGCCAAATTTCATAAGGCTGCCAAAAAAGAAATCGCAACTTTAGATTGGTCACCATTCTCCCATTCAGATCAATGGAATCAATCATTCCATGAGAAGACAGATCTCCTAAGTCTCTGGTGCCTGATCATCATTTTTGCTGCCCGACAGATTAATCTACCAAAGACATGCAACTTTTTAAATGTTCATGTAATGTTCATGTCATGTTTTTTAATGTTTAATGTTCATGCAACTTCAAGACAACTTTAATGAAAGTTCATGGAAAAGGAGAAAAAAAAATCTTATTCTTGAACATCTTCAACATTTTCCCAAGGACATGCATAAACAAGGAACCAGCTGAAAGCAATTAAAATATCAACAAGTAAAGATGCATTCAAAGTACACCGCCCCCATGCCAAATAATTAAATATCCTACAGCGCTGCATTGCCGGGGCGCCTCTGGCGCCCGGCAATACCGCAGTGCAGCGTATAGAGAGTGCATTGGGAGGGAGAGGTGTACAATAATTGATTGATTAATTGTGTCGCGGTTACCGGTAGCATGACACAATTACCCTGCACCGGCCGATGACGCAAACGGCGAGCGGTCACGTGTCCGGACTCGCCCGGGTGTGTTGAGACTTGCCTTTACCGGGCGAACGCTTGCCTTGCATACCACGCCCTGTTGAGAGGCGTGGCTTATCTAATTGCATACCACGCCCCGCCTGAGAGGCGTGGCTTTTGTGTGTTGAGTTTCTGATATATATTGCCGCCCATTCGATGGGCTGATTCAGTGCTTTGGAGTTCGTTTGTGTGAGCTAGGAATAAATAGCTCAGAGAGACCTAATTCCTGGCGTCGTCCAGTTTGTCTGATTTTATCGTGCGAGCACAGCTCCCACAATTGGTGACCCCTTTCTACGAACACCGCGATGGAGTCAGCTGTAGCTTTGAAGCTCCCGGGCTTTTGGGAATCTCACACGGCCGTTTGGTTTGCTCAAGCAGCTTCTCAATTCGCCCTGCGGAACATTACGGAGGACACGACGCGCTACCACCATGTGGTCTCCGCGCTCAACGCCTCCGCCGCTTCCCGGGTTCTGAGCTTCCTACAGCACTCGCCGGACGCCGACAAAGACGGCGCGCTCAAAGAACTACTCCTCGGTGCGTTTGGACTCACGGAGACCAAACGCGCACGCCAACTACTACACCTCCCGGAGCTGGGCGAGGCCCGTCCGTCCGAAAGCATGGACCACATGCTTGCTCTTCTCGGTGACCACAGCCTGGACGACCTCTTCCGCAAGCTGTTCCTCCAGCAGCTACCCGGGCAGGTATGGTTAGCTTTGGCTAATTCGCCCATCATGGACCCTCGCACCCTGGCCAAGGAGGCCGATAAATTTTGCTCGGCCAGGCGACACATCGGAGCGGCCGCCTGGGACCCTGAGCCGACCGAGGCAACGCCCGCGCTACTACCGGCGCCTCCACTGGCCGAGTCAGCGCCACTGGCGGCAGCGGCCGCCGCGATTCCCCGTCGACTGAACCCGACGCGACCGCCGGAGCCTCCACCAGAGCGGACCATGTGCTATTACCACGCCAGGTTCGGGCAGAAGGCCAGAACGTGCCGCCCACCGTGCACTTTCGGCGGGTCGGGAAACGACCAGCCGGCGCTCGCTGCCTGCCATGAGCGTCGGCCATTCAGGAAGCCTTCTGTTTAACATGGACACGGAGACCGGGCGGCGTTTTTTGTGTGACACCGGCACTCAGCTGAGCGTGATACCCGCCTTGATGGAGGACAAACAGGCCGCGCTTTGCGGCCCTGCTTTGGTCGCCGCAAACGTTTCCTCCATCCGCACCTTTGGTTCGTGCAGCGTCGCATTCTGCTTCAGGGGCCAGCGCTTCAGGTGGGACTTCATCATGGCAAACGTGCCCATGGCCTTGCTGGGTGCAGATTTTCTTTGCGCGCATGGGCTTTTGGTCGACGTCAAATGGCGTCGGCTCATCAACGTGGAGACGTTCAGCTCGCTCGCTTGCTCATTGAGCGGCTCCGCTCCGACCAAGCTAGCCTGCGCGCTCCTGGCCGTGGACGATTTCACCCGCCTACTCGCCGAGTTTCCCTCCCTCACGCAGCCGACGTTTTCGGCCGTCACCGTCAAGCACGGCGTCGAACACCACATCCCGACCACAGGTCCACCGGTCTACGCCAATGCTCGCCGCCTCGACCCGGCCAAATTCGCCATAGCGAAGGCGGAATTCGACGCGCTGGAGCGATTGGGAATTGTGCGGCGCTCGAATAGCACGTGGGCCTCGCCCCTGCACATCGTGCCCAAACCGGGTGGCGGATGGCGACCATGCGGCGATTACCGCCGCCTCAATGATGCCACCACCCCCGACCGGTACCCGATACCACACATACAGGACTTTTCCGCCCATTTGGCGGGGCGGGTGATCTTCTCCAAGGTCGACCTCATTCGGGGCTACCACCAGGTACCTGTCCGGCCGGCCGACGTTCCGAAGACGGCTGTAATTACACCTTTTGGCCTCTTCGAGTTCCTCCGAATGCCGTTCGGCCTTAAGAACGCGGCCCAGGCCTTCCAGCAGCTGATGGACAGTGTGCTGCATGATCTCACCTTTCTGATCATCTACCTGGATGACATTCTCATCGCCAGCTCTTCCCGGGCGGAGCACCTCGTCCACCTGCGCACACTTTTTGAGCACCTCGGCCAGCACAGCCTCATCATCAACCCGGCGAAATGCCAGTTTGGCGTAATGGCCGTCGACTTCCTGGGGCACCGCATCAGGAAGCGCGGGGCCGTCCCACTGCCTACCAAGGTGGAGGCAGTCACAAGTTTCCCGTACCCTCGCTCCATCAAGGCCCTACAGGAATTTTTGGGGATGGTAAATTTCTACCACCGGTTCGTGCCTCGTGCCGCCCAACTCATGCGCCCCCTGTACAAAGCCCTCCCGGGCAAGACGGCCAAGCACGTCTTCGCCTGGACCACAGAGATGGACGTGGCGTTCACGGGCGCTAAGCTGGCCCTCGCCAACGTGACCATGCTGGTGCACTCGGCGCTCGATGCACCCATTGCCCTCACCACGGACGCTTCCGACTACGCGGTGGGCGCCGTGCATGAACAGTGGGTGAACGGAGCTTGGCAACCGCTGGCCTTCTTCAGCCGGCAGCTTCACTCTAACGAGCGCAAGTATAGCACTTTCAACCGCGAGCTCCTTGGCCTTTACCTGGCTGTTCTCCACTTCCGCCATCTTTTGGAGGGCCGCCCGTTCACGGCGTTTGTGGACCACAAACCCCTGGTCTTCGCCATGGCCAAGGTTACGGAGCCGTGGTCGGCCCGCCAGCAGTGCCACCTCTCCGCCATGTCCGAATTTACGACGGACGTCCGGCACGTCGCGGGCAAGAACAACGCTGTGGCCGATTGCCTCTCCCGGTCCGGCGCGAACGCCGTCCACCTGGGTGTGGACTTCGCCCGCATGGCGGCCGACCAGACCGCCGACCCCACGGTGCAAGCCCTCCGGACAGCAGACACAGGCCTGCGGTTGGCCATCGTCCCCTTCAAGGACACAGGCACAGTTCTCTTGTGCGACGTCTCCCTGGGCCAACCTCGCCCCATCGTGCCCACTGGATGGCGGCGGCACATTTTTGATGCCCTCCACAGCCTTTCCCACCCGGGCCGGAAAGCATCACAGAAGCTCGTGGCAGCGAAATTCGTCTGGCACGGGCTCCGTAAAGACGTCCGCGACTGGGCCAATGCCTGTGTCACCTGCCAGCATGCGAAGGTCCACCGGCACACCCAGGCCCCATTGGCACCATTCGACGTGCCCGCGCGGCGCTTCGACCACGTCAATGTGGACCTGGTGGGACCCCTTCACTCCTCGCGGGGCTTTACCCACCTCCTCACAATGGTGGACAGGACCACCAGGTGGCCGGAGGCCATCCCGCTGGCATCAACAACATCCGCCGATATGGCGCAGGCCTTCATTGGCACCTGGATTGCCCGTTTCGGTGCCCCCTCAGACATCTCCTCTGATAGAGGCCCGCAATTCACCTCCGAGCTTTGGCGCGCAGTTGCCCAGGGATTGGGGGTCAAGCTTCACCGCACCACGGCCTACCACCCCCAAGCCAACGGCTTGTGCGAGCGGTTCCACCGCTCGATGAAGTCCGCTCTCAGGGCCAGCCTCCAGGATGACGGTTGGGCCGACAGGCTCCCGTGGGTCCTATTGGGCCTCCGAACGGCCCCTAAAGAGGACCTCGAGGCTTCCACCGCTGAGCTGGTCTACGGCCAGCCACTGAACGTGCCGGGCGAATTCATCCCTGATGCCACCGGCCCCTGGTCCGTGGCTCGCCAACGCTCGGTCCTCCAGGAGGCCGCCAGGAGATTTGCCCCCATGCCCACGTCCCACCACGGCTGCCCCCAACCCCACGTCCCCCCCCCCCCCCCCCAGCACTTCGCACTGCGGAGTACGTTTTTATCCGGCACGACGCACACCGGGGACCGCTCCGGCCGCCGTACAATGGACCTTTCCGGGTCCTGAAGAGGGACGACAAGTCATTCACCATCGACATCGGCGGCAAGGCGGACCGCATCTCCGTGGACCGCCTCAAGCCGGCCCATTTGGACCTCGACCAACCTCCACGGTTGGCCCTTCCTCCACGTCGGGGCCGTCCCCCGTCAACCAGACCCCCCCGCCCGACCATCCAATGCCCCGCCACCTACCACCCCCACACGAATCGTCAGGGGTGGTTTCGGCCGGGTCATCAAGACCCCCCTCAAACTGACTCTCCCGGTGCATGTTAATTCTGGGGGGGCGCATGTAGCGGTTACCGGTAGCATGACACAATTACCCTGCACCGGCCGATGACGCAACCGGCGAGCGGTCACGTGTCCGGACTCGCCCGGGCATGTTGAGACTTGCCCTTACCGGGCGAACGCTTGCCTTGCATACCACGCCCCGTTGAGAGGTGTGGCTTATCTATTTGCATTCCACACCCCGCCTGAGAGGCGTGGCTTTTGTGTGTTGAGTTTCTGATATATATTGCCGCCCGTTCGATGGGCTGATTCAGTGCTTTGGAGTTCGTTTGAGTGAGCTGGGAATAAATAGCTCAGAGCACCCTAATTCCTGGCGTCGTCCATTTTGTCCGATTTTATCGTGCGAGCACAGCTCCCACAATTGCATAATTAAAATCAATAAAAGATTATCATAAAATATCTTTTTTAATCAATTGGCTAATAGCATAACTAAACCACTAGTGCTTCATCCGAAGATGTATCTTTTAGAAATTTTATTAAAGAAGTCATTAATAAAAAATAAATAATTAATTGATTAATCAATAAATAATTAATCGATTGAATGATTAATCAATTGTGGAAATGTAACTCATTGATCATTGGAACTGGTAACGAACCAAGGTACCAGCAGGTGGTCGTAAGAATGTCAGAAATGTATCTTGCCCTGTCGAAGCTGGGAGTCCTGTTGTGTAGCTTTATCACGACCCCGGGCTAACACACATTCCCGGCCCGTACTATTGTCTTTCATCGGAATGCAAAGAGGATGAAGCAACTTCCCAGCAGGGAGGAGCGAGTTGGTGCCAGTAAGGCGAACAGGATGACTGAGTAACATTGCTGCGGAGAAGGGATTACGATTTCAGCGCACGGAGGATTAACTCCAATTTGCCCATATAAACCAGAGCAAACTTTGAGTCAGGAGACTTGTCATCAGAAGCTCTGCCCGACGGAACGAACGAGTACGGCGCTGCGGAGAAACATTGACCGAGAAAGAGGGACTATGCGGATAGAGTTATCTGGTCCATTGAGTTAACGGTAGTTGTTAGTATTTGAAACAAGTGAACAACTAGTTAATAAAGTCTTGACCTTTTGTTAAACCTGTTTCCGGTCATTGGAGTCTTGAGTCCCAAACACACTTCCCCGGCAATTTGGCGAGCCAGATAGGGATCAAATTGGACACAGCATCTGAAAAGGTAAGAGTTATTCCTTGTTATCCTTGTCCAAAATATGATCTACGAACCTGTGTTTAGTTCTTGTATATGAATGGTGGAGGAGGTGGTGTTGGGTTTCTCTACGCACCAATACCGCGCTATAGGTAACGTAACGATAATCCAAGGAGGGTAACGTATTTTTGTCACGACCATCCGAGGTAAAAGTCACGGATGGAACGTTTTAAACGATTGTAGCTATTATTCGTGTTTTTTCTAATGATTTCTGTAAAATACGTATTTTTCCTGCACTGTGTAATTCTTCTGACACGCGCCACTGATGTGCGCGAAGCGAACGAATGTCTGCCTGCATTCGCCTGTTGAGTATGAGAGATAATTACAGGAAATGTGTACTGTTCTTGTTTGGTGATTATGAGAGATAATTACAGGAAATGTGTACTGTTCTTGTTTGGTGATTATGAGAGATAATTACAGGAAATGTGTACTGTTCTTGTTTGTTGAGTATGATAGATAATTACAGGAAATGTGTACTGTTCTTGTTTGTTGAGTATGAGAGATAATTACAGGAAATGTGTACTGTTCTTGTTTGTTGAGTATGCGAGATAATTACAGGAAATGTGTACTGTTCTTGTTTGGTGATTATGAGAGATAATTACAGGAAATGTGTACTGTTCTTGTTTGTTGAGTATGAGAGATAATTACAGGAAATGTGTACTGTGTTTGTTTGTTGAGTATGAGAGATAATTACAGGAAATGTGTACTGTTCTTGTTTGTTGAGTATGAGAGATAATTACAGGAAGTGTGTACTGTTCTTGTTTGGTCATTATGAGAGATAATTACAGGAAATGTGTACTGTTCTTGTTTGTTGAGTATGAGAGATAATTACAGGAAATGTGTACTGTTCTTGTTTGGTCATTATGAGAGATAATTACAGGAAATGTGTACTGTTCTTGTTTGTTGAGTATGAGAGATAATTACAGGAAATGTGTACTGTTCTTGTTTGGTGATTATGAGAGATAATTACAGGAAATGTGTACTGTTCTTGTTGTGATTATGAGAGATAATTACAGGAAATGTGTACTGTTCTTGTTTGTTGGGTTTTGCTGACGTTTCCACAACGTTGTTTCAACGTTTTTCACATTACTTTCCTGCAACATTGAAATAATGTTGTTGTAAAACGTTTCCACAATGTCGCTACAACGTTTCACTTTCGTTGTTGCAACGTTTTGCTCCAACGTTTTGGGAACATTCAAATGTTGGGTTTTGCTGACGTTTCCACAACGTCGCTACAACGTTTCACTTTCGTTGTTGCAACGTTTTGCTCCAACGTTTTGGGAACACTCAAATGTTAAGTGAATCGGATGAGAATTCACGAGTTATTTAATTATTAGAAATTAATGAAGTACTTATTTAATTAATTACATTTCTTTCTCTTCTGACCATGAACTTGGTGTTGACCTGCAGGCCAAACCGTTGGTCAGATGAGCTCGATACCTTGACCAATTATAGTAAGTCACTTGATTGGATGCATATATTAATTATGACATCATAAGTCACGTGACATGGCGGCCATGGTGGATTTCTTGAAAACCTTTAAAATGCATCCCTACGTTCATTTTTCGATCGATTGAGTTGAAATTTTGAACAATCGGATCTGGACTGTCGTTGTTAACGACTCTGGCACGCACCCGCCCAATCAGGATGGAGCGGTATGGTCCCCGGATCATCACTGCCCACAGTTTTAATTAGTTTTACTTTTACCTTTCACTCTTTCTGTTCATTGTTCTCTTGGTCATACAATTTTTTGAAGACATGCATGTCATGATATAGGAAATGTTTGTTCTGTTGAATGGAAGAAATGTTTATGGTTAATTCAAACGTGGTAGAGGGCAACACCACAAAGCATACCTCTTTTAAGGTGTGTATAAACCCTGGAACATTTCAGCAATCAATACGATGCTGAAATGGTGTAATTTAATTAAACGTGGGAGAGGGCAACACCACAAAGCATACCTCTTTTAAGGTGTGTATAAACCCTGGAACATTTCAGCAATCAATACGATGCTGAAATGGTGTAATTTAATTAAATGTGGGAGAGGGCAACACCACAAAGCATACCTCTTTTAAGGTACGCATAAACCCTGGAACATTTCAGCAATCATGACTATTTTATCATGTCACCTGAAATGGTGTAATATTGTGTAATATGGTTGACCTTGGGTTTGTTTGGGTTTGTTGTTTATTTTTGTGGATGTATATTTATGTGTATTTTGCATATATTTTCACGACTAATTCCAGTTAACACCCTGCAAAATTTGCTCGCTTTTCTGGCCGAGTCGAAATTGCGTTGAGTTCCTATGGCATGCGCCATTAAAAGCGCTGTGTAATGGTTGAGCTACCTTTATTTTGTTTTGGTCACGCGGATGAGCAGACAAAATGACGAATGCTGCGGCTGGAGCAGTAGAAGCGATTTTTCTTTTAATTGTTTAATGATTATTCGATATTGTTATGACTTATTGTCAATAGGTATACTAAGTCGTCAGGAGGTAGCCTTTTGCTATGTACAGTTTATTTTATTGTCGATTATACCACATAGCTGTGGTGATAAAGGAAATGTTTGTTTTTCAAATAGATGATTATGATATGACCATGATTATAAAATCATGATGATTATTATGAATGATATCATAGGGTTCCAATGCAGAATGATTGCACGAACTTGGAAAAGAACTTTCAAGCCCTATGGGATAAATTGGGTATTACAAGTGATGGAGTTTCTAAATTTAGCATGATTGAAGGAATTTGACAGTCCCATTTCAGGAGTTTTACAAAATTTATATTGCCAAGAGATTTTGGGTACTATTAAAAGAAAAATGATGAGATTTTTTCCCAAATAACTTTAATATCTGCCATCCATTTTGGCTGTCTCACGAATGAAGGATGAGTTGCCTTTAGTGGTTGCAAAGAAAATTTGTGGAGACCAGGCAAAATGGGAAAATATGTCAGATATGACCCTAGGACAGAACAGTGATTCGTCAATTGACATGAGGTATGAACCAGAGGTGACGACCGATGATCTTCAATCTCAGTCAATAGATGGACCTGTCCTGACATCATTGGGGAAAGGGCTTATGCAAGGAGTCATCCAAAATGATTCATTTGATTTATTGATGAATATTGATAAATTAATTTAAATTGAATAATTGAATTGATTAAATTGAATAAATTTAATTGAATAAATTTAACTGAATAAATTGAATTGAATAAATTGAATTGAATATATTGATTGTGTGATTGATGAAAATGCGGTCTCAAGAAAGAAGCTTTGATATCTTTGTGAGATATTATCAATTTGAAGACAACCTTGGAAAATTGAGCAAGGTGGTGAGTTTATATATAGATATATATGTGCGGTTACCATTGTGTGATTTCCCCTTCAACAGAGCGGACACCTGAGGATTCACCCATTTCATACTGACCCTCTGGCTCATCTGCAAATACTGATCTGTGAGATTGGATTGTGCAAAAGCCACAGGTGAGAGAGATTCTCTGGAAATCACCGTTTGAACAGGTGGAGAGATCCTTCCTGGAGGTACGAGTGAAGCTTTAGAGGAACAAGCTACAACACATCCAACGCTACTTTGATAAAAGGCAGAATGGGAAATGGAGCCTGCAAGAATACACAAGGACAACCAGAGATTCCACAAAAAGGTACTTGTACACATCATATGTACGACCGTTATGGTACCGAAGCTATAAGGCAGGTCGAGAATTGGTATTTGTGGACAAAGGGACATGCTGAGGAGTTTCCAAGAGATGGTACATTTGAGCGAAGTCGATTGGAAAGATTGGGACAAAGATTGAAAGCCAGGAAGAGACAGAATCTAACGGTAGACTGGCTTGCATTCCATCTTTGGGATGGTGAATCCAGACAACGAGAACAGCAAGAACGGATAACGGATCTAGAACTTAAAATAAAAAGGATACAGGATACAGTGGAGGAGACAAATGCACAACTGCCCTCGAAAATTAGGAATGAAAGTGACAGTTGTCCCATCTGATTTCCAGTTGTCTCCCCAAAAAGGACGGTACAGAGAATTTTTTCGTGTTTCAGGACATAACGAGAGATTGCAGTGCCAACTCAGGGATGTAGAGATGCAGCCCAGCAATACAAGTGCACAGGTGCACAGACCAGGCAACGACAGAAACCGGTGTTTCAAGTGTGGACAGATGGGACATTGGAAAAGAAGATGTCCATATACCAACAGGAAGACAAGTTCATAGGGTAAACCAAGATCAAGGGTACCAGTGCTTACCGATACCTCAGACAACGATTAGGCCTTCATTGTGGCAAATCCCAAATGACGATTGGCCTCAACAAATTAGATTACTGGACAAACATGAATAACTGTCGATGATTCTTGTGTCTGAAAAGTTTTTTCGGAGCAAGAATTATTCATTTTTCTTTTGCTTGTAAGCAAATTGATAATTAATTGATCAAATGCCGAAATTGGATCTTTTATGTTGGGCACAAAATTTTAAATTTACAAAGTTTGGAACAATTGCTTTGCAATTTTTAGACAAACCAAGTGACAAGAGTCACATGATGATCAGGTGGGAATTTCGGACTATTGTTCCACATGATTGATAGGTCAGTGGTCGACTGACATGCAAATGGGTGTATAGTCAAATTTGGATAAATTATGGTGGGAACTGAAAGGGTAATTTCAATGTGACATCATGGGGGTTTTCTAAAAATAAACTTTTTGGTCCATTTGCGTATTAGCATTTATGAAATTGAAGGACAAATTTTATGAAAATGAAATAAAATTGACACCCATCCTGATCTGTAAATAATGGTTCCAATGCAAACAAATACGCATAATGCATGCGTGTGTGGGTATTTTTGTGTGTCAATGTTAGTGTTTTTGTTTTTGTGTATCAATCTTACAAGATTGTTGACACCGACAGTGTGCCTTGTCTGAAAATAGATAGTTCCATGGGGATGGGATCGCATATCGAGAGAATTCGTAAAATAAAATAGAAATATAATTTGATTATGAACATTATCTTTTTGTCAAGGGAGATGGAATATAAAGATTTGATTTGCTAAGTTATGAGCAGCCATTCATTGATAGTAAATTCATTGATAGTAAAAATTGGGAGTAATCTTGAGATTCCATTTTGATAGAATTTATATGAGAATCAAAGCTATTTATGGATATGAGCTTCATAAAAAAGGTGGGAGTACAAAATTAGCCAAATTTGGGAGAGGTCTTTCACTGACTTCCCAGAGTACTCTGCTCACGGATTTTTTATATATATAAACTTGAATTTTATCAGCATATAAATTGTGCTGTATGTATGGATGTGTATTAGGCATAGATGATATGGGAAAATAGTAAAGAAAATCTTGCTGGTTTGAACTATTGTGAGTTTTAAAACGGAATGCATTGTGAATCTCAAACCAAGGGGCAGACATGAACGCGCTGTTACGTCATTTATACTCAGAACGCGGTCACATGTACCTGCAACATATTTGTTAATCTCGCACACCTACATTGGCATATTGGTGTCAGTAGTACTCACTGGGTGCATAGAAATGGATGAGCAACAGTTAAGGGGGTGTAAAAACAAACAAACAAAAAAAAACACTTACTTGGATATTTTCTACAAAAGTAGGGGTTTCAATAAGTGGTAGCTGTACACATGGGATTCATCAAATTAAGTTTTGGAGTTCAAACAAAGTCACTGGTTAACAGATGAGAATGGATAGTAAATAAATTCTTCAATGCTGGGTAAATTAAGTACGATATTACTAAGACTTATGAGAGCTATTGTTCTTCCTTACAGCAGTGGAAAATTATTGAAAAAATTAGATCCAACATAATGAATCTATAAATGAATGTGATAGGGATAATATCCTCAATTTGTACTAATTATTTGATTGTGGGTAAAGGAATTAATTTATCGTAGTGGATTGTTAACAGCAGCCTGAAAATGTCCTGAGAGTGTGCATCCATGTAATCAGAAATCCCAGATTTGTTTTTACAAACAACATTTTGGTAGAGGTCTTGTGTGGACAAGCACTTCCTCGGTAGATAAAAAACGGTACTGCATGCTGGCAGCCACTTTTGCGGCCAGTTAGGCCAAACAAATTGAGAGGAAATTGTAGTTAAATACGTAAGTTACACATGGCTATTTGTAAAAAGGAAATTTGTTGAGATGGGAAACATTTTTCGAAGGTTTATTAAAGTGTTATAATATGACATGTGGCAAGGCAAACTATTGGATCGGAAAATTAGATCTAGTTATAGAATAAATTTATTGACCCCTTGAAGTTAATTCTTTGAATCATTGTTTCACTGGCATTTTTTGTTCACATTGGAAATAGTTTGGTAGAGCTTTGGTTAAAACCTTTGGTTGCGGTATCTTGGAACGAATTGATAAACCATAGGAGATTGATAAGAATAGAAACAAATATGGACCCAAAATAGAAAGTTGGATTCATGCCTCTCATTGCAAGCAAGCACATGGGGCTAAGGTGGACGATCCCACAGAAAACGAGGCTGCACCTAGCAGCCCAGCAGAACATTCAGTGGCGGATAAATGATAGTCGTGATTTACATTCATTTGAATTACATTTTAACACCCCTTGTATTGATAAACATTACATTTTCAACATTTAATATTCCTACTTGAATTAGGGAAGATAGTGACATTTATTTGCCTACATGACATACCATTATCTACTGATATTAGCGCAACATGAGGGATAATGTATCACAACTACACTCATGATTAGGGGATTTAGTAAGACAAAGAATCTGATTTATGTTACATATTAAGGGATTTTCTTTATTTACCTTTTAGGAAGCTTGTTAGTTTGGTATATAATGTTGAATGTCATTGACATATAATTATGTTATAGGTATGAACATATACAAAGGGTAGCTCACATGTTTTACAGATGGCTACAGGTGGGACAAGAGGGAGCAAGATACCACGATTATATAAAAGGGGGTGTCTTTGCATGGTTGGGAAACACATTTGGAGGAGTAGCAGCTAAGATACTCAAATACTTGTTTGTTGGTTTAGTAGTTATATTGACAATTGTTTTAGTGGTGGCTTGCTTGAAAGCCTTAGTGACGGTGTGTTTGAATAAGGTAACCAACAACACTATGATAATGCATGAAGTGACAAATGAGGAAAGAAATGTGGAACCACAAGAGGAAGACTTTTATGGCGACATAAATACCGAGATTAAAATAATGAATCAAGTGATGTTGCAAATGAATACAGTAGAGTTAAGATAAGGGCATAACAAAAATGTTGTGAATTGTGTCAACCGGTGAACTACTATCACCACAAGTTACACACTGTTTGGGGGAAAAAAAAAAAAAAAAAAAAAGAAGTGGGGAGAAATGATAATAATACATTATGCTTAATTTGTGGGTTTGCAAAATTTGTTGGGAATTAGATATTCCTGTTTGTGATTGTAATCATATACACTTGTTATAAATGCATTTTTTTCCTTTGAGTAGTGCTAAAATACCTGCACAAGTTAATTTTTGAACTATATTAACCTGAAAGCAATTGTGGATGCTATTCTTAGTTTAGTAGTGAAATACATACCTGATTGAATATTATTTGTGTGACGCATATAAATGATTATATAACTTTTTGAATGTTTTAAGGAAAAACAACAAATTGTTGAATGTGAAATGGTCGGAAGATATACATGATTATGCTGATTTCATGGTAAGATGTACCCTATCTGATTCAGTGTGTGTGGAAAGCAGATTCAGATGTGACTGAGCATAAGGATAAGACGAGATCACATTTTGAAGGGAGTGCTAACGGAATTGGAAAGAAGTTCGAGAAAGAAAATTTGTGGCTAAAAAATGAAGTTAATCGTGGCATACACCCTCTTTCTCAAAGAATGATGAAGACATTCTCCCATGTAACTTGGAGATGAATGCTTACCTTCACCAAGGAAATTTATGTGACCATTTGCCTGGATCACACTGCAACATATGAAAGAAAGGCGATCACTTACTCTTGTTCGAAGGCTTCGAACATTCATCACATCAGAAGTTGCAGGACAACGACATTTTACCTGCAACCTCTGTGAAATGCGGGGACATATGTTATTACTTCACCAACGTCCGGGGAACCAGCATGGAGCTGCAAAAAACGGCTGTGCCCTTGTCACAACAGCTGTGCACGATTCTGCTGGTTGCTCCTGGTAAGGACCATGAATGACCTGAACACCATGGTCCCAACATCATTGTGGATGCATCCGGCATCCCTGTTCCACATCTTGCTGGCCAATCAACGTCACACCAATACTTGCTGCCCACTCATAATGAGGGAGGAGGCAAGTCGACTACAACTGGGCGAAGGCCTTGTTCAAGGAATCATTATGGTTCACAGCAAAAAGTGGCAAGAATGCTACATGGAGAGCAGGGTCAGTCTATGACTCCGCAATGTTACCACAACAGCGAAATCCTACACGAAGCAGTGCAAGAGCTATGAAGACATTAGGAGAAAATGTTTCATACCTGGATTCAAACACAAGTGATCAGCCCTTCCTTTCAAACAAAGTCAACATTTGTGTGGAGGCAAACGTTTTGCCAGATGTTGCAGATGCTTTACAAAACTTGAAAATGAAGTGAAATTGTTGTATCTTGGTGATGGTGAAGTGTTGTTTTGAAAAGATGTTTGTGATGCAAATGCAATAGATTGAACAATATGGAAGGAGTCAATGACCAACGAAATGTTTTGTGATCAGATTCGTGCAGGATGACGGTGTATGCCTAAGGGAATTGAATTACCAAAGTTATGGTTTGAATACTTGTATTGATGTTTACTTGTAGTGATTGATTGTTTACTTATATTGATGTTTAGATTAATGGTTAATATAAACAAAAACAAAAAGATGAGGGAATTGTGGAAATGTAACTCATTGATCGTTGGAACTGGTAACGAACCAAGGTACGAGCAGGTGGTCGTAAGAATGTCAGGAATGTATCTCGCCTTGTCGAAGCTGGGAGTCCTGTTGTGTAGCTTTATCACGACCCCGGGCTAACACACATTCCCGGCCCGTACTATTGTCTTTCATCGGGATGCAAAGAGGATGAAGCAACTTCCCAGCAGGGAGGAGCGAGTTGGTGCCAGTAAGGCGAACAGGATGACTGAGTAACATTGCTGCGGAGAAGGGATTACGATTTCAGCGCACGGAGGATTAACTCCAATTTGCCCATATAAACCAGAGCAAACTTTGAGTCAGGAGACTTGTCATCAGAAGCTCTGCCCGACGGAATGAACGAGTACGGCGCTGTGGAGAAACATCGACCGAGAAAGAGGGACTATGCGGATAGAGTTATCTGGTCCATTGAGTTAATGGTAGTTGTTAGTATTTGAAACAAGTGAACAACTAGTTAATAAAGTCTTGACCTTTTGTAAAACCTGTTTCCAGTCATTGGAGTCTTGAGTCCCAAACACACTTCCCCGACACAATAAATCAAAAATATCCTTCATAGCCACGTCACCTGGTCACTGTTGTGTCAAAATATTAGCTTCCTAGCTCAAAAGGTGCCTGAGATATTGGCCAGATGAGAAAGAAAATAAATAAATGATTAATAATGAAAATAAATAAATAATAATCATAAAAAATTAAATAGTTAATCAATTGGCTCATAGAATACATAAACCACCACCATTTCATCCGAATCTGTAACTTAAAAAAAAAAATTAATTAAGTCATTCATCGAATAATTAAATAATTAATCGATTAATTAATCAATAAATAAAAAATACCCTTTTCAGCCAAATCACTTGGTCATTGTCATGTCCAAATATCAACTTCCTAGCTCAAAAGGTGCCTGAGATATTGCCCAGATGAGAAAGAAAATAAATGAATAATTAATAATGAAAATAAATAAATAATAATAAATAATAATAATAATAATTAATTAATCAATTCGCTAATAGAACACATAAACCACCACCATTTCATCCGAATCTGTAACTAACAAAAAAAATTTAAAAAATTAGTCATTAATGAAATAATTAAATAATTAATCAATGAATTGATTAATTGATTAATCAATAAATCAAAAATAGCCTTTGCAGCCAAATCACTTGGTCATTGGCATGTCCAAATATCAGCTTCCGAACTCAAAGGTGCCTGAGATAATGGCCAGAAGAGAAAGGAAATGTATAAGTACTTAATTAATCGCTTATAATGAAATAACTCATCAATTAATTGGTTAATCAAAAAACAAAAAATATAGTTTTTGACAAAGTACTTGATCACTATTGTGCCGAAATTTCAGCTTCCCAGCTCAAAGGATGGCTGAGATATTGCACGGACAAACAAACAAGAAAGAAAGCAAGAAAACAACCAGCGTGAAAACTGAGTACTCCCTTTCAGCGTGCGTCACTGCCGAGCCCCATTCGGTACCCAGCAATGACGTTATGCAGCGCCTGGAGATGGCATAGGAAAGGTGCGGTGCACAACCAACAAACAACCAGAGTGAAAACTGAGTACTCCCTTTCAGCGTGTGTCATTGCACGTTTCAGCTACTGATGACATCATTATTAACATGGCTTATTTCCCATGTGGAGCACTTGACAAAACACCATGTTTCAATTCTTTCCATGGCGTGGTTTCTGAGATATAGAGGTGCAAAGTTTTTCCAATATGGCATCCGTACCACATGACCTATGAGGTCATAATCATAACCAAAACAATTACAGGCGGAGGTGCTCCTATGGTGCAAAATTTCCTGTCAATCGGACCAACACTTGCTGAGAAAATGAATTTTTAAAATGCAGACACGTACATACATGCACCATACGTACCGCATACGTATGCACACAGTCGATCGCTTAACCCTGCTTTTCACTTCGCAGTGCAGGGTGATGAGTATTTCCAAAACAGTTCTACTTAATGCATGGATGAAGCAAGTGGAGTACATTGCTAGGTTCCTTATCATTCATTTGCTCTTGGTAATGTCTCAACAAGCAGCTATTAAAGCACGAGTATGCCTGGCTGTTTATATATATTAAAGGCCCAACCACGACCACCCAATATGAAGACAATAAAAAACAATTTCTGTAGGAGCTACTTTGTGTTGCACGGTATAATAAACTGTATTGCCATTCCCTTGATGCAATGCAGGAATTATGCCATCAGGATGATCAGGTAATGACAATATACACGTCATATTAAACATTAGTGCCTGACACTGATTGCATTATGGAGATAGTTTTGACGCCCTTTGACAGTTTGATGAAAATGGGGTGAAGCAGTACAAACTCGGGGGGAAAACTGCGATGAATCAAATTGTCGAAGATTGAATTTTGTTTCTGTGGCACAGGTTAAACAGGAAATCTCAATACTGTGAGAAATATTGTTGTATTGAAAGCCTGGGCAGACAGGTGAGACATACTTATATATTCTGCATGACATCATTCTCATCTTTCAAAGAACTGATTGTTTCCAATAACTTCAAGTCTTATTATATTTTTCACAATGTTTTTGAATCTGAAAAAGTGATGCAACACAATTGTTGTTCAGAATGTTACACGAAGGAGATATCCCCAGTACAGGCAGTCCCCAGGTTACGAACGAGTTCCGTTTTAAGTCTGTCTGTAAGTCGAATTTGCATGTAAGTCGGAACAGTTACGTACGGTTCACATCTAGTGTCAATTAGTCAAATGTTTGTCTTAGTATATAGTATATATTTTACCTAAAACATCTATATGTATAAAAAAACATGAAAGAAACATTTCTTAAACTGTTTAGATAGAAAAGAAAAGTTAATGATTAAAGGTTAACAATTACTCTCGTTCCAATTGATGTCTTGCAAACCTTGAAACAATCATACCTTGATATATCTCCCTGAGATGATGGGCCTGGTGTTGGAGAGCATGGACCTGGTGCTGGAGAGGATGGACCTGGTGCTGGTCAATTTCCTTCAAGTAAACATCAAGGGTGGCTTGAACAGAGCTTTTCTCATATTTCTCTTGTCTACTGCTCCCCTTATTATATACTTTGTGTGTCTGGTTGATTTTTCTCTGTGTGATAAATGTTAGCTCTTTCACGAGCCTTGATTCTGTATACAAAAATATATATATATATATATATTTTTTTCTTTTAATATGTAATAATAGGCTTTACGGAGGTCGGTACTTAAGTACGGGCGTTCGTAAGTCGGGCGTTCGTAACTCGGGGACTGCATGTATTCCAAGGCACACCAATGCATGTAAGTTCTGTATATATAATTAGTAATGGTTCCCCGATTGGGACCGTCACATGATACAGGTAAGTTATCCCGCGATGGACCAATTGGCGTTCATAGTTGTTGGTTCACAAGCTGCCTAAGTACAAAGTTATTCATGCGCATACAGTCACATGAAAAAGTAAGTACACCCCATGTAAAGTTTTGACTTTTTCAACATATTTGAACATACAGCTATTTGATCTTCATTTCAACAATATTGATAGATAAAGGTGATATAATATAACAAATATCATGAAACATTTACATTTTGTAGTCCATTGTATAATTTAAATAAACATGAATGCAAATTTCGCATGTGGAAAAAGTAAGTACACCCCTACATTTATCACTACTTCAAATACCTAAAATTAGAATCAGGTGCACCAGCTCAGGTGCAAATGATTAGAACATCGTTAGAGAGGATCTTGGAGGAACCTGTCTTATTTAAACCTCAGGCATTTAGTGTGGTTTGCTCTTTGTTGTTGAAGTGTGCGGCGTCACCATGCCTAGATCAAAAGAGCTTAAATGGTGCTGTTGATTACATGGTGCTGTGGTGTTTTGAATTACATAATGCTGATGCGTTTTGAATTACTTGGTGGTGAGGTGTTTTGAATAACGTGGGAGTGAGGTTTTTCAATTATGTGGTGGTGAGGTGTTTTTAATCTCGTGGTGGTGAGGTTTTTGAATTACGTGGTGGTGATGTGTTTTTAATTTAGTGGTGGTGAGGTGTTTTGAATTACGTGGTGAGGTGTTTTGAAATATGTGGTGGTGAGGTGTTTTGAATTATGTGGTGGTGAGGTGTTTTTAATCTTGTGGTGGTGATGTGTAATCATACCTAAATTCCATCCATCGACTTCCAGGAAAGAAGATGGAATTTCAAAAAAGTGTATCTGGGGTGAATTAGCGGAGGTAGAAAAGATCAAGATTTTGGATGGGGGAAGATAAGAGATGGTGGTGAACAGCTGTTTTAAAGACCTGGAGGGAGGAGTGGGATTGAAGGGAGTGGGGGAGTTTGTTCCAGAGGCGGGAGAAAAGGGGAATGAAAGAGTGAAGGTGAGCAGAGAGCCTAGATTTTGGCAGTTTAACCAGAAGAGGGTTGCTGGCAGATCTTGTGCGACCTGTAGGAATATTTGGGGGCAGAGCACAAAGAGAGCTGGGGGAGCAAGGCCAGAGAGGAGTCAGTAGAAGACAGAAAGACCACCAATCTGCCTGCGGTGAGTGAGTGAAAGGCCCTCAGAGTTAGCTTCATCGCAGGAGATTCCAATGATTCTGAAAGCTTTGGTTTCAACAGCGTGAAGCCGAGCTAGGTGTGAGGCAGGAGCACAGGCCCAGAGTGGGGAACAGTATTCCATTGAGCTGCGGATGAAAGCCTTGTATGTGGTGAGGAGCTCAGGTGTGCCAAGGAAGGACTTTGCACGACGGAGTATGCCCAGTCGGTGACTGGCTTTGGAGGCCAGCTTGGAAATGTGGTTTTCCCAAGACAGATCATGGCAGATAGTGAGACCCAAAAGCTTGAGCGACATAACTTATGGGAGAGGATTGTTGAAAAAGTAGATGGGAGGGTTTTCCAGTCGGTCTTTTCGGAGAGACTTAGTAAGAGTGTGAGATTTATCAGGATTGAAAGACATGTTCCACTTGTTTGACCAGTCTGTGATTTTGTCCATGTCTGCAGAGAGTGAGGAGGCTGCAGACTGCCGATCTGAGGGATGAGGAATGGAGTGGCAGAGAGTGGAGTCATCAGCAAAAAAATGTGCCAGTGCTGCAGCATCTTCGTGATCGTTTCCGCCATGCGACACAAACAGCTGCAGTGACAAAAGGTCGCCACAACAACTGCATCAGTGTCTCTACTGTGCGGAGGTGCTTGAGAAGTTGGGGCCTGATGGCAAGACGTCCTTGCAGAGCTCCAGTGTTGAACGCAGTGCATCGGCGGAACAGACTAAGATGGAGTCTCCAGCATTGCCGTTGGACACAGCAACAGTGGAGTACAGTCTTGTTCAGCGACGAGTCCAGATTTTGCCTCCATGCTGATGATGGGCGTCAAAGGGTATGGCACATAGGTGGGAAAAGGTATGCATCATGCTGTATTCGCCAGATCAATCGTTGGGGAGGACCCAGTGTGATGGTATGTGCCAGCATTTCCACCCGTTTCAGGACACCTCTGGTCGTCATTGAAAGCAATCTCACTAGTCAGCGTCATGTCAATGAAGTTTTGAGTCCTCATCTGCTGCCATTTCTCCAGACTCATCCTGACATTGCAGTTTTCCAGCAGGACAACACTCGACCCCATGCTGCTTGCCTGACCACCAACTTCCTCCAGGAACAGGGTGTTGAAGTGATGCCTTGGATGCCATATTCCCCTGACCGCAATCCCGTTGAGCATTTATGGGATGAGCTTGGTCGACGTCTTGCATCGAGATCAACGGCTGTCAATTGGCAAATGCTCATTCAAGGCTTGCAGGAGGAGTGGGACAGACTTCCCCAGGACCGCATCAGACGCCTGGTACAGAGCATGCGTCGGAGATGTACAGCCTGCATCACAGCTCAGGGAGGACACACACAATATTGAGGACTGCTGTCATTCTTTCCTTGACTGTTAGGAGTGTTGTGTCCATTCCTGTCATTTTGTTTTGACTGTTTTCAGGTGCGTGCCTTTGTGTTGCAGTGCTGTGACTTTTGTTGCACCACCCATTGTGGTGTTCATGCTTTTTACCCTCGCCAGAGGAGAGGGTATTGTATTTGAGTCCCTTTGTTTGTTTGTTTGTCTGTTTGTTTGTCTGTTTGTCCGCACAGAATAAATATGATTTTCTCTGCAATCGTTGGTCCGACTGACAGGAAATTTTCACAATAAGTGCAACTCCACGTGTATATTTTTTTAATGATAATTATGACGTCATAGGTCACATGGTTCAGCCGCCATCTTGGAAAAATCTAAAAACTTTGCACCTATATATCTCGGAAAGCGCTGAATAGAAAAAAATGAGAAATATCTCATTGTAAAGAACTCACCATGAGGAATAAAACATGTTAATGATGATGTCATAGGTGCCTCTATTATGACGTCATAATTCGACAAGTGCAAAACTTCATCCGATCAAGATGAAATTTCTTGAGCGTCCTTGCCTTGCCATACTCAATGTATGCCTACTCTTGAGAGTAGGCATACATTGGGTGAGAAAAAAAAATAATGATGACGTCATAGGTCACGTGGTTCGGCCGCCATCTTGGAAAAACCGACAAACGTTGCACCTCGATATCTCCGAAAGCGCTGCATAGAAAAAATGGAGTCATGGCTCATTGTAAAGAACTCTCCATGGGGAATAAAATATGTTAATGATGATGTCATAGGTGCCTCCATTATGACGTCATAATTCGACAAGTACAAAACTTCATCCAATCAAGATGAAATTTCTTGAGCGTCATGTCGGCATAAATTGGTGGAGAAAAAAAAATGATGACGTCATCGGTCACGTGGTTCAGCCGCCACATTTGTTTTAACACAAAAGTCTTAAAAAACACTGAAAATACACCCTAACGAGGGTTGGCAATCTCTGATTGCTCTTTTTCTTGTTGTTTTTTGTGATTGAGGCAACCTCTTGTTTATTGACATGTGTTTAGTAAAGATAGCTGAACTTCACCTCTGTGTTCACATATATTTTTATTTTTGCGTGGAGGATTTCAATGAGTGTCACTTCTGAAGATTTGATGTTTATTTTGATGTTGAGTATATATATATATATATATATATATATATATATATATATATATATATATATATATATATATATATATATATATACATATATATATATATATATATATATATATATATATATATATATATATATATATATATATATATATATATAGATATACACGACATGGCCAAACGTATGCGGACACCCCTTCGAAATAGTGGATTTGGCCATTTCAGCCACACCAATTGCTGACAGGTACAGTATATATAATCAAGCACACAGCCATGCAATCTCCATCGACAAACATTGGCAGTAGAATGGGCCATACTGAAGAGCTCAGTGACTTTAAAAGTGGCACCGTCATGGGATGTCACCTTTCTAACAAGTCAGTTTGTCAAATTTATGCCCTGCTAGAGCTGCCCCGGTCAATTATAAGTGCTGTCATCGTGAAGGGGAAACGTCTAGGAGCAACACCAGCTCAGCAGGACCACAACAGAAGCAGGACATCAGAAGTGGTCGGCCACACAAGTTCACAGAACGGGCCCGCCGAGTGCTGAAGCGCATAAAAATGATCTGTCCTCGGTTGCAACACTCACGATCGAGTTCTAAACTGCCTCTGGAAGCAACATCAGCACAACAACTGTTCGATGGAAGCTTCATGAAATGGGTTTCCATGGCCGAGCAGCCGCACACAAGCCTAAGATCACCATGCGCAATGCCAAGCGTTGGCTGGAGTCATAAAGATCGCCGCCATTGGACTCTGGAGCAGTGGAAACGTGTTCTCTGGAGTAATGAATCACGCTTCACCATCTGGCAGTCCGAGGGATGAATCTGGGTTTGGTGGATAGCAGGAGAACGCTACCTGCCCTAATGCATAGTGCCAACTGTAAAGTTAGGTGGAGGAGGAATAATGGTCTGCGGCTGTTTTTCAAGGTTCGGGCTTGGCCCCTTAGTTCCATTGATGGGAAATCTTAAAGCTTCAGCATACAATGACATTCTAGACAATTGTGTGCATCCAACTTGGTGGCATCAGTGTGGGGAAGGCCCTTTCCTGTTTCAGCATGACAATGCCCCTGTGCACAAAGCGAAGTTCATACAGAAATGGTTTGTCGAGATCGGTGTGGAAGAACTATACTGACATGCACAGAGCCCTGACCTCAACCCCATCGAACACCTTTGGGACGATTTGGAATGCCGAATGCAACCTAGCCCAACCTCACGAATGCTCTTGTGGCTGAATGGAACCAATCCCCGCAGCAATTTTCCAACATCAAGTGGAAAGCCTTCCCAGAAGCGTGGAGGCTGTTGTAGCAGCAAAAGGGGAACAAACTCATTATTAATGCTCATGATTTTGGAATGAGATGTTTGACGAGCACATATGGGTGTGATGTTCAGGGGTCCACATACTTTTGGCCATATAGTGTGTGTGTGTATATATATATATATATATATATATATATATATATATATATATATATATATATATATATATATATTGTTACGCAACTGGGATTAACACCACAGTTACGGATGGCCAAATTGCGAGACTTTAACTCCCGAGGCGAAAACTCAATGGCGGATTAAAGCTCAGCACAAACGCGCGGAAGGGCAGACGCAGCAAAGCTCCGCAGCCTTATCTATTAAAATCAAACACCCAGGAAACTGCGTTCAAATATATACAGAAAATAATATAAGGATTTATTATGGAAAAGTAAAGCCAGTGAAAAAGCCCGCCGGTAAATCTAATATCCTAGATCGGGACGTCCCCACACGACTGACAGCAAACACAAAACGAGGGAGATGAATACGAAAATAACACGTCTCGTCATGTAAAGTGTAACCGCGGAGATCGGGCTTATCTGGCTCCTTTCGTCTTCAGTGTAACACGGCCCCGCGCCTCCAAGCGCCACCAGGCCTCGTCGGTTCTACGGCACACCCACACCACGAGCTCCCTTGCTCCAAAGGTCCAACGCAGGGCTGCGCAGAGCAACGAACTCCACTTGACCAGGGACAGGAAGGACTCCTTTGATAGCCACTCGACTCGACTCTCTCGAACTGCAACGAACTGCTGCGAACTGCCGCGTGCTCTGTGTGCTCGGTGTCCTCGGTGTGCCCGGTGTGCTCGGTGTGCCAACTGCCGACTGCGAACTCTCCACCAACTGCCGACTTGATCGCTCATCGACGTGTGTCCCCGTGTGTCTGTGTCCTGAAATGGCGTCCGACCGTCGCATATATTTCTCGCCGATCACGTCACATTGGCGCACTCCTCAGCCAATCACAGCCTCCCAACTCGCCGGCTCGCCCCGGCCACGCCCTCTGCGGCATGCTCCACTCTCGCTCACCGACCCCCGCGGTCCCTGTGCTACAACACGTGTCAGGCGAGGTTTGTAGGCCTTGGAGGTGTAAACGGTGGCGGTGTATTGTGGCGGTGTTTTTGGCCTGGTTTCCTGTTTATTTATTACGAAGTCAATGTCAGGGAAAGGGAATTATTTAATGTTGCGCTAAGGACCTAACTAATGTTTATGTGGTTTGCAGTGCCATAATGGACAAAGGTTTGACTACTAGGTGAGACTCACAGGGGCGTTACCTTTAATCCCTCACTATTTAACACTCGAACCTCCAGGTAGGTCCACAACCATACATCTTACCCCGACAAACGCCTAAACATCAAGAACTTATTACATGTAGAGTCCCTGTCACGACAGCCGAATACCTACCTATTCAGATCTACCTAGCTCTAGATGTTGCTCTACCAAATTCATAACACAGCCCCCCCCCTGGAACCGTATCTCCTGCCAGGTTCACCGCAGGCTCTACCATTCCAGCCTTAACACTTACTGTCACACACTTAATTAACCTATGAAATAAATCAGGAAGGGCTGTGGGAAGTGAGTCGGACTACCTACCTACACTTCCTTAACATGCTGAACCCCTTAACCATCATGCAAGTATGTACATTGTCTTCGTTGTTCCTGTGGAGGGAGGAAACAAACAACACACAACACTAACTTAACCACAAAACTTAACCATCTTTCCAAAACTCAAAACTCTAACCTTTGTACATACCCCGGTCTACAGACCGCGTCCCCCGGTGGATGCCACAAGACACAACCTTACCTGCGGGGCCATCCCCAATGCATCCCACTAAATTTCCACGGGCCCTGTCCAGATGTTACAGGTGAGTGACACGGCTCGGTGGATTTCGCCCTCATTCATGCAACACAGACCCCTTAACCACTCAGTCTCATTCCATAGGTCATCAAGGCATTTCAAAAATCAACAAAGCACTTATTTCAATACACCCCCTGCAGGACCATGGCATTGATGTCATTCACGTGTGTGTGCATTCCTCAACTAGGCAGCGGGGAGGTACCGCACAAAAAGATGGTGGGGGCGCATCAGGCTGTGGTGCCCGCAGTCCCAAAAACAAGTCAACCGACTTACAAGTTCATTGCCCCCCCCCCCCCTTTACCTCTTGGCCCCGTGACAGCCCAACAGCCCCTTTCCGCCGTTACCTCGCCGGTGAGGGTCTCCACACACACCAGGCTCCTTTGCCTCCTGCTTTCGCGCAGCAACACGGGTCACCGGGGGACTTCCTCACCCCGCGGCGCCCAACCAGACCCTCCACCGACGAGCTCCAATTTCCAGTTACCACCGGCTGCCAGGGGTAATTGCCGCAGAGGGGGGCCCGCAGGCATCGCTCCTCAGAGCTTGCTCTGTACCTGCGGACACACACACCTTCCCCACCCACAAGACCCCAAAACACACTTCCTCCCCCGCTGCCATTCAATTCTCCACACAACTCAGCACAATTCAGTACAATTCCATAGATGGTGTAAAAGGTGTTACAAGGCTTGCCATGGCCTGCCACATGTGAAATCCCCCACCAGTTCACATTTAAACCATCACACATTTCCAAAAGCACAAGTATCGCCCCTCATTATCTCCAATAATCATCACTCACTCTCCAGGTTCCACTCTCACGACCACATCAAAACACCTAACCACAATACAAAAACATACGCCACCCACAAGACACTGTGGCTCCCATTCCATCCCCTCACCGGCCATGTCATCACTCTCACCCGCCTCCCAACTCCAAATTACATGTCCCCAATTTCCAAAGCAAGTCCTGAAGCCTGGGACAGTACTCCTCAAAACACTCACCTCAAGTGCAGGTAGTTGCAGGTTGGTCAGGTTCAAAGTGCAATCCACCCATACAATTCCCAAAATTTCACATTGGGCCTACCAAATCCTTCCAAATTTCTCTTTTGTCCCCACTACACTGGCAGGTATGTGGATCTGCATCCAACGGTGATCATCACTACACAACTACCTGTAGCCACGACAGCTCTGCACCTCTACCGTGCAAGGGTCATCGGGACAAGGTGAGCAGTCAAAACGCCAACATGGCCCATGAGTGTCCATAAGGGTGCGACCCACCATCCATCCTTCGGCCCCCCTGCGAGGAACACAGCTGCAGCAGCCCCAGCTGGCCAACGTGGTGAGCACTTGCTGCCACAACACACACTACCGCACACACAACCTCGGCCCTGGGGGGCACGGTCGCAGTGCGTGGCATCCCTACAGCCACGTCCCCTGCACCTCCCCATCATCCCCCAGTCCGACTACAGAACTGCAGCCCCCCAGTGCTCACCCAAACTTGACCACACCAAGGTCCAGTCAACAGCCATGCTCCACCAGGAGACCCACCCAGAAGACATGGTCCACACACCTCGGACACGCACAGCACCACGTTGACCCTCAGGCTACACAACTACATCCCCATCATCCCGCGTCCCAAATATCAGCACAGTTGCCCCCGCAACCAGTTGAAAGCTGTGCCTTGCTACCCTATTAATTTCATCACAGCCTCCAACACTTTGGTCTACACACCTGGATCAATAATGGCGTCACTGTACAGTGTCCACCATGGCATTTCAAAATCCACCCTTAAATTTCCATCTAACCCACAGATTACCTGTGCCAATTTGTCCGCAATTCACTACTTCCACCAAAGGAGGGCGCTTCTCCACACACTTGCCAGCCGAGCATGGCCCCGTATGCTCGGCTCGTTCTAGTTTCCCGCACACTCTACCGCTATTGGCCCAGGCGGAGGTGGTGGCCCTCTGTCTGGCACCTGTGGACCTACTGGGGGCCCCCTCCTTTCTGGACTGCGAAGCCTGTCAGGAGGTGGGGGCCCATATGGTTGCCGACAATTCCTCTGACTGTGCCCTCTTCTCCCACATCTAAAACAAGTCCCCAAGAACGGACCCCTCTGGTAGCCAGGCGGAGCCCCCCTTTCTCCCGGCCCAGCCCGATAAAAATCAGGCCATCCCGATGGCCAACCTGGACCACCCTGTCGTGACTCACTCCCTGCAATTTGTCCCCCCATCAAATTTGTCAGCTGGCGGCTGATTCCCCTTAACATTCGCCCGATGTCATCCTCTGGCTTTTCCCGATCCCGCACCTCGGCCTGCCGTACCGTCACAGGTGCCCTCTCCGATGCGCGGTTCGACCTTCTCAAAAAGGTCAGTCTCGCCGCGCATTCCGCTGCCCGGTGCACCGTGGGTGGGTCCTGTAACTCCACCAACGTCCGGACCTCAGGATCAGGGAGAGCCGCCATAAATTTTTCTATCGCCAGCTTGTCCCACGCCTGTGCTGGTAGGTCCCTGTATGCTATCCTCACAGATTGGTATATATCCTGGGCCAGCTCCTGCAACGTCTCATTAGGCTTTTGCCTGCGATGCAGCAGCTGTGCCCTGACCAGGTCGCACCTTGCGCCTGTCCCGTACCTGTTATTCAAGGCCTCACAAATGGCCTTGCTGGTCAATATTCCCACTGGGACTACGTTTAACACGTCGGCGGCTGACCCTCGCAGTGTCGCCACCAGATTCCCCATGCGCTCCCGCTCTCCCCAACCATTGAGCTGAGACACGCACTCAAATTGTGTCAGGAAAGCCTCGAGGCTCCCTGATCCGTCAAAATGTACGAGGGGGATTGTTTTTCCAGAGACTCTATTCCCCGATTCCTCTCTGTCCAAATCCAGTCCGGGGCCAAAACACCCCCCCAACTGGGTATTCCGTTTCGGAGCCTCTGGTGTCCAAATGTGGCTCGTGGTGAGGGTCTCCTGGGTCACTTTAATCTGGTCCTGAAGATGTTTAACCGACCTACTCACCTCTTCCTTCAGGCTCTCTTGAACCCGACCAACCTCCTTCTTGATGGTATTGTCCCAGATCTCCAGTCGCTCCTGCGTAAAATCACTCACCCTTTCATTCTCCATTAGTGGCCCCCACAGGCCTTTCTCAATTAACCCTTGCTCCTGCTCTTTTATGCGGGTTTCCAACCCCCTCACCTCCTCGGCCAATTTGCCCCCTTGTCGGTTGAGCAGTCCCCATTCCTCACTCTGCTGTAGCATTCTGGCATCCACCCGGCCCCGATAGCCTTCCAGGTCCCCATTTGCTTTATCAATTCGAGCATTTGTGGCACCAATCTGACCCTCCAACTTTTCCCCCATTTGGACAGCCTGGGTCACGCCCTCCTCTATTTTTGACATTAATTCTTCCCGTTTCAATTCAATTTCCACCCCTATGGCTTTTTCCATCTCCCCCATTTGAATTTCTACTTTACCCTCAAATTTCCCCAGTCTGTCCGTAATTTGGTTTTGCACTCTCCCTTCTATGCCATCAATTCGTTCCCCCAGCTGCTGTGCCATTTCCCCAATTTTTCCTTCCAATTGTTCATTCCTTTCCTTTATTTCATTCCTCCATTCCTTCCCCTGGGACTCCATTTTATTTTCCATCCCTTCAATTTTATTTTCCAACCCACTTTTCATTTCTCCCATATCATTACTCATTTTATTTTCCAGCCCGTCAATTTTATCATTCAATTCCCGACTGGCTCGCTCACTCTGTGCGTTCATGTCTCCCCGAATTTCTGCAAGGTTTCGCTCACCCTCGGCCCTCTGAGCATTTATTAAATTTACTATGGTCTGGAGATCTATCGGGGCCGTCCCACTTGTTCCCGACTCCCCGGTAGGGGAGGGGCATAAGTTGGTGCTCGGGACGAGGGAGGTTCCAAGGCTCACCTCTGCATCAAATTCCCCTATTTCCGGCTCACTCCCAACGCTGACGGAGGCCTCGCTACGCACCTCCATTTCGTCGACCTCCGACATCCGCTTTTCGGAAGGTCGTTCCCCGCGCGCGTATTTATTTCAATTCCAAAAACACAATTTAAATTTGACGAAGACGCGATATCGCGCTCCGTATGCCCAATTGATTATTAAATTTCTCCGCCTCGCCTATCCAAATTTTGCGTTCGAACGTCGGACGCAATGTACGCCCGACCGTGTCGATGTCTCGCCGCGGACAAAAAAGAATTTGTCCGACGGGTTCAAATCCTACACTCCTGACACCACTTGTTACGCAACTGGGATTAACACCACAGTTACGGATGGCCAAATTGCGAGACTTTAACTCCCGAGGCGAAAACTCAATGGCGGATTAAAGCTCAGCACAAACGCGCGGAAGGGCAGACGCAGCAAAGCTCCGCAGCCTTATCTATTAAAATCAAACACCCAGGAAACTGCGTTCAAATATATACAGAAAATAATATAAGGATTTATTATGGAAAAGTAAAGCCAGTGAAAAAGCCCGCCGGTAAATCTAATATCCTAGATCGGGACATCCCCACACGACTGACAGCAAACACAAAACGAGGGAGATGAATACGAAAATAACACGTCTCGTCATGTAAAGTGTAACCGCGGAGATCGGGCTTATCTGGCTCCTTTCGTCTTCAGTGTAACACGGCCCCGCGCCTCCAAGCGCCACCAGGCCTCGTCGGTTCTACGGCACACCCACACCACGAGCTCCCTTGCTCCAAAGGTCCAACGCAGGGCTGCGCAGAGCAACGAACTCCACTTGACCAGGGACAGGAAGGACTCCTTTGATAGCCACTCGACTCGACTCTCTCGAACTGCAACGAACTGCTGCGAACTGCCGCGTGCTCTGTGTGCTCGGTGTCCTCGGTGTGCCCGGTGTGCTCGGTGTGCCAACTGCCGACTGCGAACTCTCCACCAACTGCCGACTTGATCGCTCATCGACGTGTGTCCCCGTGTGTCTGTGTCCTGAAATGGCGTCCGACCGTCGCATATATTTCTCGCCGATCACGTCACATTGGCGCACTCCTCAGCCAATCACAGCCTCCCAACTCGCCGGCTCGCCCCGGCCACGCCCTCTGCGGCATGCTCCACTCTCGCTCACCGACCCCCGCGGTCCCTGTGCTACAACACGTGTCAGGCGAGGTTTGTAGGCCTTGGAGGTGTAAACGGTGGCGGTGTATTGTGGCGGTGTTTTTGGCCTGGTTTCCTGTTTATTTATTACGAAGTCAATGTCAGGGAAAGGGAATTATTTAATGTTGCGCTAAGGACCTAACTAATGTTTATGTGGTTTGCAGTGCCATAATGGACAAAGGTTTGACTACTAGGTGAGACTCACAGGGGCGTTACCTTTAATCCCTCACTATTTAACACTCGAACCTCCAGGTAGGTCCACAACCATACATCTTACCCCGACAAACGCCTAAACATCAAGAACTTATTACATGTAGAGTCCCTGTCACGACAGCCGAATACCTACCTATTCAGATCTACCTAGCTCTAGATGTTGCTCTACCAAATTCATAACACAGCCCCCCCCCTGGAACCGTAGCTCCTGCCAGGTTCACCGCAGGCTCTACCATTCCAGCCTTAACACTTACTGTCACACACTTAATTAACCTATGAAATAAATCAGGAAGGGCTGTGGGAAGTGAGTCGGACTACCTACCTACACTTCCTTAACATGCTGAACCCCTTAACCATCATGCAAGTATGTACATTGTCTTCGTTGTTCCTGTGGAGGGAGGAAACAAACAACACACAACACTAACTTAACCACAAAACTTAACCATCTTTCCAAAACTCAAAACTCTAACCTTTGTACATACCCCGGTCTACAGACCGCGTCCCCCGGTGGATGCCACAAGACACAACCTTACCTGCGGGGCCATCCCCAATGCATCCCACTAAATTTCCACGGGCCCTGTCCAGATGTTACAGGTGAGTGACACGGCTCGGTGGATTTCGCCCTCATTCATGCAACACAGACCCCTTAACCACTCAGTCTCATTCCATAGGTCATCAAGGCATTTCAAAAATCAACAAAGCACTTATTTCAATACACCCCCTGCAGGACCATGGCATTGATGTCATTCACGTGTGTGTGCATTCCTCAACTAGGCAGCGGGGAGGTACCGCACAAAAAGATGGTGGGGGCGCATCAGGCTGTGGTGCCCGCAGTCCCAAAAACAAGTCAACCGACTTACAAGTTCATTGCCCCCCCCCCCTTTACCTCTTGGCCCCGTGACAGCCCAACAGCCCCTTTCCGCCGTTACCTCGCCGGTGAGGGTCTCCACACACACCAGGCTCCTTTGCCTCCTGCTTTCGCGCAGCAACACGGGTCACCGGGGGACTTCCTCACCCCGCGGCGCCCAACCAGACCCTCCACCGACGAGCTCCAATTTCCAGTTACCACCGGCTGCCAGGGGTAATTGCCGCAGAGGGGGGCCCGCAGGCATCGCTCCTCAGAGCTTGCTCTGTACCTGCGGACACACACACCTTCCCCACCCACAAGACCCCAAAACACACTTCCTCCCCCGCTGCCATTCAATTCTCCACACAACTCAGCACAATTCAGTACAATTCCATAGATGGTGTAAAAGGTGTTACAAGGCTTGCCATGGCCTGCCACATGTGAAATCCCCCACCAGTTCACATTTAAACCATCACACATTTCCAAAAGCACAAGTATCGCCCCTCATTATCTCCAATAATCATCACTCACTCTCCAGGTTCCACTCTCACGACCACATCAAAACACCTAACCACAATACAAAAACATACGCCACCCACAAGACACTGTGGCTCCCATTCCATCCCCTCACCGGCCATGTCATCACTCTCACCCGCCTCCCAACTCCAAATTACATGTCCCCAATTTCCAAAGCAAGTCCTGAAGCCTGGGACAGTACTCCTCAAAACACTCACCTCAAGTGCAGGTAGTTGCAGGTTGGTCAGGTTCAAAGTGCAATCCACCCATACAATTCCCAAAATTTCACATTGGGCCTACCAAATCCTTCCAAATTTCTCTTTTGTCCCCACTACACTGGCAGGTATGTGGATCTGCATCCAACGGTGATCATCACTACACAACTACCTGTAGCCACGACAGCTCTGCACCTCTACCGTGCAAGGGTCATCGGGACAAGGTGAGCAGTCAAAACGCCAACATGGCCCATGAGTGTCCATAAGGGTGCGACCCACCATCCATCCTTCGGCCCCCCTGCGAGGAACACAGCTGCAGCAGCCCCAGCTGGCCAACGTGGTGAGCACTTGCTGCCACAACACACACTACCGCACACACAACCTCGGCCCTGGGGGGCACGGTCGCAGTGCGTGGCATCCCTACAGCCACGTCCCCTGCACCTCCCCATCATCCCCCAGTCCGACTACAGAACTGCAGCCCCCCAGTGCTCACCCAAACTTGACCACACCAAGGTCCAGTCAACAGCCATGCTCCACCAGGAGACCCACCCAGAAGACATGGTCCACACACCTCGGACACGCACAGCACCACGTTGACCCTCAGGCTACACAACTACATCCCCATCATCCCGCGTCCCAAATATCAGCACAGTTGCCCCCGCAACCAGTTGAAAGCTGTGCCTTGCTACCCTATTAATTTCATCACAGCCTCCAACACTTTGGTCTACACACCTGGATCAATAATGGAGTCACTGTACAGTGTCCACCATGGCATTTCAAAATCCACCCTTAAATTTCCATCTAACCCACAGATTACCTGTGCCAATTTGTCCGCAATTCACTACTTCCACCAAAGGAGGGCGCTTCTCCACACACTTGCCAGCCGAGCATGGCCCCGTATGCTCGGCTCGTTCTAGTTTCCCGCACACTCTACCGCTATTGGCCCAGGCGGAGGTGGTGGCCCTCTGTCTGGCACCTGTGGACCTACTGGGGGCCCCCTCCTTTCTGGACTGCGAAGCCTGTCAGGAGGTGGGGGCCCATATGGTTGCCGACAATTCCTCTGACTGTGCCCTCTTCTCCCACATCTAAAACAAGTCCCCAAGAACGGACCCCTCTGGTAGCCAGGCGGAGCCCCCCTTTCTCCCGGCCCAGCCCGATAAAAATCAGGCCATCCCGATGGCCAACCTGGACCACCCTGTCGTGACTCGCTCCCTGCAATTTGTCCCCCCATCAAATTTGTCAGCTGGCGGCTGATTCCCCTTAACATTCGCCCGATGTCATCCTCTGGCTTTTCCCGATCCCGCACCTCGGCCTGCCGTACCGTCACAGGTGCCCTCTCCGATGCGCGGTTCGACCTTCTCAAAAAGGTCAGTCTCGCCGCGCATTCCGCTGCCCGGTGCACCGTGGGTGGGTCCTGTAACTCCACCAACGTCCGGACCTCAGGATCAGGGAGAGCCGCCATAAATTTTTCTATCGCCAGCTTGTCCCACGCCTGTGCTGGTAGGTCCCTGTATGCTATCCTCACAGATTGGTATATATCCTGGGCCAGCTCCTGCAACGTCTCATTAGGCTTTTGCCTGCGATGCAGCAGCTGTGCCCTGACCAGGTCGCACCTTGCGCCTGTCCCGTACCTGTTATTCAAGGCCTCACAAATGGCCTTTTTTTTTTTTTTTTTTTTTTTTTTTTTTTTTTTTTTTTTTTTTTTTTTTTTTTTTTTTTTTTTTTTTTTTTTTTTTTTTTGTATACAATATCGAGGCTCGTGAAAGAGCGAACATTAATCACACAGAAAGACAAACCGACACATAAAACATATAACATAGGGAGCGGTAGACAAGATGGGGAGAGAGGGGGAAGGACACAAACACAACATTTGAGAGCAGGGACCGAGAGACATGGAGACATCGAGAGATCTGAGAGAGGGCGAGGGCTTTGGGGGGAGGGGGGGGCGTGGGAAGGGGGCAGTGGGAGAGGTATAAAACATATGGACACTGCCAGGACTTCCAGGAAAGAAGTTGGAATTTCAAACAAGGTGGATCTGGGGTGAATTAGCGGGGGTAGAAAAGATCAAGGTTTTGGATGGGGGAAGATAAGAGATGGTGGTGAACAGCTGTTTTAAAGACCTGGAGGGAGGAGTGGGATTGAAGGGAGTGAGGGAGTTTGTTCCAGAGGCGGGAGAAAAGAGGAATGAAAGAGTGAAGGTGAGCGGAGAGCCGAGATTTCGGCAGTTTAACCATCAGAGGGTTGCTGGCAGATCTTGTGCGACCTGTAGGAATATTTGGGGGACAGAGCACAGAGAGAGCTGGGGGTGCAAGGCCGGAGAGGAGTCGGTAGAAGACAGAAAGACCACCTACCTGCCTGCGGTGAGTGAGTGAAAGGCCCTCAGAGATAGCTTCATCGCGGGAGATTCCAATAATTCTGAAAGCTTTGGTTTCAACAGCGTGAAGCCGAGCTAGGTGTGAGGCAGGAGCACCGGCCCATAGGGGAGAACAGTATTCCATTGAGCTGCGGATGAAAGCCTTGTATGTGGTGAGGAGCTCAGGTGTGCCGAGGAAGGACTTCGCACGACGGAGGATGCCCAGTCGGCGACTGGCTTTGGAGGCCAGCTTGGAAATGTGGTTTTCCCAAGAAAGATCATGGCAGATAGTGAGACCCAAAATCTTGAGCGACAGAACTTCTTGGAGAGGATTGTTGAGAAAGTAGATGGGAGGGTTGTCCAGTCGATCTTTTCGGAGAGACATAGTAAGAGTGTGAGATTTGTCAGGATTGAAAGACATGTTCCACTTGTTTGACCAGTCTGTGATTTTGTCCAGGTCTTCAGAGAGTGAGGAGGCAGCAGACTGCCGATCTGAGGGAAGAGGAATGGAGCGGCAGAGAGTGGAGTCATCAGCAAAGAGATAGAGAGGATTTTCGAGAGAGTCAGAGAGATCATTGATGAAGACCAGAAAAAGCACGGGGCCCAGAACACTGCCTTGGGGAACTCCAGCCTGAACAGGAAGAGGAGATGAGAGAAACCCATTCAGGGCCACACGTTGACGACGACTAGAGAGGAAGTCCGCCAGCCATGCGTGGAGATTTCCATGGATACCAAAGGAGGAGAGTTTGGTGAGCAGAGCGGGGTGCCAGACCGTGTCGAAGGCACGTGATATGTCGAGGGAGACAGCTCTAATTTCCTGTTTGGCATTGAGGACCTCCATCCATTGTTGAGACAGCAGAAGCAGCATGTCCAGAGTAGAGTGACCTGGTCTGAAACCAAATTGATGATCAGAGATCAAGCCATTGGAGAAGAGGAAAGATTTCATATCAGAAGCAATGATGGATTCCATGACTTTGCTGATAATTGGGAGAAGGCTTGCTGGTCAATATTCCCTCTGGGACTACGTTTAACACGTCGGCGGCTGACCCTCGCAGTGTCGCCACCAGATTCCCCATGCGCTCCCGCTCTCCCCAACCATTGAGCTGAGACACGCACTCAAATTGTGTCAGGAAAGCCTCGAGGCTCCCTGATCCGTCAAAATGTACGAAGGGGATTGTTTTTCCAGAGACTCTATTCCCCGATTCCTCTCTGTCCAAATCCTGTCCGGGGCCAAAACACCCCCCCAACTGGGTATTCCGTTTCGGAGCCTCTGGTGTCCAAATGTGGCTCGTGGTGAGGGTCTCCTGGGTCACTTTAATCTGGTCCTGAAGATGTTTAACCGACCTACTCACCTCTTCCTTCAGGCTCTCTTGAACCCGACCAACCTCCTTCTTGATGGTATTGTCCCAGATCTCCAGTCGCTCCTGCGTAAAATCACTCACCCTTTCATTCTCCATTAGTGGCCCCCACAGGCCTTTCTCAATTAACCCTTGCTCCTGCTCTTTTATGCGGGTTTCCAACCCCCTCACCTCCTCGGCCAATTTGCCCCCTTGTCGGTTGAGCAGTCCCCATTCCTCACTCTGCTGTAGCATTCTGGCATCCACCCGGCCCCGATAGCCTTCCAGGTCCCCATTTGCTTTATCAATTCGAGCATTTGTGGCACCAATCTGACCCTCCAACTTTTCCCCCATTTGGACAGCCTGGGTCACGCCCTCCTCTATTTTTGACATTAATTCTTCCCGTTTCAATTCAATTTCCACCCCTATGGCTTTTTCCATCTCCCCCATTTGAATTTCTACTTTACCCTCAAATTTCCCCAGTCTGTCCGTAATTTGGTTTTGCACTCTCCCTTCTATGCCATCAATTCGTTCCCCCAGCTGCTGTGCCATTTCCCCAATTTTTCCTTCCAATTGTTCATTCCTTTCCTTTATTTCATTCCTCCATTCCTTCCCCTGGGACTCCATTTTATTTTCCATCCCTTCAATTTTATTTTCCAACCCACTTTTCATTTCTCCCATATCATTACTCATTTTATTTTCCAGCCCGTCAATTTTATCATTCAATTCCCGACTGGCTCGCTCACTCTGTGCGTTCATGTCTCCCCGAATTTCTGCAAGGTTTCGCTCACCCTCGGCCCTCTGAGCATTTATTAAATTTACTATGGTCTGGAGATCTATCGGGGCCGTCCCACTTGTTCCCGACTCCCCGGTAGGGGAGGGGCATAAGTTGGTGCTCGGGACGAGGGAGGTTCCAAGGCTCACCTCTGCATCAAATTCCCCTATTTCCGGCTCACTCCCAACGCTGACGGAGGCCTCGCTACGCACCTCCATTTCGTCGACCTCCGACATCCGCTTTTCGGAAGGTCGTTCCCCGCGCGCGTATTTATTTCAATTCCAAAAACACAATTTAAATTTGACGAAGACGCGATATCGCGCTCCGTATGCCCAATTGATTATTAAATTTCTCCGCCTCGCCTATCCAAATTTTGCGTTCGAACGTCGGACGCAATGTACGCCCGACCGTGTCGATGTCTCGCCGCGGACAAAAAAGAATTTGTCCGACGGGTTCAAATCCTACACTCCTGACACCACTTGTTACGCAACTGGGATTAACACCACAGTTACGGATGGCCAAATTGCGAGACTTTAACTCCCGAGGCGAAAACTCAATGGCGGATTAAAGCTCAGCACAAACGCGCGGAAGGGCAGACGCAGCAAAGCTCCGCAGCCTTATCTATTAAAATCAAACACCCAGGAAACTGCGTTCAAATATATACAGAAAATAATATAAGGATTTATTATGGAAAAGTAAAGCCAGTGAAAAAGCCCGCCGGTAAATCTAATATCCTAGATCGGGACATCCCCACACGACTGACAGCAAACACAAAACGAGGGAGATGAATACGAAAATAACACGTCTCGTCATGTAAAGTGTAACCGCGGAGATCGGGCTTATCTGGCTCCTTTCGTCTTCAGTGTAACACGGCCCCGCGCCTCCAAGCGCCACCAGGCCTCGTCGGTTCTACGGCACACCCACACCACGAGCTCCCTTGCTCCAAAGGTCCAACGCAGGGCTGCGCAGAGCAACGAACTCCACTTGACCAGGGACAGGAAGGACTCCTTTGATAGCCACTCGACTCGACTCTCTCGAACTGCAACGAACTGCTGCGAACTGCCGCGTGCTCTGTGTGCTCGGTGTCCTCGGTGTGCCCGGTGTGCTCGGTGTGCCAACTGCCGACTGCGAACTCTCCACCAACTGCCGACTTGATCGCTCATCGACGTGTGTCCCCGTGTGTCTGTGTCCTGAAATGGCGTCCGACCGTCGCATATATTTCTCGCCGATCACGTCACATTGGCGCACTCCTCAGCCAATCACAGCCTCCCAACTCGCCGGCTCGCCCCGGCCACGCCCTCTGCGGCATGCTCCACTCTCGCTCACCGACCCCCGCGGTCCCTGTGCTACAACACGTGTCAGGCGAGGTTTGTAGGCCTTGGAGGTGTAAACGGTGGCGGTGTATTGTGGCGGTGTTTTTGGCCTGGTTTCCTGTTTATTTATTACGAAGTCAATGTCAGGGAAAGGGAATTATTTAATGTTGCGCTAAGGACCTAACTAATGTTTATGTGGTTTGCAGTGCCATAATGGACAAAGGTTTGACTACTAGGTGAGACTCACAGGGGCGTTACCTTTAATCCCTCACTATTTAACACTCGAACCTCCAGGTAGGTCCACAACCATACATCTTACCCCGACAAACGCCTAAACATCAAGAACTTATTACATGTAGAGTCCCTGTCACGACAGCCGAATACCTACCTATTCAGATCTACCTAGCTCTAGATGTTGCTCTACCAAATTCATAACAATATATATATATATATATATATATATATATATATATATATATATATATATAGATAGATATATATACATATATATATATATACATATATATATATATATATACATATATACATATATATATATATACATATATATATATATATACATATATACATATATATATATATACATATATATATATATATATATATATATATATATATATATATATATATATATATATATATATATATATATATATATATATATATATATATACTAGCTTGGCTGAGAAAGCCATGCCTGACCAGACAACACAGCCAGCGCCGATTGCAGTGGGCCAGAGAGCACCGTCAATGGCAGCCAGGACACTGGAATCACGTGACCTTCAGTGACGAGTCTAGATTTCTGGGCTATCGTCAAGATGGCCGCGTCCAAGTGTGCAGACAAGTGCATGAAGCCCACCACGAAGATTGTATACTGCCAAGATTCCAAGCTGGAGGTGGTGGGGTGACCGTTTGGGCTGCTTTTCATGCAGGGGGCAAAACTGACCTGGTTGTTCTGAATGGAAACCTGAACCAGTTCAAGTACAGGGTCATTCTGGAAGAAACATTGCTTCCATTTGCTCGTGCAGCCTTTCGAAGAAACTTTGTCTTCCAAGATGACAATGCACCGCCTCATCGTGCTCGCATGATCCAACACTTTCTTGCTGACCGTGGTGTAGAGCATATGGAGTGGCCTGCCATGTCCCCGGATATGAATCCGACAGAGAACTTGTAGGCAGAATTAACGCGTCAAATCGACCACTTGGACCAGCAGCCGACCTCTGTGCGTGAATTGCAGCAGGCTATTGTCACTGCATGGCAAGCGATTCCTGTCCAAACCTTGGCACATCTCGTGAACAGCATGCCTCGACGTGTACGTGCTCTCCTGAATGCTCGTGGGGGTTACACGAAGTACTGAACTGTAATTTTACTGTCCGTAATCCCAGTCATAATTTGGCTTTTGTTTTTGTTGAAATTTTTTTTGGCTAATGTGCAAAATAAAGAGATACTTCTGGAAAACGTACAGAAGTTTAACACAGTACTGTCCATTACTTGAGTTCGATATCAGTTTCCATCACTTTCAAGGATCAATTTATTTGCTTCGAAATGTCAAATGTGGTTTTTGTTTCTTTTAAAGGTCACATTAACAAAATCTAGAATAATTTCAACATAATTCCAATGAACTTTTGGTTCTAAGTCATCTTGAAAAGTAAGTTCTCCCCCACAAAAAAAATATTCCATATATAAATGCCAAGTCTGCATATATATATTCACCACCACGTAATTATAAATACCTCACCACCATGTAATTCAAAACACCTCACCACCACGTAATTCAAAACACCTCACCACCATGTGATTTAAAAACACATCACCACCACATAATTCAAAATACCTCACCACCACGTGATTCAAAACCACGACAACGTTATTAGAAACACTTCACAACCACGGAAACAAAAGTTTGAGGGAGTCGTTAAGTGACAACACAGGCACTGCCCAGATGCTGCATATATTAATAATAAGCACAAACATATCTGTGCAGTGTCTGTGTTGTCACTGAACTACTCCCTCAAACTTTTGTTTCCGTGGCGGTGAAGTGTTTTTAATAACGTGGATGTGAGGTGTTTTGAATCAAGTGATGGTGAGGTGTTTTGAATTACATGGTGCTGTGGTGTTTTGAATTACATGGTGCTGATGTGTTTTGAATTACTTGGTGGTGAGGTGTTTTAAATAACGTGGTAGTGAGGTTTTTCAATTACGAGGTGGTGAGGTGTTTTTAATCTCGTGGTGGTGAGATTTTTGAATTACATGGTGGTGAGTTGTTTTGAATTACGTGGTGGTGAGGTGTTTTGAATTTAGTGGTGGTGAGGTGTTTTGAATTACGTGGTGATGTGTTTTGAATTACGTGGTGAGGTGTTTTATAATTACGTGGTGAGGTGTTTTTAATTACGCGGTGGTGAGGTGTTTTTATGTGGTGGTGAGGTGTTTTGAATTATGTGGTGGTGAAGTGTAATCATCCCTAAATTCCAGTCTGCACCTACCCCTCCCATATGTATGTGTTGAGGGGTTCTTTTTCCCCCCAAAAAAATTTTCAACCGAAATCTTCAACCTAAATTGCTTATAAAAAATGTAATATCACAAACACTACAAATAAATTTGTGCAAAATAATTGTTTGCATTAAGATTGGTGTAGATCATAACAACACAGCAACTAAGTTACAGTCATTATCCTCAGCTAAAACAAGCCCGGTCCACTGCAACGACGCGTGGTGAGGGGAGCGCAGTGAGCCGAGCCATGCTAGTATATATATATATATATATATATTGTTGCGGATATGGGATTTGCATCCATCCATATCCGCTTGTAAATATTCCCCTATTTCCTCAATACTTCCCAACTATCCCCAATCCCCCATTCCCTAGTCCCATTTTCTGCAAACAACACTCTGTAGACCCGACCTACCCCTATTTCCCCCATTAAATGTCGTGCCCAGGTTCACCGCATCTCATGTAAGACAACTATAGGACATCTTGCTAGTTATTCTTAGTCTATGTCAGTTAAGGACTCGTTTCCATTAATTCTGACCCTTCGTTCCACCAGAATGTGATTGTATGGCACCGTTAGGAAGTTTAGGACCTCCCAATACCTCCCCGCAAATCTTCCTCACGGTTCAGCAACAACAACAACAACAACAACAGCAATGGCAGCGGCGTGCACAGGGAGTGCGCGTCCTCACTCCGGCTTGGTTGGTAGGGGGTGTTGGGAGGGCACGAGGCCTTCCCAACGAGCCGCCATCGAACATGTGCTCGACGGGGTTACCAAATAGGGGCTCCCTGTCAGCTCCTCGTCAAGGGCGGAGCCCGGTAACCCCCGCACCCAATGGAAGTGGCGGACCGGCCCCAGGGGGGCGGAGCCAACCAGCCGAGGGCGTGTCACTCCCCGCTGAGCATGCGCAGGAAGAGGGAGGTGACGTCAGATGCGCGCTGAGCTTGAAGCAAGCAAGACGTACCCTCCGAGCGCTGTGAGGCCTCCCCGCATCTTCTGGACTGGACCGTGCTTTATCCTGTCCTCGAGCCAAGGTGCACCTTGTGCCATCGAACTACCTGTCCCTCCCTGCCATCAATCCCTGTGTAAGTCAGCCTTGTTCCGTTTGTCTGTGGTCTGTCTGGGATAAGATAAGACGGTAATTAAGTGCCCATCTCTTCTGTGTCTTTTACCTCACTCTGCCGTGTAATCTACCCCCTTTTCTCCACCACTGTAATTATACCCTCCTCCGGAGGTCTTGAGAACTGTACCCCTTGCGTCGTTTCCTCTTTCCCAGTCGTCGTGTCCTTTCCATCATTGATTTGGCATAGCGCGATTTGGTCAACGTCTGGGTGGAATCGGGGTCTAGTCGAGGAATAACTGTTCGGTTGCGGCAATACCACCGCTCGGTAAATAACATCTAAACCGCGTCCGTAACAATTGGTGTCGGGAGTGAGATGCGGACCCAAAGCGCGCTTAACACGCTCAAAATTACAAGTAACCGAAATTTGATTTTGTTTTACAAAAAACCCGAATTTTGAAAGTCGCGCTATGGGAGATCAAGACGGCTGGGTTCCGGTAGAGGAGAATGAGGCAGTGTCGATCCAGGACCAAATTGAGGGCCATGAGGAGAGCGAAGCAGTGAGGGCGGCAGGTTCGCAAAATGGCGTCCTAGCGCACGAGGTTACGGGCGCGCAAAATGGCGCCTCACACATGGCTACGGCGACCGCGCCCGCGACCGTCGCAGCGCCGCTGGTGGATTTGAACCTTTTTTTTATACAAATGAAGGCCCTTATGGACAAGAATAGCAAAGAAATGGAAAGCAGAATGATGGGGGTAATGGGTAACCGGATGGATGCTCAGAGTGAGCAAATGAGGGCTGATAGTGAGTGATTGGGGGGCAGAATGGGGGGCAAAATGGGAGAAATGGGGGAACGGCTAGAAGCTAAATTAGAGGGGTTAGACAATGAGATAGAAGGGGTGAAACATGGGTTAACGGGGGTAGAAAACAGAATGGCCGCTCAAGAGAATCAAATAGAAGGGGTGAAACATGGGTTAACGGGGGTAGAAAACAGAATGGCCGCTCAAGATAATCAAATGGAAGGGATGAAAAAGGGGTTAGAGGGGTTAGAAAACAGTATGGAAGGCAAATTGAGGGACATGAGGGACCAAACGGAAAGGGAAGTTTAAAAAATGGGGCAGCAGATAGAGGGGGTCAGAATGGGGGTAGAAACTAAATTGGATGCTTACAGGGAGGAAATGGAGCAGATGAGGGTGGCATCTGGGCAGGAGATGCAAGTGATGGGAGAGGAGATCAGAAGAGGTGTGAGTGAGGAGGTCGGAGGAGTGCGCGAGGAGGTGAGGCACTGTAAGGAGCGCATTGAGAAGGAGGTGAGAAAGGGGACTGTAAAATTGCAAGGTGGTATAGAGGAGTTGACGCTGGGAGTAGAACAACTGACAGTGGGACAAAAGGAGTTGGGGGACCAGGTAAAGAAGAACACAGCGGTAATAGAGGGTTTAAAATCGACACAGAAGGAGATGAAAAAGGACGTAGGGGTAATTAAAAAAGAGTGTCAGACGGTACATGAGGACCTGACGAGGAAAATGAACAAGGTGGTAGAGGTGATGGAGGTTAAGGACCGGCAGGTGAGGATGCACATAGAAACGGTCAAGGTGGCCTTAGAGGACGAGCTTGAGGAGACGCACTGGGAAATAAAGGAGGTGAAGCAGAAATTAGAAGAAGTGGAAGAAGGGGTAAGCGAAATTAAGAAGCGACGGAGAGGGGATAAGAAAGAGATCAAAGAGGAAGTAAAATAATTGGTCCAAAGTCTGTGTTCGGATCGTGATGATGTGCTCATTAACCGGATGAGGGATTCGCAGGTGATGGAGGAGAAGCGAAGAGAAAGAGGACCCGGTGTAAGTGGTGACCAATATGGTCGTGCGTATGATGCGCCAGGTGATTTCATGAGCTTGGGGGTCGAGATGGACCCGGGTGTTCGTGAGAGGCCATTGGTGAAGTGTGCGACAGGTCTGGTGTGCGAAAAAGGAGGTGTGCGAGAAAGTCCGACTCTGGGGTGTGTGAGGAAAAAGTGCGTGCCAAGGAGTGAGGGTGCTGTCGAGAGTGAGTCGGTCGTAGCGCGTGTGCGAGGGAGCACATGGAAGCGCGTAGTGAGGAGTGTTACAGAGGATGTAACGGAAGAATGCACGCCTGTGGTGAGTGTTACAGGGGATGTAACGGGAGAGGATGCGCGAGCAAGGTGTGTAACGGATGGGTGCTTGGGGAAAGAGTGCGCTGTCAAAAGTAAGGAAGAGTGTACACCTGTGGTGAGTGTTACAGAGGGTGTAACGGGAGAGTGTGCGCAAGAAAGGTGTTTAACGGACGGGTGCATGAGGAAAGAGTGCGCTGTCGAGAGTAAGGGTGAGTGCGCTGTCAAGTGTGGAGGTGAGAGTAGTAAGAGTGACACGGAGCGTGAGTTGGTTGTGACAGGTGAGAAAGGAAGCACACCTGGAATGGTAGAGCGTGTGTGGGAATGCACGCTGGAATTGGTAGTGAGGCACGTGGTTGGATGTGCGAGTGAGAGCACACCTGTGATCGTCACAGAGGAGGTGACCGAGGCGGGGGCGTGAAGAGGTGTGTTGGTGAGGTGTGCGAGCGACGAGTGCGTGCAAAGGTGTTCGGTGGTCAGGTGTGTGACCAAGTCTGTGAGCGGAATGAGTGTACCGAGGTGTGTAAGAGAAGGTGCAATGACGAGGAGCATGGGAATAGCTGTATGTATGAGCAAGAAAGGGGTAGCGTATGCGTGTAAGCATGCAGGTGAGGCATCGACGGTAACCGGGTTAGCGGTTAGAGCGACTTATAGCCGAATCGGGCCCTCGGTGCGTGCCGGGCTTCGCGTGCCGCGAGAACCAGCGGGGATCCGAGCCACGGCGGGTTCGAAAGGACCGCCGTACGCGATCCACGCTGGGCCTCGCTTGGAACGGCCGCGTCCGTGCTCCACTAGGCGGAGCGGGCAGCCCGATAGGAAGGGTCGTCATGGCGACCACTTTTAATTGAGACGTTCCGGCAGGTCGAGATCGGGCAATTGGATGGCTCCGCGCCGAGGTGGTGCGTGGGATCTCGGCACGGGTAAGCCCCGTCCCTGCACCGAGTGCCGGACGCATCCAGCCGCCGGCACCAAAGAACGCGCGTTCATTGCTCGGCTGTACGAAGCCGGGCTGTAGACGTGAATTGGCGCACCGAGAGGATCTAATAAGTAGACGGGTGATGAGGTTAGTGTTTTGGACCCAAAATTAGAAAAAGGCAAAATTTAATGATTGGCAAAGGATTGGCAGAGTGATGACTGGTAATGGTACAGTGATTGGCAGATGATTGGCAAATTGTTGATTTGTTGGATTAGGTGTGCAAAATTTATAGTGGGACCTCCCCGATGTGGTGGGATGGCAACCTTGCCATCCCTCACAGCGGGGGGGCAAAGGAGCACTAGCTTATGGGGTGTATGGCAGTGAAAACTAGCCTGGGAGGGTTAGGATATATCGTGTGTAGGGATCTAGAGATTGACATTAGGTAACGTTAACGTTAAGGTTAGTTAGTGACTGATACCTGTAGTGGGGACGCAGGTAGATTAGTGTGGATGATAATGACGTGGGAGCGCTGAGTGTAAGGGAAGACGGAGAAGCGCAAGTTTCAGAGGGGAGTAGTTAGATGAGATGATGCTGTGTGAGAACTGGACAGGTGTGTGGAGCAGTGTATGAGTAGTGAGTGTTGTGGATCAGCGCGAATGCGCTTGGGGGAGAGAAGGGTGCAGGCGGCACCAAGTATGAGAGCACAGGTGTGCAAGTACAGGTGTGTGGAATATATGGAGCAGAGAATGAGTGGTGTGGAGAGAGTTAGAGTAAGTGGTACGGAGTGGTGTGCATGGTGCGAAGGTGTGGATGGGGGAAGAGTGGACCCCCTTTTCACGAGTACCCGGGGAGGGTAGTTTAAAGAATAGTTAGAAGGTATAGGTAAATTGTGGTTGGATATTGGCATTTGTGGTGCGGTTGCAGAATGGTATTATGGATGGGTGCATTGGTGTGGTGAAATTGGCTGGTCGTGTGGCCTGTTAGTATGAGTGTGAATGGTTGGGCACTCCGCCACTGTTAGATGTCGGCCAGGTGAGGCCGCAGGTGGGCTCTGGGAGCCGTTAGTGTCAGTGGGTGCCTGAGGATCCCGGGTGTGGATCGGGCAGCCCGTGCCAGAGAGGGCACTGAGGGGGTGAGAGTGCGAGAGGGCCTTCCCCAGTTAGTTAGGTTAGGGTGGGGAGCAGGTGAGCTCGGTAGGCAACAACAGTGGTGGAGGTGTGCAGGTGGGCCGACCAGCTGGGAGCGTCACACGACCCAGCCACCGAAATTGTGCGGGGGCACCGAGTGTTGAATCGGGGAGTGAGACCCAAATTGATGGTGTGCACCACAGATGGTCAATGGGATTTTGGTTCTTCGAACCACATAGAGTAAAGTTGGCCAATGGATTGGCAGGGAAAGACCCCGGGTAATGTAAAGTAGTTAAAGTCATTTAGGAAATAGTTAGGATTGATGAACCTGTCGCACCATACGCAGCCACTTACCTGAGGTGATGATGATGACTCCACACCTGTGTTTTCTTAGTTTTGTGTTGCAGGAAATGAGAATTGCTGTTTGGATTTGTGAGACGCATCACGACGTGGATAAGACATTGGGGAGATTCCATCTCTCCCTCCTTAGGAGGGACTGATGATGAATTGGTGATGGCAGATTTTGATGTTGAGTTGGAGATGGCAGATTTTGATGAGAGTTGGAAATGGCAAATTTGATTGGTTAGGAGGGAGAGAAGACGAATTTGGTTTATGGGAGGAACGGGGAAGACAGTAGGGTCGTTGTTGATGTGTAAAGTAGATGTTTATGGGTAGTGTTGTGTTTTGTGGATACAGTAAGGGGTAAGGGAGGGGCAATGTAGGTTACCTGGTGGGGGGGGGGGCATATGGTAGGAACGTACCTGTCTCACCTGGTTCCCATGTGCCCCCAGTGTGCATTACCTTGTATTGCATGCACTTTTGCGCCCTTACCACCTTACTCACTTGTCTTCTTTTGTCTCCCACCTCCGAGGATCTGGCTTTGGGGCAGAGAGAGAGGAGAGAGAGGTGCTGGCTCCGCAGTTGTGGGCCTGTACTTCCGCTGCTTGCTGCCTGGATCGATACACCATATGGACCGCAATTTTTGTGGCCGCCCACAATGGACCGCAGTTCTTTTGCGGTCAAGCACCACCTGTGGATGGACCTCTGGGTCAACGTGGCACCTATGCCATACAGGTGAACCACTTTTAGTTGGCCCCCCTGACGGCCACAATTCAGAAATGGACGCGGTTGGCACCTTTCTTTATTTCTAAAGAAGCCAGAAGGCCAAGTGCACTCCATGAAGGCAAGACCAGCGGCAGAACATCGGCCGGCTGCGACACCACCGGTGACCATGGACACTTAATTGTGCATTGTTATTGAACACTTTATTGGTGCACCGGATGGTGCTGACGGTGCGTATGGGGTGGTGTTTTTGGTGCTTGGACGGGGTGCTCTGCACATTATTAAAGGCCGTAGGGCCACAGGGCACTCGTGGGTTAGTGTATCGATGCTGGCATGCGTGCTCTCCCTATGCATAACATCTGCATGTGTTCCTCAAAGAACAGGTCCTGGATCGTAGTGTAAATATCAGTCTTGTATAAATGATGCTCCCTACCGGCTGTATGTTTAGTTTGAGGATGCTTTCCGCGATTCGGTTATCCTGTGGGTGTGTTTCAGTTAGGAGAAGGGTGCAACGTCGCAGGGGGACATATTTACTCATTTGTGAACATCTGTAAAACTGTCACATTCAGGGTTGAGTTAATAGTAGAGGGAACTACATCTGAGTGCCACACTAAAGTAGGTAAAAATTTATCGGGTCGGGACGCCCCGAGGTAGAGAAGGGTGCAATGTTGCGGATATGGGATTTGCATCCATCCATATCCGCTTGTAAATATTCCCCTATTTCCTCAATACTTCCCAACTATCCCCAATCCCCCATTCCCTAGTCCCATTTTCTGTAAACAACACTCTGTAGACCCGACCTCCCCCTATTTCCCCCATTAAATGTCATGCCCAGGTTCACCGCATCTCATGTAAGACAACTATAGGACATCTTGCTAGTTATTCTTAGTCTATGTCAGTTAAGGACTCGTTTCCATTAATTCTGACCCTTCGTTGCACCAGAATGTGATTGTATGGCACCGTTAGGAAGTTTAGGACCTCCCAATACCTCCCCGCAGCTCTTCCTGACGGTTCAGCAACAACAACAACAACAACAACAGCAACGGCAGCGGCGTGCACAGGGAGTGCGCGTCCTCACTCCGGCTTGGTTGGTAGGGGGTGTTGGGAGGGCACGAGGCCTTCCCAACGAGCCGCCATCGAACATGTGCTCGACAGGGTTACCAAATAGGGGCTCCCTGTCAGCTCCTCGTCAAGGGCGGAGCCCGGTAACCCCCGCACCCAATGGAAGCGGCGGACCGGCCCCAGGGGGGCGGAGCCAACCAGCCAGGGGCGTGTCACTCCCCGCTGAGCATGCGCAGGAAGAGGGAGGTGACGTCAGATGCGCGCTGAGCTTGGAGCAAGCAAGACGTACCCTCCGAGCGCTGTGAGGCCTCCCCGCATCTTCTGGACTGGACCGTGCTTTATCCTGTCCCCGAGCCAAGGTGCACCTTGTGCCATCGAACTACCTGTCCCTCCCTGCCATCAATCCCTGTGTAAGTCAGCCTTGTTCCGTTTGTCTGTGGTCTGTCTGGGATAAGATAAGACGGTAATTAAGTGCCCATCTCTTCTGTGTCTTTTACCTCACTCTGCCGTGTAATCTACCCCCTTTTCTCCACCACTGTAATTATACCCTCCTCCGGAGGTCTTGAGAACTGTACCCCTTGCGTCGTTTCCTCTTTCCCAGTCGTCGTGTCCTTTCCATCATTGATTTGGCATAGCGCGATTTGGTCAACGTCTGGGTGGAATCGGGGTCTAGTCGGGGAATAACTGTTCGGTCGCGGCAATACCACCGCTCGTTAAATAACATCTAAACCGCGTCCGTAACAATATATATATATATACATGTATATATGTATATATATATATATATATATATATATATATATATATATATATATATATATATATATATATATATCACGTCTCTCACCAATAATTGGAGGAAATAACCAATCAGTTATCATCTAATCAATTACCCACGGTGGCTAGGATATCCATAATTCACACTCATGTTCTTCCAGCCAAAGAAAATTGGGCAAATTACACCCTTTGCTGTTTCAAAGCCCACTTGGATTCCTCTGCATTTGCAGACATTCACAAGTTTGGACAAAACAACCAAGAAAAGCTTATTTGCATAAAGCAACCAAGTTTGTTTTGGTTATTTTGTGCAGGTTTCTACAAGGACAGTAGACAATACTATTAACATGCTGTAATATATTCATGCTGACAACATGCTGACAAATTAACATGCTGTAATATATTCAAATTTTAGATCACAGGATCAACATAAGCTATGTGTTCAGATAGCAATGGAAAACAAGACATGCTTAAATTTTAACAAAGAGGATATATTTAAGAGGAATCGAGTGCATAGAGTGGAAATATTTGAAACTGGGTTGAAGTGGATCTGGCAGATGGGGATGGATAGATATTGGTGGGGTCAAGGAGACAGCCAAGCTCAAAGTAGTCTGTTTTATAATTATTATATCGATAATCAGCTCAAGCTTCCTCCCTGAAGCTCAATATATCATATGTGGACGTCTCCTGGGTTCTTGAAGAGCTTTTATCACTACTCACAAATGGAAATGTGTAATAATTGCAAGTCATGCAGGTTGTAAATTTATATGTGGGATATGGTTCTTCAAGTTATCATGTTCGGCAATGAAACGTTGTTGGGAAGCTAATGGTTATTTGCATCATTCGACTGAGAATAAATATCTGTTAACATCGGAACTGAAAACATAATCTACAAAAATTTCGCATCACGAAGTGAAATGTCTCCACCTCTGTGGAAAGGTATTAGCTATTTAAGTGCACGAAGCACTCCGATATGTGCATTACGGGTATCATTAGATGTCGTTTACAAATTAAGAATAAAAACTGTGAAGCAGACGTTTCTGCAACGGATTCGTCATGTTGCATCGGTACATACGACTCCCTCGGCTCCCAGATCCATTGAACCGTTCCTCGCCTGTGAAGAAAAAGGACACCATGTGATGTACATTTATGCTCTGCCCACTGCACTGGCTGATGATGCATGGCTTTTATTAACAACACGCCATTCTGCGACACTGCGGTTATTAGATGTAGGGTGCAGCGTTAAACTTCTGGATGAGCACAAACTCGCTGCAATCCTGCCTCTCATCATTCCACAACAGATACATCATGGAAATGCTGCAGAGGATATAACGGAATAAGTGAGAGCTTGAGAAAAAAAAAATCGGGAAAACAATGAACAGAATGATTGAAACAAAATCCTTCTTTCAATCACCAGAATTGTGTTGAAACAAATATGGCGGCCGAACCACGTGACCGATGACGTCATTATTTTCTTTTCTCCACAAATTTATTCCTACATGACGCTCAATAAATTTCATCTTGATCGGATGAAGTTTTGTACTTGTCGAATTATGATGTCATAATGAAGGCACCTATGACATAATCATTAACATATTTTATTCCCCATGGAGAGTTCTTTACAATGAGCCATTTCTCAATTTTTCTATGCAGCGCTTTCGGAGATATAGAGGTGCAAAGTTTTTTGGTTTTTCCAAGAAGGTGGCCAAACACATCACATGACGTCATAATTATCATTAAAAAAATTATACAGGTGGAGTTGCACCTATGGTGAAAATTTCCTGTCGATCGGACCAACAGTTGCAGAGAAAATCATATTTATTCTGTGCGGACAAACAAACAGACAGACAGACAGACAAACGGACTCAAATGCAATATCCTCTCCTCAGGCGAGGGAAACTAGAAAGTATCTGAAAATGTAAAGCCCGTCCGTATACACTTTGTACTCAGACTACTTGTTTTTCCGTATGCTAAACATGATGAAAACAGCAAAAAAAAAAAAAAATTGCTAATTTTAGACAACCTTCACTTTTTGACCTCAAAAACAATATGCTTCAGTGACCCAATATGCAAACCCTGCTCAATATTCAAGTCAATCTGATAAAAATTTATGATTTTATGGAACCTTGAACTTTTGATCTAAAAAAAACTAGAAAGCATCTGAAAATGCAAAGCCCGTCTGTGTGTCAGTTTGTATTCAAACTTCTTCTTTGCGGCTATAAGTCTGAGCCATCCTTTAGGCTCAAATAATTGTCCCACATTTTGTTTCAAATGGTTCTCAAAGAAAATCTCTGTCACCATAGAAATCATTGACCTTGTGTCGTTTAACGAGCTCACTTTGACTCCCCCAATTGTCACCACTTTGGTTGGACAACTTTCTCCAACAACAATTTCTAAATATCCATCATCTGAGCAACTTTGTGGCTGCCCCGCAGTTGTACTCCTGCCTATGGGGCCCTCTAGTTTGACTGGTTGATGGAGCTTGACTGGTTGTTGGCCTCAACTTCCTGGCTCCTCTGATATGATCTACATTCAGCTTTGTGATGGCCAAATTTTCCACAGAAATGGCACTTGCCTTTTCCTCGTCGACGCAGTTGACCATCAAAAGATGACCGTTGATCTTTTATTTGATTAGTCAATGCTGCTTGTTGTTGAAAGTGTTTCAATCAATTCCTTCTGCTGTATTAAAAAGTTTTCAAAGGGAGCAGTTCCTTTATGAGGATCTTGGATGACATTTACCACTGGGCCATCTTCAGGAGCTGATACAGAAGAGACGTTCCTTGCAACCTTCTTTGGCTTGCCGAGTTCCGTACCTATTTCAGCCAAGTAGTTCATGGCAAATTAACACATATCCAAGAATGTAGTTGAGGAGTCGGCTTTCATCTACTTCTTCAGCCGCCACCACAGCCTGACATCAGCAACACTTTCGACAAACTGCTCCCTCAGCATTGTGTTCCTGTCAGTGATTCTCTCGGGGGAAATGCAGTCCAAGATACCCACGAGTGCATGGGAGAAATCAGCCAAAGACTCGCCTTCCTGTTGCTGCCTCTCGTAGAAATTTCTCAATAACTGTGAGGCTGAAAGACACTCCCCAAAAAGCATGCGCAATGCCTCAAATACATCTTTCAGCCATGCAGACCTGGCCCCTTATTTCAATTTTGGCTGTACCTTCCAAATAAAATGCTAAATAGTCCACAGCTTCGGCGCCACCAAGGCCTTCTGCTCAAAGCAACCTCTGTGCATCATCGATCCAATCATCTATTGAGCCCTGCCCATTATACCGTTGCACCTTCCGCTCTCGAACAACAGCAAAAGTTCTGGCTTTTGGCTTTTCAGTAATGATGGACTCCCATAAGGCTCGGAAAGCATCCCGCTCCTGGTCTCTTTCCAATGTAACTTCTGCAAGTTGCCTCTCTAGTTCCTGCATCTCCTCATCATTGTACCTGGAATTTTTCCTTCTACGAGACATAACTTATGCTTACCTGCTTATGGCAATGCCAAAAACGAAAATCAAAGGTAATTAATTTTGAATGACAATACACTATTATACTCTCCATACAATTTTCTAATACCCAATTGTTTAAATAAAAGCCATGTGGCATCAGTCACATCCAGCTGGAGTCCACCGGGCAGAAATATTGCAATCAGGTGAATCCCGTTCAACAATGGCAATTCCAGAGCTTCTCAGTTGTCCAGCCTTCTACTGAGTTAGCCATCGTTTTCCTTCCTCGTCATCATGTGCCAATCCCACTCCTGACACCAATGAAGTCATTAGCCATTCCTCCCCCAATTTCGTACTTTAGCGATGTATCCTAGTCTGTTTACCACTGTTGATGTATCAGTGTTGGTAGTTCTGAAAATGTTCGACAATAAAAGGCTTTTAAAGGCTTACAACTTCACACAATAGTCGCTTTTCAGCATATAATTTTGTACACATTTGATGGGGCAGCCATCCCCCCTGCCTCCCTCCCCATGCCATCCTTCCATATGGAGCACTATATATACAGAGATAATGGGTCTTGGTATACTGATTCAAAATAACTGAATTTGGGCAACTTTGTCACCATTTTCTGCCCAACTCGAGCGATTTAATGACAAAAACACTCGACAGAGATCATGTGCAATAAAATGCTCCGCATTTTTATTTCTTTTTTGCATGGTAATTGAGGTTTCTAACAAATATCCTTTTGGGATATGTATTTATTGTATGCACAAATGTAGTTGTTTTTCACAAAGCCCCCTCTCCTCATATCAGTGTTGATGAACAACTAAAGGTCATTATGTCCACCGATTTGTGATGCCTGAGCAAACCTCGAGCTCCATGTAACTTGACCAGGGCATGAAAAGACTTAAATGGCCCTGCAGTTTCCAGTAAAGAACCATTCTGCCAGCATTACCCTCCATATATTGATGGAACAGAAAGGTATTCACATGGCAGTATCATGAACGACCACCCAGAATGAAGTACAAGAGTCAAACAGATTTGCAACACCAGTTTTGAAAAGTGTTTTTTTTCTACGGGAAATGCCTTTTAATATATATTAACCCTTTGAGTAAGGATGACGTCCGGTGCCGCAACCTGCGAAAAAGTTTTGTGTACGGATGACGTTACTACACGTCATCGACTATACCTATAAATAAATTGTCAGTACGTGGTTGCATTCCCGTACCAAAATGCCAAATTAATCCCGTATTTTTATCAAAAAAAATCCCGTACTCAAAGGGTTAAAAAATATATTTAAAAATCTCATACAATATTATTAATTATGACGCATATATAGTTAGTCACAAGGTCAAAATGCAGTCATATGATGCGATGACTTGGATTAAAACTCAAGTTTTGAATTTAAAGGTCCACAGACGCAGGAAAAATATTTTTGGTGTGACTATATTGATTTTGAAGCAATAAACAAATAACGGAGCTCGGTTTTTTATTGTAATAATCTCGTGAGGTGTTACAGTTAAAAAAGCAATCCCGTTGAGTACCACCCCTCAAAGTAGTGATGATCATAAAGTCATCTGTGTGACGTAATCAAAGGCAAGGTTGTCTCAGCACGCAATGGATAATGGCCGCACAACTCCCTTCTGACTTTTCAGAAAGTGAATTTGACGAAGATTTTTCTGATCAAGAATCCTCCGATAGTCAAAATCATTATTTGCGCAGATATCACAGTCACGGTGCAAGACTAGAGGTCTAGAGAAATTGTGACGACCCACAGCACAAAAAAAAAACTCCTCGAGATGACGTAGCGGTCACGTAGGTAATAAAATTTCCGTTATTTTGGGGGCAGAGACAATCGAGCTAAAAGCACTCCCAAAAAACATTAAAAGCATTCTTCCAAGATATTTATTTTAAAAAAAGAAAGATTAAGTGTTAAATGAAGCAATATCTATTAATTAAACCAAACCTGATTTTATGTGTCTGTGGCCCTTTATTGTTTGTCTCTGCAAGACAAAACAGTTTGTAGGAATTTCATGTACAAAGCCCTTGATTTGAGACTTTCCTTCTCTCTCTCTCTCCTTCCCCAGATTTATAGCAATAACATTTGAAACAAACATCCCTCTCCGTGCAGTGCAACATCCTGTCAGGTATCCTCTTTAAATTACATTATGATATTATGCTCGAAACACATGAAATAGTAAAATTTCGTTGTAAAATTTCGAAACACATGGTAACATTTCGTGTCAATCGGACCAACGGTTGCCGAGAAAATGAATCTTACTATAACTCACCAACTGTCCGTCCGTCTGTCCGTCTGTCCATTCGTTCGAAAGTACTGCAAAAACGACTGACCCGATCGCAACGATATTTTGGGTGGTTAATCCTGGGATCGCCTGGAGTAAAATAGGCTGTATTGTTTTTCCAATTTCAGCTTTAGTCTCCAGCATTCTCAGGTATGGACTCCCGCATAACATTCGCGTTCGCATAACGTTCATTGTGACGATGTTTTCATTGTGACGATGTTTCATTGTGACAATGTTTCATTGTGACGATGTTGTTTTCCCGGGTGCCGCACAAATGGCTGCACCGATCGCTGCACGGCTGCACCGATCGGAGTCGGTGACCACGGATAAAGACCTTTTATAAGGACACGGGTTGAATCCCTGCTTGAGAGAACTCCATCCCCCACCCCGCCATCACGGCCGTCTCTCCAACTTACAATCCCACAAGATATGTGGAAAGGATGACCCAAAACCAATATAAACATCATTAAACATCATTCATATATATCCAGGTCAAGGAACATCATTAAAAGTAAATAATGACCTCGGCCAAAGTTCAAACGACGTTTAATCTCAACATGAGAGAATTCCAAATAGCTATTTGGGCAGTGTATATGCTAACAGATCGCTGTCTCCATCGATCTTGCCAAGGCCATAACACCTATCGGCTCAAAATCCTTTTAACTGTTGATTTGGTATTTTTTACAATGAAGGAAACATGTATCGCGAGTACATAGGACATAGCGATTGTAAATGCGACAGCTCCGAGGCGTCTTTCGCTTCACATCAAATTATTCATTATATTCATTCATTCATTTAATGATCATTACACTCATTCTTACGCTCATTAAACGTTCATGAAACATTAAACGTTCATTAAACAATTACGAAAATAAAAACAAAAAACATTACGAAATTACGTTTACATCGTCACATCAAACACTACCTGAACACAAACTGTGGTAAGCCGAAGAGTGAATGGAATAGGCTTGATTCGTTAGGTCACACAACGTAGGCTTTATTCAGCGAGAACAGTACAGCCTGTAACAACACAGAAGCATAACTAAGTCTGTCGCTTAATACAACAAGCATAATAATACTAATAATAAAACGACATATGTAAGCATAACAATCCTACATTAATAATTAACCGAGAACATAACGATTATTAGTCCTACCGTAATTATCATCCATCCACACGGGCCCACGCAGCATCCATCTTGAATATCGCAATGCACTACGGGTAATCACAAGACCCGGATATATATATAACCTATGACGCTGATGTTGTTGTTGTTGTTGTTTAACTATGGGGGAAGGGAAAAGATCCAGGCTCTCGGACTTACAGTATGGAGGAGGATTTGGAATGACAATCTATAACATTCTTCCCCTCTCAAAATAATAAGCGAGTATACCCCTACAGATTCAGGCGAACAGGTGGTTTTCTGTCTCACCCTGATCTGCGCAGTGGAGGAGCATTAGGAACCTCCTTCGGAGAGCTTCCAACATCTAAGAAGCTGGTAGTATCTTCATTACCACTCATGAGCTGATCGTGTGACAGATCCCTCGGGTTGCGTCTGTGTCCAGTCCAGGTGGTTTTTGAACAGGAGGATCTAAGCCACCAGAGTTTTGGACCTCACCACATGGTGTCAGGTCATGCAGAGCCACATTGTCTCTTTACCGCCAGGGTAGCGCACATGGGCATACTGAGGGTTAGCCTCAAGCAGTTCCACCTCCTCAATGACAGGGTCATACTTCGATTGTCTCATGTGACGTTTCAAGAGAACAGGTCCAGGTGAGGATAGCCATGTCGGAATTGAGCAGCCACTTGTAGACCGTCGTTGGTAATTGAATAAACGCTCATGTGGAGTAGCATTGGTAGCAGTCGAGAGCAGAGAATGTATAGAAGCAAGGCGTCTGCTAGAACGTTCTCCCATTGAGGAGTTGGTAGCTCTCGTGATTTGAGAGCCAGAGTAATATTCTTTCAAATCACACCATTGTAACGTTCACACTGGCCATTCCCCCCAGGATTATATGGGGTAGTGCGAATGGTCAAGACGCCGCGGTCGTATAGGAAGTGCTTCAATTATGACGCCATAAAGGAACTCCCCCTGTCAGAATGTAGTATAAGCAGGCATACAAATATAGCAAAGAGTCGACTAAGACATTTAATCATGGTGCAAGTTGTCATGTCGGGACAAGGAAAAGCAAATGGGAAGCGAGAGAACTCATCTATCACAGTAAGCAAGTAGCAGTTAGCGGTAGATGATGGTAAGAGCCCCTTGAAATCCATACTGAGCCTTTCAAAGGGTTGTGTAGCTTTAATCAAATGTGACTGTTGCGGTTGGTAGAAACTTGGTTTGCACTCGGCACACACTGGACAGGAGGCCGTTATCTTCTTCACTTCCTCGACAGAGAAGGGTAGATTCCGAGTTCTTACAAAATGTACCATCCTTGTAGTGCCGGGGTGGCAGAGAGAATTGTGCAGTTCGATTAAGGTATCTGTACTGATTGCCGAGCAGTATGCTCTGGATAAAGTGTCTGCCGCTATGTTCTCGCTCCCAGGTCGGAACTGCATATCAATGTTGTGGCAGGAAAGTTCAATCCTCAATCTTTGTATTTCATCATTCTTGATCTTTCCCGATTGCTTTGAGTCAAACATGAAGGCTACAGACTTCTGATCAGTGATCAGGGTGAAATGGCGTCCAGTCAGATAGTGTCGCCACTTACGCAATGATTCAACAATGGCATACGCCTCTTTCTCCACTGAAGAATGTTTGCGTTCACTCGCCTTCAGTGTCCTAGAACGAAATGCCACGGGTCTCCCGACTTGGTTAAGAGTGGCAGCTATCGCAATGTCAGAAGCATCTGTCTCAACAACAAACGGAACAGACTCATCAATAGAATTAACCACCGATTTCTCCACCTCTGCTTTCAGATCATTGAAAGCTTGTTGGGCTGCATTAGACATAGGAAAATAACCGACCTGAACAAGGGGGCCAACCTTCTTCGAGTAATTAACAATCCACTGTGAGTAGTATGAAAACATACCCAGTGCACGACGCAGAGACCCCTTATCCACTGGAAGGGGAAGATCACGGGGTGGCCGAAGTCTCTCTGGGTCGGGCCTAATTAACCCATTCGAGATTGTATATCCCAGGAGACCAACTGAGGCTACGGAGAACGAGCATTTATCAAGGTTGAAGGTTATGTTGAACTTCTTAGCAGCCTCGAGCGGTTTGTGAAGATTATTGTCATGCTGTTCCTTACTTTTCCACAGACAGTAATGTTATCCAGGTAAGCATAGGTATCAGACAGTCCATTATCTGCAATAAACTGATATATCACCCGTTGGAAACAGGAGACTGCATTTGTCCCCCCGAATGGAATCCTGCGAAATTGATACAACTGCCCACATGCCTCAAAGGCAGTATACGGTTTGTCTCCATCTCTGATAGGGACCTATTGGTAAGCGGACTTCAGGTCGATAGTACTGTATAGTTGATACTGCGCTACCTTGTTGACCAAATTGTCTATCTTTTGTAGTGGGTAGGCATCTAGTTGCGTGAAGCGGTTGACTGTCTGCGAATAATCAATCACCATCCGCCTTTTGTGTCGCTCATTCGTTGTAACTACAACTTGAGCTCGCCAGGGCGAGGTGCTGGGCTCAATAATGCCCGCTTCGAGCAACCTCCTCATTTCTGACTCAATGAAACAGCTGTCTGGTGCACTGTACTTTCTTGATCGAACAGCAATGGGCTTACAATTGGGAGTGAGATTGGCGAAAGGTGGTGGAGGTGGTATGGAGAGGGTAGCTAGCGCACAGACAGAGAGTGGTTGTTTATCTCCCCCAAACTGCATAGTAATACTCTCATGTTTCATGAAATCCTGGCCTAAAATTACATCACGACATAGGTCAGGTTAGAGTCCCTGTATAAAGAGAGTTGCGCCATGCGCTGACCCGAGATTTCTGGTCACGTGATTTCGTGGCGCCATTTTGTGTCTAACTTCACCGTGCGTGAACGTCAGCTTGGTACGGGAATGTTGTTTATTGCCAAACAAAATGACTGGTTGTTCTGCTTTTGGTTGTTCAAACCAATCTGGGTATCTCTAATATCTCTAATAATAATAATAATAATATAATAATCTAATAATCTAATATATAAATTATATATATATATATATATAAATATATAAATCTAATAATAATATTAATGGATATCTCTTGAATCGCTTTATTGATCGACGTGAAACTTCATACTGTAGTAGAAGTCATGAAGAGTAACAAGTGTGCAAAATCTCAAGATGATTGGATGTCGGAGTAGTGATGAGTCTCACTTGTGAGGAATGAACGGAGCAGTGATGAGTCACTTGTGATGAGTGAACGGAGTAGTGATGGTGTCTCACTTGTGAGGAGTGAACAGAGTAGTGATGAGTCTCACTTGTGAGGAGTGAACGGAGTAGTGATGAGTCTCACTTGTGAGGAGTGAACGGAGTAGTGATGAGTTTCACTTGTGAGGAGTGAACGTAGTGGGATGAAGTGTTGGTCTGGTCAGAGTGTTGTATTACGGGCAGAGTTTTCTTACGGTCTGAATGTATGAATCATGTTCTGTACTGAATGTATGAACCAAGTTTTGTACTGAATGTTTACTGTGTTGGCCTCATCGTGTTCCTGGTGAAATTAAACAAGTTATGGTGAATACGACGTCGTATCTGTGCTTTTCCATATCTGTTCGACTAGACGAACCGTGCACACTGCAGGTATTTTTTAAAGTTTTTTCTCTGTTTAATTACGGCTTGGTGCAGTCGAAAATTAAGTGTTAATTAAGTCGCCAGCTATGAAACATATTATTCGATCAGGCAATATCCATCAGAGTTCTGGGCAAGGGTGTAGTAATAAATGAACGTTTCAATCTTACTAGATGCCGATGACGTTTTCCTTATGTCAGAGACAGAAGCTGACTTGCAGCTTGTTAAATCATTACAATGGAAATTGAATATAAATGTCGATAAAACTAAAGTTGTACACTATAGAAATATGGCAATACCACGTACAGAATTTGTTTTAAGTGTGTTAGACTATATGTCGGCTGGAAGTCCTACACCGGAATTGCTCTCGGCACCCTTTAAAAAATATTGGATATGCCCACACTCCTTTCTAAAAGTTATTAAAATTCAGAGAACGACAGCATTGGTTTGTCTTACTTATAATGTTAGCTCTTATATGCAGCGTTGGCTTGTAATATGCATTGCCATACCACTTTTAATATCACCACACAGCTCTTTTTCACGGCAATAGCTGAGTTTTTGACAAAACAAATATCACCTGTATGTAATAATAAGACTAAATATGTGTAGTAAAATTTTTTTTAGCAGGTTTAGAATATATCACCCCATATCGTGAATGTACATGTATATCTAATCCGACACACTTAGACACAAAATGGCGTCCAAATTTGAGTTGACACAACTCTCTATATACAGGGACTCTAGGTCAGGTAAGATGGAGAGAGGAACATCACGGTATGTACAGCGCTTCAGCTCGAGGTTCACTAAACAATGTCCAGCTATTCATGTCGACAATGAGGTAGATGCCATTGATACTCTACCTGTCCCTGGGTGTACACATAGTTTGTACGCCTTAACCAGCCTCTGGCACACAAAACATTCCGAGCTCCCAGTATCCAAAAGTGCTCTACACTTGTTACCATTCACAAGCACATTAACTGTTACCTTAGAAAGGTTTCCTAGAAATGCAGTGTATATCGTAGCTGGGGTTGGGGTGTGGAGCATAGCTGCAGCCCTCAGCCCAGGCGATCTACATACTTCAGCAAAATGCCCCGTTTTCCCGCACTTATTACACACAGAATCCCGAGCCGGACAAACTTGTCGAGTATGTCGAGAGTTCCCACAGAAAAAACACTTTGGTTGCTTTCCAGAGGCGGCGACTACTTGAGAGACATCTGGAGGATTAGGTCGGTAAGTCCTTGTTTCGGCTTCCGCAAGAGGTTTGTCTACCGAAGAGGTTATGACTGCGTTCCGGGGTGTTACAGGTGCCGTATATGCCTCAGAACACCTCTGCGCTTGATCAAGGGCCCTAGCCTGGTCAAAAGCTGTCGTGAGATCCAACGTTTTATTCTCGAGGAGCCGTTGGCGGATGAATGAGACTGCAATCCACTTATGAAAGCATCCCGGATGGACTCATCTGTATTTCTCAGGAGTCACAGCCTTGTAATTGCAGTATCCACTCAAACACTTCAATGCCTGCAGGAATACATCAAGGATTTCACCCGGTTGTTGTCGATGACTCGCCAATAGGTGCCGTGCATATACTTCATTCTTTGGTCTAACATACATGTTTCGTAAGGTCTCTATGGCAGTGTCGTAGTCTTCACAAACAGCAATGTATTCGTACACACTTGGAGCTACATAGTTTACGAGCATAGTTAGCTTCTCCTGTTCGTGATGCTCAATTGCTCTCAAGAAGTTGTCGAACGTCTTGTACCAATGGTCCATTCCTTTGCAGCATTGCTGGAGTTTGGGTTTGCTTCAAACCGCTCAGGATGTAAGAACTTCTCCATCTTACTATAATTCACCAAATGTACGTCTGTCTGTTCGAAGGTACCGTAAAAACTGCTGAACCAATCGGAAAGATATTTTGGGTGGATAATGTTATGGATTTGTCACTTCCGTTGTTGTGGTTTTCATCCACTGTAAACATTTTTGATTCCATGTACCATTATTGTTGTCATTTAAGGGAGATAGAGATTACTATTTTCAAAAGGTAAAAAGGTTAATGTTTTAAATGAAACCGGAACCGGACGACAACGATGAAGAGGAAGAGAGGGAGAAGAAGGCGGAGCGAGCGAGTCGGACAAGAAGCCCAGCTGCTTCAAGGTCTGGAGCGAACGATTGGCGAACGAGAGTCACGAGTGAACTATGGGTTTCCCGGGAAAGGGATTCCTGCGACAGAGTTGTTATCACTGTGACAGATCAACCTGCGTGTCAGGTTTTGCGGTCGATTCTGAAGAGAATCGTTGGAGTGCCATTACGCCACGAGAATGGGCCGTCAGCCATTTTGACTCGCGCGCTTTGCGCATCGCTCAAGGTTTTTCTCTTCACTTCAACCATTTTCACCGCATTCAGACGTTAATCTGGTGTGCGTGTGTCACGTGGCTTTTGAGTGGGAAATCTGCGGTTCGCCGATTTGGAGCCGTGGAATGTCCATACCCGAGGGTGTGATTTCCCAGTCGCCTTGAGGGCACCTTTGCGCAGCTTTGGCAGCGGGACTGTGACTGTCATCCGAACGGGATTCTGGTCTTGAATGGACATCGTTCTGACGATCACTGATCGACTTTGGCTTGAAGCCGGAATCGACTTTGGCTTGATGCCGGAATAGAGGCATTGGGGAATGTTCTTCTTTTCGCTCACTTGGAGCACAGTGAGTTATATTGTACGAACCTGATGGTACCATCATAGGAAATATATATTGGTTGTACAATTGATTACTATTGTTGTTGTACTGTTATTCTTGTGTGATCTTAATACAATACTTGTTTGTTGGTAACAATTGGTGTGGCTTCACCATTGATCTTTGACATACAGAATAACACATCTTTCTGCCGTGACTCCTCTCGGGGCTCGGAGGTACACCGTGACCGGGGTTTGGGGAGGAGCACGTAAGAGAAATTGGGGGCTCGTCTTTGCTGACAAAATTCCCTAAATCTCGACCAGGATTAAATTCCCAAACATTCGTCCGGGATAGAATTCCCTAACATTCCCAAAATTCCCAAATTTGGAATTTTTCTAACATTCCCAAATTTTTCAAAAAAAAAAAAATTGGAAATTTTTTGTGTGAAGGTTAACAGGTGTTAACTAATAGTCACCATGGTGTTTGATGCAGAAAAGTTTGCGGCGTCCCCTAATGAGGCACAGTTCCAAGCGTTAAAAAGATCAGAACTCTTGATGTTGGCCAAATATTTTAACTTGGAGGTCCGAGTTAATATGAAGAAAGCAGAGATGCAGATATTGGTGGTAGAATCTCTGGTGGGACAAGGAACATGGAAAGAGGTAGCCTTGGATTGGTTACACGAGGAAAAAGAAAATGTGGAGATCCGGAAAATGGAGATGCAACTGCAGAGCCAGGAAAGATTAAAAGCAGAGGAAAGGAAAGCAGAAAAAGAGAGCAGACCAGGAACGAGAACTCGGGGAGAGAAGAGCAGAGGAAAGGAGAGCTGAAGAAGAAAGAGAGCAGAGGAAACAGCAGAGGAAAGGAGAGCCGAAAGGGAGTTAAAGGAACGTGACATGGAGTATCCGAAGGAACTTAAACTCAAGGAGCTGGAATTAATGGGAGAACGGAGAGAAGTAGTATCCATGCCGGCTAGTTCGACAACTAGTCAGAACACTTGGGATGTTGGTAGGCATGTGAGGCTGGTTCCAGCCTTCAATGAAAAGGAGGCAGCCAAGTTTTTTTTACACTTTGAGAAAGTGGCTCAAATGCTAAAATGACTTGTGGGGTCCTGGACTATGTTAGTGCAAAGTGTTTTGGTGGGTAAAGCTCAAGATATCTATTCGGCTTTACTGATTGACCAATGTGCAGATTATAAGATAGTGAAGAAAACCATTCTCAAAGCCTATGAATTGGTCCCTGAAGCTTACCGGCAAAAATTCAGGAATGCCATGAAGAGGGAGAGTGAGACCCATGTGGAGTTTGCCAGAATGAAGGAAACCATGTTTGATCGGTGGTGTGACTCGAAGGGGATTGGGAAAGACTTCAACCTGTTGCGACAATTGATCTTGGTGGAGGAATTCAAACAGTGTGTCCACACGGACATTAAAGTACATCTGGATGAAAAGAAAGTACCAGAGTTGTATGAGGCAGCAACCGTGGCAGATGACTATGCCTTGACACACAGGATGGGGTTCCAAAAACCTAACTTCCCGCCTAGAGTTAGCCAGGGGAGTTATGGTAAATCAGGTGCGGAGAACAAATATTCATGGAGGCGGCCAAGAGATGACTATGGGGACAAATCTGATACCGCGACTTTTAGGGATCAGAAGACGATAGCTCCAAGACAGACTTATCTTCCGGGGGGGCCCGAAGCAGACCACGAGTTTGTCCTCCGGGCCTACTTGCGCTTTTTGCAAGAAACCTGGGCATTTGATGTCCCAATGTTACGCCCTGAAAAGGAAAAATCAGGAGCGGAGTCAGACTAGTACAACTCCGAATGCATTGGCCAATGCGAGAAATCGTCCTTGGAGGACAGTGCCTTGTGAAGGTTCCCATGCCAAAGTTACGGCATCAAAGAACGACTTTGTTCAAGAGGGTTACAAACCTTTTATTTCAGAGGGGTTTGTGTCACTGGATGGAGACTTAACGAACCAGACACCTGTTAGGGTATTGAGGGACACAGGAGCACATCAATCTTTGATGCTTGAGGGCATTTTGCCATTGTCAGAGAAGACGGCAACTGGTGTTAGTGTTCTTTTACAGGGGGTTGGTGGCTATGTTAAAGCTCCACTTCATGTCATCCATTTGGAGTCTGATTTGGTGTCAGGACCAGTCACCGTAGGTTTACAAGCCACTCTTCCTGTAGAGGGAATCTCTTTTGTTATCTGGAATGATTTGGCTGGTGGTCGAGTTTCTGGTAATCCAATGTTGGTTGAAAAGCCCAGTATGGAAAATAACACCGCACAGTTAGAGCAGGAGATTCCGGGTATCTTTCCATCCTGTGCAGTGACTCATGCTATGGGTAGGAAGTGCTCTGAAGAGAGGAGAAGGAAGGCGATGTGGATTTGGGTTCCTTAGAGGTATTGGAGGAAAAGTCTGAAAGAGGTAATAGGAAAGGGAGTGACATCAAAGAACTTAAGGAAAATGTGGCATCTGGAACCAAAGAGGAAATGGAGTGTCCGTCGGAGATATCTGGGAGCGAGGTTGAGCAAACGGTGCGGGTCCGAAAGAGACTTGTTGAAGAACAACATGGAGATTCGGTGATCTGGAGTTTAATTGTTAAAGCCGTTACAGAGGAAGATGCTATGAAGATACCTGTTGGTTACTTCATGAAAGGGGAAATACTCATGAGAAAATGGAGACCACCGGAGGTGCCAGCAAACGATGAGTGGAAAGTTCATTACCAAATTGTGGTGCCACCGCCGTACCGGAAGGAGATATTGAGTTTGGCGCATGAGACACCTTTGGCCGGGCACCTTGGAGTGAACAAGACCTGTGACAGAATATTGGTACATTTTTTCTGGCCAGGATTGTGACGTGATGTGGCGGAGTTCTGTAAATCTTGCCACTCTTGCCAGCTGGTGGGAAAACCTAAACAGAAAGTCCCATCTGCACCTTTAAAACCAATTCCAGCTTTTGAAGAGCCATTCAGCCATGTCATTATTGACTGTGTATGCCCTTTACCTAAAACTAAGGCTGGACATCAGTATTTGTTGACCATCATGTGCGCTACCACAAGGTTCCCAGAGGCAGTGCCTCTTAGAAAAATTACTGCGGCAGTTATTGCGAAGGCCTTGATTAAATTTTTCACTTTGGTTGGCCTACCTAAGGTCATCCAGTCTGATCAGGGTTCCAATTTCATGTCAACACTTTTTCAGCAAGTGGTACACCTGTTGGGAGTGGAGCAAGTAAGATCATGTACTTACCATCCCGAGAGCCAAGGGGCCTTGGAAAGGTTTCACCAGACATTGAAGAATATGATCAGAATGTATTGTTTTGAATGTGACAAGGATTGGGATGAAGGAATACCCTTATTGTTGTTTGCTATGAGGGAATCTGTTCAGGAGTCATTGGGGTTCAGTCCTTTTGAACTTGTGTTTGGACACTCAGTGCGAGGACCGTTGAAATTGGTGAAAGAACAGTGGCTACAGGAGGAGTCACAGTCAACAGTGGTGGAGTATGTGTCAACGGTTAGGCACAGATTGGCAAAGGCTTGTGAAATTTCGAGAAGGAACTTGAAAGTGACACAGGATAAAATGAAAGTGAGACATGACAAGAAATCTCAGATAAGAAATTTCAGTCCTGAGGACCGAGTGTTAGTGTTGCTTCCTGTTCCAGGTCAGCCACTACAGCTAGGTATTTTGGTCCCTATGCAATCGAAAGGAGGGTTAATGAAACAGATTACGTGGTGACAACTTCCGAGCGACGGAAAAAGCGGCAGCTGTGTCATGTCAACCGACTGAAGAAATATTATGAGAGGAAGCCTGTGGAAGAAATGGTTCCTGTCTCACCAGTCGTGCCTGTAGTCGGGGTGCAAGATAATCCAGAGGTTGAGGCCGGTGTGAAGTTTGATAACTTTGATGACCAGGCTTGTCCCAGATTGACGAACACAGAAGTGTTGAGTCATTCAGATGAGAAATTAGGTCATTTGAGGAGGGAACAACAAGGACAACTATCCAGCTTAATTTTTGAATTTGCACATTTGTTCAGAGATGTACCTGGTCGTACTGACCTGGTATATCATGATATTGAGGTGGGGGAAGCCACTCCTGTGAAGCAACACCCCTATCGGATGAACCCTGTGAAGATTGAGTATCTTCGGAAGGAGGTTTAGTTCAGTATATGTTGGAGAATGACATCATCGAACCAAGCAGCAATGAATGAAGCTCACCATGTGTGTTGGTTCCAAAACCCGATGGCAGTTTTCGCTGTTGTACGGATTTAAAACGGGTTAATGCAGTGACCAAGACCGACTCATATCCCATCCCGAGGATTGATGACTGTATTGATAGAATAGGCCCAGCTAAATTTGTAAGTAAGTTTGACTTGCTGAAAGGGTATTGGCAGATTCCTCTTACTGATAGAGCCAAGGAAATCTCGGCTTTAGTCACACCAAATGGGTTGTATCAGTACAAGGTTCTTCTCTTTGGATTGAAAAACGGGCCTGCTACATTTCAACGGCTGATGAATAAGCTTATTGCAGACCTTGAGGGGGTGGAGACTTATCTGGATGATGTCATCATCCACACTATGACCATGGAAGATCATATTAAACAAATTCAGGCATTTTTCAAGAAACTGACCGAGGCAGGGTTGACCATCAACTTATCTAAGAGTGAGTTTGTAAAGGCACAGGTGGTGTTCTTAGGCCATGTAGTAGGTCAGGGTCAGGTGCAACCGGTGACAGCCAAGATAGAAGCCATTGATCACTTCCAAGTTCCAAAAGGGAAGAAGGAGCTTATGAGATTCTTGGATATGGCTGGTTGGTACCGGCGGTTCTGCAGGAGTTTTTCTGTTGTGGTAGCCCCTTTAACGAATTTGTTGAGGAAAGAGACCAACTTTGTTTGGGATGACAAATGTCAGGCTGCCTTTGCCCACATCAAAGCAATATTAATGAGCTCTCCTGTCCTAGCAGCCCCAGATTTTCAAGCACCTTTCAAGTTGGCCATTGATGCAAGTGATGTGGGGGCTGGGGTAGTTCTATTACAGGAAGATGAGGATGGAGTGGATCACCCGGTGTGCTACTACTCCAGAAAGTTTAACAAACATCAGGCAAATTATGCCACTGTGAAAAAAGAGACCCTTGCTCTCCTGCTAGCTCTTCAGCATTATGAGGTGTATCTGGGAACTTCCACCTTTCCTAAAAAAGTCTTCACTGATCACAACCCCTTAACCTTCATTCAAAAAATGAAAAATAAAAACCAGAGGTTGATGAGATGCAGTTTGGCTTTGCAGGAGTTCAACTTGGAAATTGAGCACGTAAAGGGCAGGGACAATGTCGTTGCTGATGCTTTGTCCAGTGTGAACTAACTTTGGAAATTGCTGTAGTTTGTTTGGAAGTTTTGGTGCTTTATTTTAAGGAATATTAATTATGGTTGTTCACGTGAATTGACCATTTGGGTGTGAGTTTTACTTTTGTTTGTTAAAAGAGTTTTTGCCTGCAAAGAAAGTTTTCACTGTGTTCAAACTTTCTTTCTTGAGGGGGGGGGGGGGGGGGGTGGGGGGAAGTGTTACGGATTCGTCACTTCCATTGTTGTGGTTTTCATCCACTGTAAGCATTTTTGATTCCATGTGCTATTATTGTTGTCGTTTAAGGGAGATAGAGGTTACTATTTTCAAAAGGTAAAAAAGTTAATGTTTTAAATGAAACCGGAACCGGACGATGACGAAGAGGAAGAGAGGGAGAAGAAGGCGGAGCGAGCGAGTCGGACAAGAAGCCTAGCTGCGTCGAGGTCTGGAGCGAACGATTGGCGAACGAGAGTCACAAGTGAACTTTAGGTTTCCCGGGAAAGGGATTCCTGCGACAGAGTTGTTATCGCTGTGACAGATCAACCTGCGTGTCAGGTTTTGCGGTCGATTCCGAAGAGAATCGTTGGAGTGCCATTACGCCATGAGAACGGGCCTTTGGCCATTTTGACTCACACGCTTTGCGCATTGCTCAAGGTTTTTCTCTTCGCATCAACCATTTTCACCGCATTCAGATGTTAATCTGGTGTGCGTGTGTCACGTGGCTTTTGAGTGGGAAATCTGCGGTTCGCCGATTTGGAGCCGTGGAACGTCCATACCCGAGGGTGTGATTTCCCAGTCGCCTTGAGGGCACCTTTGCGCAGCTTTGGCAGCGGGACTGTGACTGTCATCCGAACGGGATTCTGGTCTTGAATGGACATCGTTCTGACGATCACTGATCGACTTTGGCTTGAAGCCGGAATCGACTTTGGCTTGATGCCGGAATAGAGGCATTGGGGAATGTTCTTCTTTTCGCTCACTTGGAGCACAGTGAGTTATATTGTACGAACCTGATGGTACCATCATAGGAAATATATATTGGTTGTACAATTGATTACTATTGTTGTTGTACTGTTATTCTTGTGTGATCTTAATACAATACTTATTTGTTGGTAACAATTGGTGTGGCTTCACCATTGATCTTTGACATACAGAATAACACATCTTTCTGCCGTGACTCCTCTCGGGGCTTCGGAGGTACACCGTGATAGGGGTTTGGGGAGGAGCACGTAACAATAATCCTGGGATCCCCAGGAGTAAAATAGGCTATTTAGTTTTCCCAATTTCAGCTTTGGTCTTCAGCATTCTAAGGTTTGGACTCCCGCATAACATTCGTGTTCGCATAACATCCATTGTTCTCATTGTGACGACGCGCAAACGGCTGCACCCGGGAAAGCAACATGTCTCCATCTATCACTGACAGATCGCTGTCTCTATCGATCTTGCCAAGGCCGTAACAGCTATCGACTCAAAATCCTTTTCACTGTTGATTTGGTACAGTTACACGTATCGGGAATTTGGTACACGTATCGGGAGTACATACGACATAGCGATTGTGAACACGATTATCGATCACGATTCACGATCACGATCATAGTGTATTGATCACGATTTGAAACACGAAGGAATAATATTTACGGATATGAACAGTGATGTGGCTTTTATTGAAATTCTAAAGATACTGTTTTGATTTTGATGATTTGCATGTGATATGATTCAACAGATGTTTATATGAATCGTTTAAAATAAAAAAAACCCTTCAATATCTGATATTTTGCCATCACCATATGCAGATTCGCCACGGACCCACGATCGATGTTTCTATACGTGAACGTACCCGTTTGTTTGCGAACAGATATGTTTTTCATGGAGGTCCTTCACGAACTTGTTGTCCATGTCTGACGTACGACTGAAGGTGCTACAGGAATGTGGAATTCATTGGTTTCATGCTTCAGCATTCGCCGTATCTGCATTGCCTGTTTGCTTCTGGCCTCCCACCCGTGCGAAGCACGGATCTCTCTAGCACGGATCTCTCTAGTTATGAAAATTCTCGCTGAATAAATTGTGGTAAGCCGAAGAGTGAATGGAATAGGCTTGATTCGTTAGGTCACACAAAGTAGGCTTTATTCAGCGAGAACAGTACAGCCTGTAACAACACAGAAGCATAACTAAGTCTGTCGCGTAATACAACAAGCATAATAATACTAATGATTATAATACGACATATGTAAGCATAACAATCCTACATCAATATATAATTAACCGAGAACATAACGATTATTAGGCTAACAAAGGCTAACCCCCGCTCTAGTAGGGAAAATGGCCTTAAAATGCATGTTGTTGTTGTTGTATAATGATTATTAGTCCTACCGTAATTATCATCCATCCACACGGGCCCACGCAGCATCCATCTTGAATATCGCAATGCATTACGGGTAATCGCAAGACCCGGATATATATATATATATATATATATATAACCTATGACGCTGATGTTGTTGTTTAACTATGGGGGAGGGGAAAAGATCCAGGCTCTCGGGCTAACAGTATGGAGGAGGATTTGGAATGACAATCTATAACATAAACATCGTCACAATGAAAACATCGTCACAGACGTTACGTTACGTAATTCAAACCGTGAACACGTCGAATATTGGAGAGCCCATTGCCCAAATTTGAAACACTAGGGCATGCCCGTACTATATATATATCTAAAATTATATCCCCCCCCTCTATTTACATGAAATGGTTTGGTCCATTCGCAAAGCCAAAGCGAACGGCTTGCGAGTACGGTGACAATCCCCCCCCTCTATTTACATGAAATGGTTTGGTCCATTCGCAAAGCCAAAGCGAACGGCTTGCGAGTACGGTGACAATCACCCCCCCCCCCCCTCTATTTACATGAAATGGTTTGGTCCAAAGCGAACGGCTTGCGGAGTTTGGTAAATAAATCGCCATAGCTCGGTAACTACTTCTCCGATTAATATGAAACCTTGAAAAGGCACATCCTCGGGTCCCCAGCAATATACCTGGCAAGTTTCAAGTATATCGGACCCGTGGTTGTTGAGAAACAGCGGTCACAGACAAACGACACACAGACACACAGACACACACACATACACACAGAGATTACTGGAATTATAGATAGATGATGGAATAATATTTACCGATATGAACAGTGATGTTGTGGCGGACACGAAAGCTCACTGGCGTGATGGCATCATTCCGTGCACCAAGTGGGCGTCGGCCACACCCGAGGGGAAGGCGTGGCCTCGGGATATACACGGGGCTCGCAGCCCCGAGCTCCTCAGTGCTACAGTGGAGCTCTTCCAATAAAGACTCTTTCTTGTTACCTGCGTTGTCCGCTTCCCTTCTTGGTAAGCAAGTCGTGCGCGTAGCATCGCACTACATTGGTGACCCCGACGTTGGCTCAGCTGTAGCTGACCAACCGAACACGCCATAGCAATGGCAAACAACGCAGTTGTGGTCAAACTCCCCGAGTTCTGGGAGGCTCAGGCCGAGGTCTGGTTCGTTCAGACCGAGGCCCAATTTCGGCTTCGGCGCATCACGAGCGACGAGACCATGTACTTCCACGTGGTCACCTCCCTCGGGCCCGGCACAGCCGCCCGCGTCGTGTTTGTCCTGAGGAACCCACCAGCCGACCACAGGTACGAGGCGATCAAGCGTCTCCTCGCCACGTTTGGCCTCATGGAGGACGCAGGAGCCGACCACCTCCTGGACCTCCCCGAGCTCGGCGACACGTGACCGTCAGTCCAAATGGCCCATATGCTGTCGTTGCTGGGCGACGAAACCCCGGATTTTCTATTCCAAGCGCTATTTCGACGCCAGCTGCCGGCACGAGTACGCCTCGCGTTGGCCGGATAATGGAACCCCGAGCTCTCGCTGCCGAGGCCGACAAGTTCTTCACGGCTTTGGACACGTGGGTGAGTTTCGGTGCAGCCGTCGCGGCTCCCGGGGCTGCGGCGGCTGCACGCCCCTACTCCGAGCCCGAAACTGCTGCGGGTGACCACCCCTACTACGCGACGCACCGCATGGCCGCTGAACCTCCTGCGGGTGACCACCCCTACCCCGACGGGCGCCTCATGGCATACGCCATGCCACGCCCACCTCTGCCGCCACGGAAAAAACCGCAAGCCTGGTGCCGGTTTCACACCAAGTTCGGCCACGAGGCTCGGCAGTGTCGCCCGCCGTGCTCATTCGGCAGGTCGGGAAATGCCCAGGCCGGCCCTCAGTAGTGGCACTGAGCGCCGGCCGTTCAAACAGCCTACTGTTCATAACGGACACCTTATCCGGGCGCCGTTACCTGTGCGACACGGGAGTGCAGGTGAGTGTCGTTCCCGCCGGTACGTCCGACAAGCAAACCACGGGCCGAGGCCCCGCGCTGCTTGCTCCCAACGGTACGTCCATATGCACATACGGAAAACGCTGCCTCTCTCTGCGGTTCGGAGGGCAGGTTTTCCGGTGGTCATTCGTCACTGCCGACGTGCCTATGGCACTGCTTGGCACGGACTTCCTGTGTGCAAATAGGCTGTTGGTGGACGTAAAGCACAGAAGGCTCGTCCAGGCCGAGACGTTCAGCTCGCTCGCTTGCGCGCTGCCCGGCTCGTTGAGCAGCACCCAGAGCGGCTCATCGAGCAGCTCGCCGAGCGGCTTGCTGAGCGGTTTGGTTCCGGCCAGGTTGATCTGTACGCTTCCGGCAGCGGACGAATTCACCCGTATCCTCGCCGGCTTCCCGGCCCTCACGTGGCCCACCTTCTCGGTGGGGGCCGTCAAGCACGGGGTGGAACACCACATCCCCACCGCTGGGCCACCGGTCTACGCCCGGGCACGCCGCCTCGAGCCGACGAAGCTCGCGGTAGCTAAAGCGGAGTTCGCTACGCTGGAGCGGCTCGGCATCGTGCGGCACTCTGAGAGTGCTTGGGTGTCGCCGCTCCACATCGTGCCAAAGCCCGGCAGGGGATGGCGACCGTGCGGGGACTACGGGCGCCTCAACGACGCCACCACCCCCGACCGCTACCCCATCCCCCACATTCAGAACTTCTCCACCCGGTTGGCGGGCATGTCCTTCTTTTCAAAGGTGGACCTCATACGCGGCTACCATCAGGTCCCCGTCAGGCCAGAGGACATCCCGAAGACGGCCGTCATCACGCCATTCGGACTTTTCGAATTTCTTCAGATGCCCTTCGGGTTGAAGAATGCGGCTCAGGCGTTCCAGCGACTAATGGACAGCGTCTTGCGTGACTTGGATTTTGTGTACGTCTACCTGGACGACATCCTCGTCGCCAGCGCGTCCCACGAAGAGCACCTCCACCATCTCCGCATGCTCTTCGAACGCCTGGGCCAGCATGGCCTCATCGTGAACCCCGCCAAGTGCCGGTTCGGCGTCGCCGACATCAACTTTTTGGGGCACCGCGTCACCAGGCATGGGGCCATCCCCCTACCGGCCAAGGTGGAGACGGTGAAGGGGTTTCCGTGCCCCCGCACGATCAAGGGGCTCCGGGAGTTCCGGGGCATGGTAAACTTTTACCATCGGTTCCTGCCCCGCATTGCCCAGCTCCTGCGCCCCCCTGCACGAGGCCCTCCGAAGGAAGCCGGGCAAAGGTGACGTTACCTGGACCGAGCAGATGGACGCGGCATTCGTGGGCGCGAAGCTCGCCTTGGCTAACGCCACCATGCTCGCGCACCCGGCGCCCGATTGCCCTCACCACCGACGCCTCGGACTACGCGGTGGGCGCGGTGCACGAGCAATGGGTGCGTGGTGCCTGGCAACCGCTGGCGTTCTTCAGCCGGCAGCTTCGCCCGCCCGAACGCCGTTATAGTACCTTCGACCGCGAGTTGGTCGGGCTTCATCTGGCGGTCCGGCACTTCCGCTATCTGCTCGAGGGCCGTGCGTTCATGGCCTTCGTCGACCACAAGCCACTTGTCTTCGTGATGGGCAAGGTCACCGAGCCGTGGTCGGCCCGGCAGCAGCGTCACCTCTCGGCCGTGTCCAAATATACGACGGACATCCGGCACGTCGTGGGGAAGGACAACCCGGTGGCGGATTGCCTTTCCCGGTCCGTCGCCCACGCAGTCCACCTCGGCATCAACTATGCCCGGATGGCGGCAGACCAGGCCGCCGACCCCGGCATCCAGGCCTTGCGGACTGCCGTCACGGGCCTCCGCGTCACCGAGGTGCAGTTCGACGGCGCGGGCACGGCCCTCTTGTGCGACGACTCCCTTGGGCGGCCTTGCCCCATCGTGCCCGTGGGCTGGCAGCGCCAGGTTTTTGACGCCATCCACGGCCTGTCCCACCCGGGCACGAAGGCCTCCCAGAGGTTGGTCGCCGACAAGTTTGTCTGGCATGGCCTCCAGAAGGCCGTCCGCGGCTGGACCAGGACGTGCCTCGCGTGCCAGCGCACTAAGGTGCACCGACACACCCAGGCCCCATTGGCCCCGTTTACTGTGCTGGAACGTAGGTTCGACCACGTTCACGTGGACCTGGTGGGACCTCTGCCCCCCTCGCGGGGTTTCACCCATGTCCTCACAATGGTGGACCGCACAACCCGGTGGCCGGAGGCCGTGCCTTTGGCGGCGACGACGGCGGCAGACGTCGTGCAGGCGTTAATCGCCACCGGGGTCGCCCAGTTCGGCGCCCCCTCGGGCATCTCGTCCGACCGCCGCCCCCAGTTCACCTCGGAGCTCTGGGGGGTGGTCGCATGGGGGGCTCATGGTCCAGCTGCACCGAACCATGGCCTACCACCTCCAGGCCAACGGTTCCACCGTTCGTTGAAGGCCGCGCTCCGGGCCACCCTCCGCGATGGCGGCTGGGTCGACAGGCTCCCCTGGGTCCTGCTGGGCCTCCGGACGGTGCCCAAGGACGATCTGCGCGCATCCGTGGCGGAGTTGGTCTTCGGACAACCGCTGCGGGTGCCGGGCGAGTTCCTCCCCGACCCCACAGCACCATGGTCCGCGGCGCAGGAGCGCTCCGCGCTGCACGAGACAGCCCGGAGGTTCGCCCCGGTGCCGACGGCGCACCACAGGCACCCACCTACGTACGTCGCCCCGGAGCTTCGCACCACGGAGTACGTCTTATTCCGGCACGATGCCCACCGGACACCACTGCGGCCCCCGTACGACGGGCCTTTCCGCGTGCTGGAGACCAGGGTGAAACATTTCACCTTGGACATCGGCGGTACTCCCGACCGCGTCTCAGTGGATCGCTTCAAGCCGGCCCACCTCAACGTGGACCACCCACCGCCGGTGGCTCGGCCCCCACGTCGGGGCCGCCCCCTGCGGGCGGACCCCCGGCACCGCCCAGCCCCGCCCGCACGCCGCCCCCCGGTCCTGCACCCATCCCGGGTGCAGCCGGAGGCATCCCAGCTGGCATCCCTGCACCCCGGACGCCGCCAGTCGCCAGAGGGCGCTTCGGCCGGGTCATCCGTTTGCCCCGCAAACTGGCCCTCCAGGTGCGCGGGAATTCTGGGGGGGGGGGGCGCGTGTGGCAGACACGAAAGCTCACTGGCGTGATGGCATCATTCCGCGCACCAAGTGGGCGTCGGCCACACCCGAGGGGTAGGCGTGGCCTCGGGATATACACGGGGCTCGCAGCCCCGAGCTCCTCAGTGCTACAGTGGAGCTCTTCCAATAAAGACTCTTTCTTGTTACCTGCGTTGTCCGCTTCCCTTCTTGGTAAGCAAGTCGTGCGCGTAGCATCGCACTACAATGTGGCTTTTATTGAAATTCTACAAATACCGTTTAGATTTTCATGATTTGCGTGTGATATAATTTAATGGATGTTTATATAAATCGTTTAAAATAAAAAAAACCTTCAATTTATGACATTTTGCCTTTTTAATTGGGCCTCACAATTGAAGCCCCGCCAATAGGGCGGGTACCGTTGCTAGTTTAAAAAATGCAGACATGCACGCCACACGTAAGTAGGTACTGACCCGAATGCCTAACCCTGCTTTTTAGTGTATGCGGTTATGTAGCAATTCATACAATGGTCAATTTTTCATATAGAATCTGGAAACGTGTGTTAATTCACTACCTTAGAACACATTGCACTGAAAATAAGCTGTTTCCAATTTTTCCAAGCAGCGCTTATGACAAAAATCCAAGATGGCCGACACCGACCGAGTGACGAAAATGGAATTATCGTCATATCTTCGGTAATATTTATCATAGAGACCTGCAAAATATATCGTTTTGTATGTTTTAAGGTACAACAAATCCATTGAAATAATGTATGATGTGAAAAAGTGAAAAGAAAAACAGATATTTGTCATATTGTACAAAATATAGGCACCATAAATGACAATTTTGTCAGCATATATAATTTTTTCCAAACTTCAATAAATAATGCCAATTTCATATTTTCAGGCACAGTGTATGCAGTCGAAGACACTATAATAGAGAACTAACATCTTGACAAACATGATGTATCCACATTGATACGGTCACTCACTCATGTGCCTGATCCTACATATGTAGACCGGCAATATACGTATATGTTGTGTCTTTCACATGAAAGTTGTTGATTATAAATATGCGTTTCTTCTCTACTTGCAGATAAATCATGGCACAGACTGAAGAACCTGATGAGAAAAAGGCACGCACAGAAATAAACTATACACTATGCATAAAGTGTCAGACCTCCAAACAAGAGCAAGTGAAAGAACCACCACAATCTGAGGAACATTCAACGTACGACAAATTCTTGACAGCGGTCTGTTTGAGAGCAAGTTTTGGAAACAAGGTGTTCGTTACGCTCAGTGAAAAACTAATGAACTTGACAGCAAGTGACGTAAGTGACAAGCACGTTGTGTGGCACAGAACATGCTATGCGACAAGCACCAATAAAGAACATATCAAACGTGATGAAGAGCGGTATAACCGAGCCTATGCAGCATCCGATGTTAGTCTTCTTCACAGAACCGTAGGGAGCCCAACTACCTCATCGCACCATGGAGAATCTGAGGAAATGTCTGTGTCAGGAAAGTACACCCGATCGAAATCTACGAACTGCGATAAAAGCAAGTGCTTTTTCTGCCAAGGCAAAATTCAAGGCGCTTTGCATGCATGCCGGTCAAGAAATATTGGAACTCAGATACATGATATAGTGCAACAATCAAACAACCCAGAGTGGAAAGTGAACTATGCTAACGTAATAACTGACAACGATGCATTGTCACAGGACATTGTGTATCACAAGCAGTGTATAACTGATCAGTGGCAACGTCTGAAGCGTAAACGTACTGGAGACACCGTGACCACAAAGACCCCTACCAGCATGACCAGTGACAACACCAATGATAGTGAAACTGGTCGCTATATAGCAGCCGAAATCGAGTTCTTTGCTGAAATACAGGAGCGTATCGAACAAGGAGAAATCATCCCCATCGACGAGGCAGAAAAGGACTATGTATCAAAGTTGAAACAACACAATATTGAATACAGCTCAACTTGTACAAATGCCCAAACAGCACGGAAATGGTTGAGACAGAAAATTGAGGAGATCGTCAAACTCATTCAGTTCACACTATTGCCGAATAAGCCTACTCTGATACATTCCAAAGCCACACAAGACACAGCTGTTGGAGAAGCAGTACACAGACCTGACCCACAAGCTGACATGACAAAGATATTCGAGGCTTCCATGGTGCTACGTAAATCGATCGAGCAGGCCAAGAAAGACCCATGGGTTTTCAATGGAAAGCTGGAAAACTCAGAAGATGCAGTTCCACATGAACTTCACATCATGATTCTCTGGATCTTGAAGGGCGTGTGCACCGCAAAAACTGAAGCCCGAACACATGATTTGAATCAGTCAGCAATGGTCATCTCTCAGCAAATACTGCAAGCACACAAATCAAATCGTCAAGTATTGTACGACCCCAAATCGCCCGCTGCTGCTTTTCGGTCTACAGTGGAAACTCCAATAACGTTAGGCATTTCCTTATATTGTGATCACGAATGGAGAAGCTGTAGCGGTTACCGCTGGATGTACATAATCGTCTTGCACCGGCCAGAACACGGCCAGACGCGCCTCTCCCGGGCATGCCCGGACTCACTGTTCCCGGGCACGCCCGAACATCCCGGGCACGCCCGGTCTCGTCTTTCCCGGGCATGCCCGCTCTCGCCTTTCCAGGGCTCGCCCAGAGCGTCCGGGCATGCCCGCTATTGCCTTTCCAGGGCTCGCCCAGAGCGTCCGGGCATGCCCGCTATCGCCTTTCCAGTGCTCGCCCAGAGCGCCCGGGCACGCCCAGCCTCGACTTGCCAGGCCGCAGCCAAACACGCCCGGGCAGGTCCAGACTCGCCTTTCCAAGGCTCGCCCTTGATACCCGGGCATGCCCGGTATAGCTTTTGCCGGGAAAACTTCCCGACATAAATGTGTATATATATTGTTGCCCGATAAACGGGCTTGGGAGAATACCTGAGCTGTTTTGTTTCAACAAAGCAACTCGAACGAATTCCGTCTTTGGTCGCGTCAATTCTTTCGACTCGCGTTGGAACGCAGTTCCTTCAATGCCACAAATTGGCAAATATTCTGTCGCACGCTGGACTGGGAGATCCATACGAAAGGGTAAAACAGTGTATAACTCAAATCTCTGAAGGTGCACAAGAGAACATGCAGCAGCACGATGGGAACTATGTACCACCAGGACTTCACAGACAGCGAAGAGTTCAGAAAGTAGATGGGAGGGTTGTCCAGTCGGTCTTTTCGGAGAGCCATAGTAAGAGTGTGAGATTTGTCAGGATTGAAAGACATGTTCCACTTGTTTGACCAGTCTGTGATTTTGTCCAGGTCTGCAGAGAGAGTGAGGAGGCTGCAGACTGCCGATCTGAGGAATGAGGAATGGAGCGGCAGAGTGTGGAGTCATCAGCAAAGAGATAGAGAGGATTTTCAAGAGAGTCAGAGAGATCATTGATGAAGACCAGAAAAAGCACATGGCCCAGAACACTGCCTTGGGGAACTCCAGCCAGAACAGGAAGGGGAGATGAGAGAAATCCATTCAGGGCCACACGTTGACCGACTAGAGAGGAAGTCCACAAGCCATGCGTGGAGATTTCCAGGGATACATTAGGAGGAGAGTTTGGTGAGCAGAGCGGGGTGTCAGACCATATCGAAGGCACGTGATATATCAAGGGAGACAGCTATAATTTCCTGTTTGGCATTGAGGACCTCCATCCATTGTTGAGACAGCAGAAGCAGCATGTCCAGAGTAGAGTGGCCTGGTCTGAAACCAAATTGATGGTCAGAGATCAAGCCATTTCAGAAGAGGAAAGATTTGATATCCGAACCTTTGCTGATAATTGGGAGAAGGCTGATTGGTCTGCAGTTGCAAGGATCTGTTTTTGCACCTTTTTTGTGTAAAGCGATGATGTTGGCCGATTTCCAAGCTGATGGCAAATGACCTTGAGCAAAAGAGAGGGCGAAGAGAACAGAGAGAGAGAGGGAGTGAGAGCGGCAGAGCAGGATTTTAGGGCCGTGGGCTGATGCCGTCAGGTCCAGTTGCAGAATCAGAATCGAGGGATGACAGAAACTTCTGCACTTGTCAGGAGAAAAGATTTCGTGTCAATCGGACCAATGGTTGCCGAGAAAATTAATTTAAAAAATGTAGACATGCACGCCACACGTAAGTAGGTATGCACCCGAATGCCGAACCCTGCATTTCGCTTCGTGAGCGCAGGGTATTTAATAAAGGAAATGGAAATGTGATTCAACAAACCCGAGCAGTGTATAATAAGCAGAAGCCGACAGGCCTTTTTTTTTTTTTTTTTTTTTTTTGTATACTGAATCGAGGCTCGTGAAAGAGCTAACATAACAAAGAGCTAAAGAGCTAATAACAGGCCTGATGTCTTAGGCCCACCAGAAAACCAACATTATTTCATGTGGGTGCCGTAGTGGGTGAAGGCAAGCAATGGGATCGAGCAATGGTCCAACCAATGGGTGCATTCCAAAAATCGACCACCAACCAACAACAAACACGAATTGTTCTTTTCTTCGTTTGTATGTCGCCCTGGAACACAGGGCATCAAAAAATATTCAGACTCGTGAATGTTCCTCTCCACGGAAATCTTTAGTAAAAGGCGAAAGATTTATACGAATTGAAGAGAAACCAGAGTATGAAAGCCTACCTTCGTCTCATCCTTTTATGTACAAGTAACACGTTGACATTAATGGTGTTTACACAATCATCCCAAATTTATGTTTTTACTTCACTCTCTCATCTATATATATAAAGCAGTAAAGTATGTTTGTTTGTTTGTCCTCTTATAACTTGAGAACTACTCATCGCAGAGAAAAACCAAAGGCATATTCGGAATCAGTACGTCTCAGAGCAACTCCAGCACACCTTAAAATTAAAAAAAACTTCGGGTTTTAAAATTAGCGTATTAGCGCAGAAGCGCTAGCAGAAGAGGGAGGGAATCGAAGGGAGGGAGCGCAGCGCTCCCTCTAGCGCTTCGCAGTGCCAGCGCTTCTGTTAGCGTAATGGTGCACAGGCGGTTCTCACTCTTGCGCATGCGCAAATGCGCTGTTCTGATGCTTCATGTTCCTGCAAAGACTTTGGCGCATGCGCAAATGACGACACATGGGCCACTGTATGTTTGTTTAATACGTACGCGCTTTGATGGGCGGGGCGTATGGCGTTCATGAAATGGTCGAATGCGGAAGTGCTTGAAGCCGTTGCAAGCGACTCGCACGATCTCTTGTCATGGTCCACAAGATTATCACAGAGACGTGCAGCTTCCAGCATTACGAGATATGATCGAGACCTAACTTTTGAGACCAGTCCCAGCCTTCTAGGCCCCGTGTTTGGTTCAGACGACCCCGACAAAGGACGTGTTGGATTTTATCGCGAGCCGATTCGAGCACCGACGTGCCGGCGAACAAAACCAGTCATATCTTTTTAACGCGTGGTTCGATTTTTACAAAATAAACTTTTTCTTGAAGGGCTGAACCGTGCGCTCACAACTTTACCGAGTTTGACCCTGGGAGAGCCGTTTTGCGCCGGCAAAGGCGCCTTGTTTTCCGTGATGACCATGTCGTGCTGCATAGATTACCATAAATTATAATATATTACCAGCGGCGCGGTCCGTGACGTCACGGCTCACTTAATTGCAATTATCTCTGGGATTCCTTGGCCGAATCGTACCAACTTCTATATATATAAAGCAGTAAAGTATGTTTGTTTGTCCTCTTATAACTTGAGAACTACTCATCGCAGAGAAAAACCAAAGGCATATTCGGAATCAGTACGTCTCAGAGCAACTACAGCACACCTTAAATTTTAAAAAACTTCGGGTTTTAAAATTAGCGTATTAGCGCAGAAACGCTAGCAGAAGAGGGAGGGAATCGAAGGGAGGGAGCGCAGCGCTCCCTCTAGTGCTTCGCAGCGCCAGCGCTTCTGTTAGCGTAATTAGCGTATTTCGGAACGTTAATTTTTAAACTTCATTATTCGGAATTGGTACGTCCCAGAGAAACTTCGTAATGTTAATTTTTCAACTTCATCCGATTGACATGGGACCAACGGCATGTGACAGAGAGTGAAACATACATGCTACATTTATTTGACGACAATGAGTTCCGACTTCTGGGTTTGTGCCGCCAACCCTGTTAGGCGCCTCTTGCGGCACACAGGGAATTACCAGTGAACTGGTACTCAATTTGCCGACCTTGGTAGGATGACAGGCTGAGTCAACCCCCCTGGTGTTAAGGGGGAGGAGGAGGGGAGGGGGAAGAGGAGGGGAGGGGGAAGAGGAGGGGAGGGGGAAGAGGAGGGGAGGGGAACGGGGGGGAGGGTGGAGGGGGGAGGGGGAGGGGGGGAGGGGGAGGTGGAGGGGCCCTTCTTCCCCTGGGCACCCCCACACCCTCCCCTCCCCCTTCCCCTCCCCCCAACCCCCCCTTCCCCTCCCCCCTGTTCCCCTCCCCTCCTCTTCCCCCTCCCCTCCTCCTCCTCCCCTCCTCCTCCCCCGCCCGGCAATGCCGGGTACTTCTGCTAGTTTACAATATAACACAACATAATATTTCATCAGTATTTCCTACATTTAAGTTAAAGATGACTTCATTTCACGATTGTGTTTTCAATGTGAACGCGTTGATTCATTCACGTTCAACCCAACCAACCAATCACAGCACACACCGTCCTGACGTCACTTCAATAAACCCTGGCTCAATTTGAAGAAACCCAGCAAGATCTACCGAATATAAAACAAATATGTCCGTTTGTACAGAAGTCTGTCCCTCTTCATAAGGGTGGGTTTTAAAGGCAAATCTTTTAACACACATGTGTGTTTACTACCGTCTATTTGTGAGGATAAAACAAACTCAAAAAACATTTGTCAAAAAGGAGTAATTATGTCTCTTCTGTTGGAAAGTAGACGGTGGCTTGCAAACCGAGCCTCAAGGGCGGTGTACGATAACAATAAGTTCATATACAGGGTGTTTATATAAAATCTCTATCTATTTAGTTACCCGTTATTTCTCTGAAATAGATAGAGACTTTATATACACCCTGTATGTGCCAGTTCGATGTTTACTCGCAGGTACATCCTTGGGAAATCCGCCTGCAGACATACGTGTATGACATTAGGACATCTTAAGTTCGATGTTGCAGGTAGAGTTTTACAAAATGGTTACCGGCAATACTTTAGATCCACAAATGATGTAATCTACACAATTTATTTACTTCACATATGTAAACACATGTCCATGCACATGGGAAATACAGATTGTAATGTGTAATTACACATAATGTAAAATGTGACCTCAAGAAGACCTCAAATCTTACCACCCCACCCCCTCCCACTCTCCGCCACTTTCGACCTCTCCCCTCACTCTCTGCCTCCCCTCTCTCCCCCAATCACCCTCTCCCCATCTCTATCCTCCCCACACCCTTCCCTCCACCCTCCCCCTCCTCACATCATGCATTATCAGCTACATTCAAAACACCTTTTAAAATACCTCCTCTCTCCCCTCCCCCCTCCCTCCTCTTCTGGCCCATCTCTCTTCATCCCCTCTCTCTTTTTCCACCTCTCTCTTTTCCCTCCTCTCTCTATTCACCCCTCTCTCTTCTCTCCCTTCCTCTCTCTACTCAGGACCCGTTCTCATCACCCCCCACCCCCTCACGCCTCTCCACCATCTCTCTTCTCTCCCTCTCTCTTCGCCCCCTTCCTCTCTCTTATCACCACCCCCTCTCGTGTCCCCCCCCTCTCTCTTCTCCCCTCCTCTCTCTTCTCCCTCCTCTCTCTTCTCCTCCTCTCTCTTCACCCCCTCTCTCTTCCTCTCCTCTCTCTTCCCCCCTCTCTCTTCCCCCCCTCTCTCTTCTCCCTCCTATCTCTTCTCCTCCCTGTCTCTTCTCCCCCCCTCCTCTCTTTTCTCACGGACACACAAAACATACAAAAAAGGGAGCAGGAGACAAGATCGGGAGAGAGAAGGCAGCACACAAGTACAAAAGCATTGAACAGGGACATCGGGAGATCTGTGGGAGGGACGGGGCTTGAGGGGAGGGGGCAGGGGAAGGCGGGGGGAGGGAAGTATAAAACACCTGGACACTGCTGGAATTTCCAGGAAAGAAAAAAGTCGGTATTTAAAAAATAAATTAAAAAAAAGACGAAGTCTTGAGTCTTGTCATGAAACCTCTCTTGTGACCTCTGCAATCTGCTCCATATAAACATGTATCACTGCATCTACCTGAGTGCTGTGGTGCCCCAGCACGTTGGCACATTGACCGAGCCACAGGCAATTTATCTGGGAATGCGCCACAGGCTCTTCTCAGTGGCCATGCTATTGGCTGAAGTGTCACTGAAGTGCTGTGGACATGACAGATTGTACCTGTTGCTCAAGTTTTGAATTTAAAGGTCCACAGACACTGGAGAAATATTTTTGGTGTGACTATTGTTACGGATTCGTCACTTCCGTTGTTGTGGTTCTCATTCACTGTAAACATTTTTGGTTGCATGTACTATTATATTGTTATCGTTTAAGTGAAATAGAGATAGCTGTTTTCTAAAGGTAAAAAAAGTTAGTGTTTTAAAAGAAACCGGAAACCGGAATGGGAACCGGACGAAGAAGAGGAAGGAGAAAAGCAGGCGGAGTGAGTGAGGTCGGAGAAGGAGCAGAGCTGCTTGGAGGTCTGGAGCAAACGCTGGCGAACGGGGGTCACTAGCGAACTTTGGGGTTTCCTGGGAAAGGGATTCCTGCGACAGAGTTGTTATCGCTGTGACAGATAAACCTGCGTGACAGGTTTTGCGGTCGATTCCGAAGAGAATCATTGGAGTGCCGTTACGTCTCGAGAACGGACCGTTGGCCATTTTGCCTCGCGCCTGATTTTGCATCACTCCAGGTTTTTCACCTCGCTCCAACCATTTCAACACATCCAGCCATCAGCCTGGTTTGCATGTGCAACGTGGATTTCGAATGGGAATTTGCGGTTCGCCGTGTGGGGAGCCGTTGAACATCCATACCTGAAGGTGTGATTTCCCAGTCGCCTCTTGAGGGTACCTTTGCCCATCTTTGGCAGTGTGACTGTCAACCGAACGGGATTCTGGTCTCGATACAACATCGTTCTGACGATCACTGGAGTGTGGTTCGACTTTGGTTTGAAGCTGGGACAGAGACATTGGGAATGTTATTTTCGCTCACTTGGAGCACAGTGAGTTATATTGTACGAAACTGATGGTACCATCGTAGGAATGATATATTGGTTGTACAATTGATTACTATTGTTTTTGTGCTGTTATTCTTGTGTGACCTTAATACAATACTTGTTTGTCGGTAACAATTGGTGTGGCTTCACCATTGATCTTTGACACACAGAATAACACGTCTTTCTGCCGTGACTCCTCTCGTGGCTCGGAGGTACACCGTGACCGGGGTTTGGGGAGGAGCACGTAACACTATGTTGAATTTGAAGCAATAAACAAATAACTGAGCTCGGTTTTTTATTGTAGTTATCTCGTGAGTCAAAAAAGCAATCCCGTTGGGTACCACCCCTCAAAGTAGTGATGATCATAACGTCATCTGTGTGACGACATCAAAGGCAAAGTTGTCTCAGCACGCAATGGATAATGGACCCACAACTCCCTTCAGACAATTCAGAAAGTGAATTTGACAAAGATTTTTCTGATCAAGAAACCTCTGATAGTCAAAATTATTGTAAAAACGACCCGCAGCAAAAAAAAACAAAAAAAACATATCCTCGAGATGACGTGGCGGGTCACGTGGGTAATAAAATTTCCGTTATTTTGGGGGTAGAGCCATTCGAGCGAAAAGCACACCCAAAAAACATTAAAAGCATTCTTCCAAGATATTTATTCAAAAAAAGAACGATTAAGTGTTAAATGAAGCAACATCTATTTATTAAACAAAACTTGATTTTATGTGTCTGTGGCCCTTTATTGTTTGTCACTGTAAGACAAAACAGTTTGTACGAATTTCATGTACAAAGCCCTTGATTTGAGACTTTCCTTTTCTTTCTCTCCTTCCCCAGATTTATAGCAATAACATTTGAAACAAACATCCCTCTCCATGCAGTAAAGCATCCTCTCAGGTATCCTCTTTAAATTACATTATGCTATTAGACTCGAAACAAATGAAATGGTAAAATTTCGAAACACATGGTAACATTTTGTGTCAATCGGACCAACGGTTGCCGAGAAAATTAATTTTAAAAATGTAGACATGCACGCCACACGTAAGTAGGTACGCACCGGAAGGCCGAGCAGTGCATAATAAGCAGATGCCTGCAGGACTGATGTCTTCGGCCCACCAGAAAACCAATGTCGCAGCCACATTATTTCATGTGGGTGCCACAGTGGGTGAAGTCAAGCAATGGGATCGAGCAATGGTCCAACCAATGGGTGCATTCCAAAAATCGACCACCAACCAACAACAAACACGAATTGTCCTTTTCTTCGTTTGTATGTCGCCCCGGATAAACACAGGGCATCAAAAAATATTCAGACTCGTGAATGTTCCTCTCCACGGAAATCTTTAGTAAAAGGCGAAAGATTTATACGAATTGAAGAGAAACCAGAGTATGAAAGCCTACCTTCGTCTCATCCTTTTATGTACAGGGAACACGTTGACATTAATGGTGTTTACACAATCATCCCAAATTTATGTTTTTACTTTACTTTCTCATTTCCAATATAACACAACATAATATTTCATCAGTATTTTCTACCTTTAAGTTAAATTTGTCTTCATTTCACGATTGTGTTTTAAATATGAGCACGTTGCTTCATTCATGTTCAACCCAACAAGCCAATCACAGCGCACACCGTCCTGACTCACTTCAATAAACCCTGGCTCAATTTGAAGAAACCCAGCAAGATCTACCGAATATAAAACAAATATGTCCGTTTGTACAGAAGTCTGTCCCTCTTCATAAGGGTGGGTTTTAAAGGCAAAGCTTTTCACACAAATGTGTGTTCACTACCGTCTATTTGTGAGGATAAAACAAACTCGAAAAACATTTGTCATAAAGGAGTAATTATGTCTCTTCTGTTGGAAATGTAGACGGTGGCTTGCAAGCCGAGCCTCAAGGGCGGTGTACGATAACAATAAGTTCATATACAGCGTGTTTATATAAAATCCCTATCTATACAGTTACCCGTTATTTCTCTGAAATAGATAGAGACTTTATATACACCCTGTATGTGCCAGTTCGATGTTTACTCGCAGGTACATCCTTGGGAAATCCGCCAATAGATATACATGTGTGACATTAGGACATCTTGAGTTCGATGTTTCAGGTAGAGTTTTACAAAATGGCTAACGGCAATTCATTAGATCCTCAAATGATGTAATCTACACAATATATTTACTTCACATATGTAAACACATGTCCATGGACATGGGAAATACAGATTGTAATGTGTAGTTACACATAATGTAAAATGTGACCTTGTAGCGGTTCCCGCTGAATGTACACAATCGCCTTGCACCTGCCAGGACGCGGCCAGGGCGCGATCGCCATGCCGGGCTCGTCCGGATGGGCCCAGACGTGCCTCTCCTGGGCATGCCCGGACTCGCTGTTCCCGGGCACGCCCGAACCTCCCGGGCACGCCCGGTCTCGTCTTTCCCGGGCATGCCCGCTCTCGCCTTTCCAGGGCTCGCCCAGAGCGCCCGGGCACACCCAGCCTCGACTTGCCAGGCCGCGTCCAGGACGCCCGGGCATGTCCAGACTCGCCTTTCCAGGGCTTGCCCAGAGCGTCCGTGCCCGCTCTCGCCTTTCCAGGGCTCGCCCAGAGCGCTCGGGCACGCCCAGCCTCGACTTGCCAGGCCGCGTCCAGGACGCCCGGGCATGTCCAGACTCGCCTTTCCAGGACTCGCCCTTGACACCCGGGCATGCCCAGTCTCGGTTTTCCTGGGCAAACGCCCCGGCATAAATGTGTATATATATTGCTGCCCGATAAACGGGCTTGTCAGAATACCTGAGCTATTTTGTTTCATTAAAGCAACTCGGACGAATTCCGTCTTTGGTCGCGTCAATTCTTTCGACTCGCGTTGGAGCGCAGCTCCTTCACTGGTGACCTACCGACATGGACACGGCAGTGACTCTTAAACTGCCTACCTTCTGGGAGGCTCACGCGGCTGTTTGGTTCTCCCAGGCCGACTCCCAGTTCACCCTGCGAGGCATCACCGCGGACGACACCCGCTTCCACCACGTCGTGGCAGCGCTCGGTTCCGCCACCGCGGCCCGCGCCCTGAGCCTCCTCGAGCACCCGCCGGCTGCTGACAAGTATGATGCGCTGAAGACGCTCCTCCTCGACGCTTTCGCCCTCTCACCGGCGGCACGCGCACGGCGCCTGCTCGACCTCCCCGAGCTCGGCGACACGCGCCCGTCCGAGCACATGGACTATATGCTCTCGTTGCTCGGTGAGCACTCTCCAGATTTTCTGTTCCGCGAGCTGTTCCTTCACCAGCTGCCTCACCCGGTATGCCTCGCCCTGGCTGGCACGTTGATCACCGATCCCCGCACCCTCGCCAGGGAACCCGATAAGATCTCCTCGGCGGGCCAACACATCGGCGCGGCTACCTGGAGCCTGCCGCCGTCCGAGGCGATGCCCACGACGCCCGAGCACCCTGCGCGGTTGGAGGCCGAACTGCCGGTGCAACTGGCGGCCGCCACGCCGTGCCGACCGCTTCCGACATGACGGCCGGGGCCTCCACCTGACCAGGCATGGTGTTATTACCATGCCAGGTTCGGACACAAGGCTCGGACGTGCCGATCCCCGTGCACTTTCGGCAAGTCGGGAAACGGCCGGGCCGGCGTTCATTCCCAGCCATGAGCGCCGGCCACTCGGGCAACTTGCTTTTTATTCGGGACAAAGCGTCCGGGCGGCGTTTCCTTTGTGACACCGGCGCCCAACTGAGCGTCATACCCGCCTCTGAGCAGGACAGGCGGGACGCCGTTTGCGGCCCCTCTTTGGTCGCTGCTAATGGCTCGGCCATACGCACTTTCGGCCCGCGCGACGTCACCCTCTGCTTCGGCAGCCAGCGCTTTCAGTGGACCTTTGTGACCGCCTGCGTCCCCATGGCTTTGCTGGGCGCTGACTTCCTCTGCGCGCACGGGCTGCTGGTCGACGTCAAACGACGTCGCCTTGTCCACGCCGAGACCTTCAGCTCCCTGGCATGCACGATGAGCAGCTCAGCGCCGACCGAACTGGCGTGCGCCCTCCCGACGGCGAACGAGTTCGCTCGCCTGCTCGTGGAATTCCCGGCCCTCACGCGGCCGACGTTTTCGGCCGTCGCAGTGCGGCATGGGATCGAGCACCACATACCCACTACGGGCCCGCCGGTCTACGCCAGGGCCCGCCACCTCGACCCGGCCAAGCTCGCCGTGGCAAAGGCCGAGTTTGACGCGTTGGAGCACCTCGGTATCATGCGGCGCTCCAATAGCGCGTGGGCCTCACCACTGCACATCGTGCCAAAGCCGGGGGGCGGATGGCGCCCGTGTGGCGACTACCGCCGTCTCAACGACGCTACCACCCCCGACAGGTACTCGATCCCGCACATCCAGGACTTTTCCGCCCATTTGGTGGGACGGGTCATATTTTCCAAAATTGACCTGATACGGGGATACCACCAGGTACCTGTCCGGGCGGCCGACGTCCCGAAGACGGCCGTCATCACGCCGTTCGGCCTGTTCGAATTTTTGAGGATGCCATTTGGCCTCAAGAACGCGGCCCAGGCGTTCCAGCGCTTAATGGACGGCGTGCTGCGCAACCTGCCATTTCTTTTCGTCGATCTGGACGACATCCTCGTCGCCAGCATGTCCCGCGCCGAGCACCTCCTCCACCTCCGAACACTGTTGGGTCGCCTCAGCGAGCACGGCTTAATTGTCAACCTGGCCAAATGCCACTTCGGCACGACGACCGTTGACTTTTTGGGCCACCGCATCACCAAGACCGGGGCCGTGCTGCTGCCGACCAAGGTCGAGGCCATCACCACGTTCCCGCGTCCCCGTTCCATCAAGGCCCTACAAGAGTTCCTCGGCATGGTGAATTTTTATCACCGATTCGTGCCCCGCGCTGCTCAGCTCATGCGGCCCCTTTACGAGGCCCTCCGGGGCAAGCCGGCCAAGCATGACATCGTTTGGTCCGCGGCCATGGATGCGGCCTTCGCGAGCGCAAAACGGGCCCTCGCCGACGCAACGCAGCTGGCTCACCCGGTGCTCAATGCGCCCATCGCCCTCACTACGGACGCCTCCAACTACGCGGTGGGCGCCGTCCATGAACAATGGGTGGACGGGGTTTGGCAACCACTCGCTTTTTTCAGCCGGCAACTCCGGCCGAACGAGTTAAAATACAGCACGTTCGACCGCGAGCTGCTCGGTCTATTCCTGGCCGTTCGCCATTTCCGACACCTCCTGGAGGGCCGCCCGTTCACGGCTTTCGTCGACCACAAGCCGTTGGTCGACGCAATGGCCAAAGTCACGAAGCCGTGGTCGGCCCGCCAGCAGCGCCACCTCTCCGCCGTGTCGGAATTCACCACGGACATCCGGCACGTCGCCGGCAAAGACAACGCCGTGGCCGACTGTCTTTCTCAGGCCATGCGCGAAAGCGGTCCACCTCGGCGTGGACTTCGCGCTCATGACGGCCGACCAGACCACCGACACCTCGGTGCAGGCCCTCCGGGCGGCGGACACGGGCCTCCGCCTGGCCGACATCCCCTTCGCGGGCACCGTCCTGCTCTGCGACGTCTCCCAGGGCCAGCCTCGCCCCATCGTGCCCATTTCCTGGCAGCGCCGCATCTTCGCCTCCATCCACGGCCTTTCTCACCCAGGCCGGAAAGCTTCTCAGAAGCTGGTGTCGGCGCGTTTCGTCTGGCACAGCCTTCGACGGAACATCCGCGACTGGGCCAACGCCTGCACGGCCTGCCAGCGGGCCAAGGTCCACCGCCACACCCAGGCCCCGCTTGCACCTTTCACCGTGCCTGCACGGCGTTTCGACCACGTCCACGTGGACCTGGTGGGTCCCCTGCCCCCATCGCGGGGGTTCACCCACCTGCTCACCATGGTGGACAGGACCACCAGGTGGCCGGAGGCCATGCCCCTCACCTCCACCCCCACTGCCGACGTGGCGCAGGCGTTCATCGCCACCTGGGTCGCGCGCTTTGGCGCACCGGCGGACATCTCGTCCGACCGCGGCCCACAGTTCACGTCCGAACTTTGGGGCGTGGTCGCCCGCTCGTTGGGGACCACGCTGTACCGCACCACGGCCTACCACCCCCAAGCCAACGGGTTGTGCGAGCGGTTTCACCGCTCCATGAAGGCCGCACTCATGGCCGGCCTTCAGGACGACGGTTGGACCGACCGGCTGCCGTGGGTCCTTTTGGGCCTCCGCACGGCCCCCAAGGAGGACCTCCGGGCGTCCGCCGCCGAGCTCGTCTACGGCCAGCCGCTCCGCGTCCCGGGCGAGTTCGTGCCCGACGCTACCAGTCCCTGGTCCGCCGCACACCAGCGCTCGGACCTCCAGGAGGCCGCCCGACGATTTGCCCCCGTGCCAACGTCCCGCCACGGTGGCCCCCAGTCCTACGTCCCCCCGGCGCTTCGCACAGCGGAGTACGTCTTCGTGCGTCATGACGCGCACCGGGGGCCACTCCGGCCGCCGTACGACGGGCCCTTCCGGGTCCTGCGATGGGGCGACAAGTCCTTCGTCGTCGACCTCGGCGGCCGGTCGGACCGGATCTCTGTGGACCGCCTCAAACCGGCGCACGTGGACGTCGACCGACCACCACGGTTGGCCCTTCCTCCGCGGCGAGGCCGCCCCCCATCCACGGTTCCCCCGCTCGACCACCCACCACCAGATCGGACCCCCCCCCCCCACGACCCTCCAGGGGTCGCTTCGGCCGGGTCATCCGGACCCCCCTTAAATTGACCCTGCCGGCGCAGGTCGATTCGGGAGGGGTGTGTGTAGTGGTTCCCGCTGAATGTACACAATCGCCTTGCACCTGCCAGGACGCGGCCAGGGCACGATCGCCATGCCGGGCTCGTCCGGACGGGCCCAGACGCGCCTCTCCTGGGCATGCCCGGACTCGCTGTTCCCGGGCACGCCCGAACCTCCCGGGCACGCCCGGTCTCGTCTTTCCCGGGCATGCCCGCTCTCGCCTTTCCAGGGCTCGCCCAGAGCGCCCGGGCACACCCAGCCTCGACTTGCCAGGCCGCGTCCAGGACGCCCGGGCATGTCCAGACTCGCCTTTCCAGGGCTCGCCCAGAGCGTCCGGGCATGCCTGCTCTCGCCTTTCCAGGGCTCGCCCAGAGCACTCGGGCACGCCCAGCCTCGACTTGCCAGGCCGCGTCCAGGACGCCCGGGCATGTCCAGACTCGCCTTTCCAGGACTCGCCCTTGACACCCGGGCATGCCCGGTCTCGGTTTTCCCGGGCAAACGCCCCGGCATAAATGTGTATATATATTGCTGCCCGATAAACGGGCTTGTCAGAATACCTGAGCTGTTTTGTTTCATTAAAGCAACTCGGACGAATTCCGTCTTTGGTCGCGTCAATTCTTTCGACTCGCGTTGGAGCGCAGCTCCTTCAACCTCAAATCTTACCCCCCCCCCCCCCCCCACTCTCCACCACTTTCGACCTCTCCCCTCACTCTCTGCCTCCCCTCTCTCCACACCTTTCCCTGCATCCTCCCCCCTCCTCGCATCATGCATGATCCGTTACATTCAAAACACCTATTAAAATACCTCCTCCCTCCTCTTCTTGCTCCTCTCTCTTCACCTCCTCTCCCTTCTCCCCTCTCTCTTCTCCTCCCTCCTCTCTCTTCTCATGACCCCCTCTCTTCACCCTCCCTTCTCTTCACCCTCCCCTCTCTTCACCCTCCTCTCTCTTCTCCCTCTCTCGCTTCTCCCCCTCTCTCTTCTCCCCCTCTCTCTTCTCCCTCCTCCTCTCTTCACATGCCACTCTGTTCCCCACCCGTCTCTTCACCCCCTCTCTCTTCTCCCTCTTCTCTTCTCCCTCATCTCTCTTCTCCCTCCTCTCTCTTCTCCCTCCTCTCTCTTCTCCCCCTTCTCTCTCTTCTCCTCCTCTCTTTCTTCTAACGACCCCCTCTCTTCTCACGACCCCTTCTCTTCACCCTCCTCTCTCTTCTCCCCCCTCTCCATTCTCTCTTCTCCCCCTCTCTCTTCTCTCCCCTCTCTCTTCTCCCCCTCTCTCTCGTCTCCGCCTCTCTCTTCTCCCCCTTCCTCTCTCTTCTCACGTCCAACTCTTTCTCCCCCTTTCTCTTCTCCCTCCTCTCTCTTCACCCCTTCCTCTCTCTTCTCATGACCCCATTCTCTTCACCCCCCCCCCCCCTCTCTCTTCTCCCATCTCTCTCTTCTCCTCCCTCTCTCTTCTCCTCCATCTCTCTCTTCTCCCCTCTCTCTTCTCCCCTTCTTTCTTCCGCCCTCTCTCTTCCCCTCCTCTCTCTTCTCCCCCTCCTCTCTCTTCTCCCCCCCTCCTCTCTCTTCTCACGGACACACGAAACTTACAACAAAAAAGCAGGAGACAAGATGGGGAGAGAGAAGAAACCACACAAGTACAACAGCAGAGAACAGGGACAACGGGAGATCTGTAGGAGGGAGGGGGCTTGGGTGGAGGAGGCAGGGGAAGGCGGGGGGTGGGAGGGTGGGAAAGTATAAAACACATGGACACTGCTGGAATTTCCAGAAAAGAAAAAAGTCGGTATTTAAAAAAATAAAAATAAAAAGACGAAGTCTTGAGTCTTTTCATAAAACCTCTCTTGTGACCTCTGCAATCTGCTCCATATAAACATGTATCACTGCATCTACCTGATTGCTCTGGTGCCCCAGCACGTGGGCACATTGACTGAGCCACAGGCAATTTACCTGGGAATGCGCCACAGGCTCTTCTCAGTGGCCATGCTATTGGCTGAAGTGTCACTGAAGTGCTGTGGACGTGACAGATTGTACCTGTTGCTCAAGTTTTGAATTTAAAGGTCCACAGACACTGGAGAAATATTTTCGGTGTGACTGTATTGATTTTGAAGCAATAAAGGAATAACTGAGCTCTGTTTTTTTATTGTAATAATCTCGTGAGGTGTGACAGTTAAAAAAGCAATCCCGTTGGGTACCACCCCTAAAAGTAGTGATGATCATAACGTCATCTGTGTGACGTAATCAAAGGCAAAGTTGTCTCAGCACGCAATGGATAATGGACCCACAACTCCCTTCAGACTATTCAGAAAGTGAATTTGACAAAGATTTTTCTGATCAAGAAACCTCTGATAGTCAAAATTATTGTAAAAACGACCCGCAGCAAAAAAAAACAAAAAAACATATCCTCGAGATGACGTAGCGGGTCACGTGGGTAATAAAATTTCCGTTATTTTGGGGGTAGAGCCATTCGAGCGAAAAGCACACCCAAAAAACATTAAAAGCATTCTTCCAAGATATTTATTCAAAAAAAGAACCATTAAGTGTTAAATGAAGCAATATCTATTAATTAAACAAAACCTGATTTTATGTGTCTGTGGCCCTTTATTGTTTGTCTTGTAAGACAAAACAGTTTGTACGAATTTCATGTACAAAGCCCTTGATTTGAGACTTTCCCTCTCTCTCTCTCCTTCCCCAGATTTATAGCAATAACATTTGAAACAAACATCCCTCCCTCTCCGTGCAATACAACATCCTGTCAGGTATCCTCTTTAAATTACATTATGCTATTATGCTCGAAACACATGAAATGGTAAAATTTCGAAGCACGTGGTAACATTTCGTGTCAATCGGACCAACGGTTGCCGAGAAAATTAATTTAAAAAATGTAGACATGCACGCCACACGTAAGTAGGTACGCACCGGAAGGCCGAACCGTGGAATTCGCTTCGCGAGCGCAGGGTATTTAATAAAGGAAATGGAAATGTGATTCAACAAACCCGAGCAGTGTATAATAAGCAGAGGCCTGCAGGCCTGATGTCTTAGGCCCACCAGAAAACCAATGTCGCAGCCACAACATTATTTCATGTGGGTGCCACAGTGGGTGAAGGCAAGCAATGGGATCGAGCAGTGGTCCAACCAATGGGTGCACATTACCAAAAATCGACCACCAACCAACAACAAACACGAATTTGCCTTTTCTTCGTTTGTATGTCGCCCCGGATAAACACAGGGCATCAAAAAATATTCAGACTCGTGAATGTTCCTCTCCACGGAAATCTTTAGTAAAAGGCGAAAGATTTATACGAATTGAGGAGAAACCAGAGTATGAAAACCTACCTTCGTCTCATCCTTTTATGTACAGGGAACACGTTGACATTAATGGTGTTTACACAATCATCCCAAATTTATGTTTTTACTTTACTTTCTCATTTCCAATATAACACAATATAATATTTCATCACTATTTCCTACATTTAAGTTAAACTTGTCTTCATTTCACGATTTCACGATTGTGTTTTAAATATGAGCATGTTGCTTCATTCACGTTCAACCCAACAAGCCAATCACAGCGCACACCGTCCTGACGTCTCTTCAATAAACCCTGGCTCAATTTGAAGAAACCCAGCAAGATCTACCGAATATAAAACAAATATGTCCGTTTGTACAGAAGTCTGTCCCTCTTCATAAGGGTGGGTTTTAAAGGCAAATCTTTTAACACAAATGTGTGTTTACTACCGTCTATTTGTGAGGATAAAACAAACTCAAAAAACATTTGTCAAAAAGGAGTAATTATGTCTCTTCTGTTGGAAAGTAGACGGTGGCTTGCAAACCGAGCCTCAAGGGCGGTGTACGATAACAATAAGTTCATATACAGGGTGTTTATATAAAATTCCGATCTATATAGTTACCCGTTATTTCTGTGAAATAGATAGAGACTTTTTTTACACCCTGGATGTGCCAGTGCAATGTTTACTCGCAGGGACATCATTGGGAAATCTGCCTGCAGACATACGTGTGTGACATTAGGACATCTTGAGTTCGATGTTGCAGGTAGAGTTTTACAAAATGGTTACAGGCAATTCATTAGATCCACAAATGATGTAATCTACACAATTTATTTACTTCACATATGTAAACACGTGTCCATGCACATGGGAAATACAGATTGTAATGTGTAATTACACATAATGTAAAATGTGACCTCAAATCTATCCCCCCCCCCCCTGCCCCCCACTCCCACTCTCCCGACCTCTCCCCTCACTCTCTGCCTCTCCTCTCTCCCTCTCTCCCTCTCCCCTTTCTCTCCTCTCCACCCCTCCCCACACCCTTTGTCATGATTGAAAGACATGTTCCACTTGATTGACCAGTCTGTGATTTTGTCCAGGTCTGCAGAGAACGAGGAGGCTGCAGACTGCCGATCTGAGGGATGAGGAATGGAGCGGCAGAGAGTGGAGTCATCAGCAAAGAGATAGAGAGGATTTTCCAGAGAGTCGGAGAGATCATTGATGAAGACCAGAAAAAGCACAGGGCCCAGAACACTGCCTTGGGGAACTCCAGCCTGAACAGCAAGGGGGAGATGAAAGAAATCCATTCAGGGCTACACGTTGCTTACGACCAGAGAGGAAATCCGCAAGCCATACGTGGAGATTTCCATGGATGCCATAGGAGGAGAGTTTGGAGAGCAGAGCGGGGTGCTAGACCGTATCAAAGGCACGTGATATATCAAAGGAGACTCCTCTAATTTCCTGTTTGACATTGAGGACCTCCATCCATTGTTGAGACAGCAGAAGCAACATGTCCAGAGTACAATGACCTGGTCTGAATCCAAATGAATGATAGGAGATCAAGCCATTAGAGAAGAGGAAGGATTTGATATCCGAAGCAATGATGGATTCCATGACTTTGCTGATAATTGGAAGCAGGCTGATTGGTCTGTAGTTGCAAGGATCTGTTTTTGCACCTTTTTTGTGTAAAGCGGTAATGTTGGCTGATTTACAAGCTGATGGCAGATGACCTTGAGCAAAAGAGAGGGTGAAGAGAACAGAGAGAGGGAGTGAAAGAGCGGAAGAGCAGGATTTAAGGACCCATGGGCTGATGCCGTCTGGTCCAGTTGCAGAATCAGAGTCGAGGATTGACAGAAACTTCTCCACCTTGTCAGGAGGAAAGGACACAGAGTCCAGGAGCAGCTGGGTACGACTGGGTACGGTGGGTACAGAGAGAGACGGGTTTGGAACACAAGCTTTTGTGGCAAACACAGAGTTGAGGCATTCAGCTTTTTCATGTGCGGAGTCAGCTGTGTAGCCGTTTGAGGTAAGTGAGGGGATGGAGGGGGAACAAACACCAGAAACAGATTTGACAAGACACCACCAGGATTTGGAAGACAGAGACAGGTTTGAGAGTTCAGTCTTGAGAACGGAGAGATATTGTTTCCTGGCTCTCCTGAGGGAAGACACACACTTGTTCCGGGCTTTGTGAAAGGAAATGAGATTGCCTTCCGTTGGATTTGCGTTCCAGGAGGCGAAGGCAAGTTGTTTCAGGGCAACAGCCTCACCACAATATTCCGTGTACCATGGATGGGAGGAAGGGTATGACAACTGAAGATGTGATGGGATATATCTGTGCATGAGAGAGAGCAATTTACTTTGGAAGAATTCCCAGGATGAGTTGATGTCAGAGGCAGTGGAGATGGGAGACCAGTCCAGATGATTGATGGCTGCTTGAAGACCGTGCCAGTTGGCTTGAGTGAAATGCCACTCTTGTTGACGTTGAGGAGGCTCTCTGAGAATGGCCAGAGAGATGTCCACTTTAACAAGCATATGATCAGATGGACCGATTGGAGCAGAAGAAGAGCAGCAGACATTTTCAGGGAAATTTGTCATAACCAAGTCTCGAAGAGAAGATGCTCCGTTGACTTGGATCCGTGTTGGGAAATTGACAGATTGCGTTAGTTCCAGTGAGTCGCAGAAGTCCTTTGCTGAGGTACCATGGCTGGTGAGAGAGGTAATCACACCCAGCCAGCTGGCATGATGACAGTTGAAATCACCACATATGAGGAAGAGAGGGTTGGGATGAGTAGATAGAAGTTGGATACGAATAATCCTTAATTTTTTTCTTAAATTCTTCCTTAAAGTTAAGGGAGCCCCCCTTTTTAAGGAAAACATTAAGGATTATTCATAAATGCAACCATCCTCAACTTAAGGGTGTCCTTAATGGAAAAGTTAAGGAAATCCTCAAATTCTTCCTCATGGATGCTTTTGCAACCGGGCCATAACCTCCGCCCACCTTCGGAGGCGGAAGTAATAAAATGCTCAATGAAAATCAAATGAAATTTATACAAGAATCATTTTATTCCTCCTTCATGCACAAACACGTGTTACCCATGCAACATATAGGAAGCGTCATGTAAAATTACACGTTCATTGTGTGTTCCCTGCTTTAGGACATCCCTTCTTATCTCAAATTTGATTGGTTGCCTGGCATAGCAACGGCCCCTAAGGATTTCCTCAACTTTAAGAAAATCCTTTGCTCAGGATTTCCTTCAGGGTTGTTTATGCAACAGTACTAAGTAAATCATTAGCTAAGGAATTAAAGTGTAACTTATGGGAAATCTTTCCTTAAGGTTAAGGGAGTTTTATGCAACTGGGACAAGGAGCTGATACTCTAGGTCCCATGCCTTTTTGGTGGTATGTGGAATACATCTGTGTAATATGAAAGCTAAATCTTGAACGGTATTTGAAATATCGCATACACAAGCCAAGTTTTTCTGGGACTCCACCATGCTTTGCCCCTGGTAGCCCAGCAAGTCACTTGGAATGGGAAACCCTGCCAGGAGGAAGATTGGATAGGCCAGCAATGGAGTGGAGGAAGGCTGCGGAAGGCACTCTCACAGGATGAGCAGCAAAAGGAGCTGTTGTGGTGCTGAGGGAATAGGGGGGCGAGATGGATGAGGAGCAAAAGTTGGACTTTGTTTTCACTGCGGGCACACACACACACACACACTGCTATACCCCTGCCACCACATTTCAGGACCTCTCCCCTGCTGGGTTGAGGCCATACCTTGTGATAACATGGGCTTGCAGGGAATGTAATGTTATTGCTGTGTGTATGGGAATGTTCCACTTAGTCCTGTGTGACTTGATATGTGTTATGGAAGTGCTGTGCTGTGAAATTGGCTAGGTAGCTTCTGAATTGGGAATTTGGAGTGAGCTGACAGCTGGAACACATGATATCCACTGGGGGGACGTGCTCAATGGATGGGATTTTTTAATTGGGGAAGTTAAATTGTCTGATAAGGTAGGCCTGCTCGTTTGTGTACTTTTGCCATCCTCTATACCTGCTCAGAGGACACCATATTGAGCAGAGGGCAGAGGAAGAAATTGAAGAACCTCTTGTATATATGATTTTTGTACATTTGAATGATTTCATTGCAACAAATGGGGTAGCGCATTAAGAAGAGTAGGGAAGAGTTACTGTTGTTCGCCTCCCGCAGCCATCTCAAATGTAGTGGATAAGTTAATTTGGTGCGTGACGCTAAGTGTTAAGGCCAGACTATTGGGTTCCTGATGGAGAACCTTAGCAGGAGCCTAGGGTCCCTGGGAGGTGGCTGCGATGCATGGAAGAGGTAAGATAATATTACCAGTGGGGTCACCCGTGGGAATCCCACGGGCATGGACGTGTGTGATATTTTGACATCTTCATTTAGTTGCTGCACATTCAGTTTTACAAAATGGTTACTGGCAATTTATCAGATGCACAAATGACGTAATATACACAATACATTTGCTTCTGATAACATGTGAATGCATGTGCGTGCGTGCACACACACACACACACACACACACACACACACAAACACATATTTTAGCTGAGGATAATGACTGTACCTGAGTTGCTGTGTTGTCATGATTTACACCAATCATAATACAAACAATTATTTTGCACAAATGTATTTGTTGTGTTTGTGATATTACATTTTTATAGGCAATTTAGGTTGAAGATTTTTTTTTAAAGAAAGAACCCCTCAGCACACACCTCGGGGAGGGGTAGGTGCAGACTGGAAGTTTGGGACGATTACACCTCACCCCCACGTCACTTATAAACATCTCACCACCAAGTAATTCAAAACACCTCACCACCAAGTAATTTAAAACACCTCACAGCCATAAAACACGTAATAAAAACACCTCACCACCACGTAATTTAAAACACCTCACCACCAAGTAATTCAAAACACCTCACCACCAAGTAATTCAAAACACCTCACCACCATGTAATTCAAAACACCTCACCACCAAGTAATTAAAAACACCTCACAGCCATAAAACACGTAATAAAAACACCTCACCACCACGTAATTTAAAACACCTCACCACCAAGTAATTCAAAACACCTCACCACCAAGTAATTCAAAACACCTCACCACCATGTAATTCAAAACACCTCACCACCAAGTAATTAAAAACACCGCACCACCAAGTAATTCAAAACACCTCACCACCAAGTAATTCAAAACACCTCACCACGACGTAATTCAAAACACCTCACCACGACGTAATTCAAAACACCTCACCACCAAGTAATTCAAAACACCTCACCACCAAGTAATTCAAAACACCTCACCACCAAGTAATTCAAAACACCTCACCACCACGTAATTCAAAACACCTCACCACCACATAATTCAAAATACCTCACCACCACGTGATTCAAAACCACGGAAACAAAAGTTTGAGAGAGTCGTTAACTGACAACAGACACTGCCCAGATGTGTAGATATATAGATAAATGACTGTACCCGAGTTGCCGTTTTGTCATGGTTTACACCAATCATAATTCAAACAAGTACACATACATTCAAAGTACACCGCCCCATGCCAAATAATTCAATATGCTGCAGCGCGGCATTGCCGGGGCGCCTCCGGCGCCCGGCAATACCGCAGTGCAGCTCATTGAGGCTGCATTGGGAGGGAGAGGTGTACACTAATTGATTGATTAATTGTATAATTAAAATCAATAAAAGATTATCACAAAATATTTTCATAATCAATTGGCTAATCGCATAACTAAACCAGTAGTGCTTCATCCGAAGATGTATCTTTTAGAAATTTAATTAAATAAGTCATTTATAAAAAAATTAATAATTAATTGATTACTCAATAAATAATTAATCGATTAATCAATAAATACTTAATAGATGAAATGATTAATCAATAAATCAAAAATATCCTTGATAGCCACATCACTTGGTCACTCATGTCCAAATATTAGCTTCCCAGCTCAAAAGGTGCCTGAGATATTAGCCAAATGAGAAAGAAAATAAATAAATGATTAATAATGAAAATAAATAAATAATAATCATAAAAAAATTAAATTATTAATCAATTTGGTCAGAGAACACATAAACTACCACTATTTCATCAGAATCTGTAACTTAAAAAAAAAATTTTTTTTTGTCATTAATCGAATAATTAAATAATTAATCGATTAATTGATTAATTAATAAATCAAAAATATCCTTTGCAGCCAAATCACCTGGTCATTGGCATGTCCAAATATCAGCTTCCTAACTGAAAAGGTGCCTGAGTTAATAATGGTCAGAAGAGAAATGAAATTTAATTAATTAAATAAGTACTTAATTAAACGCTAATAATTAAATAACTCCTCAATTAATTGATTATTCAAAAAACAAAAAATACCGTATTTGACAAAGGACTTGCTCACTACTGTGCCGAAATTTCAGCTTCCTAGCTCAAAGGATGGCTGAGATATCGTCCGGACAACCAAGAAAGAAAACAAACAAACAAACAAGAAAGAAAACAAACAAACAAACAAGAAACCAGAGTGAAAACTGAGTACTCTCTTTCAGCGTGCGTCACTGCCGAGCCCCCTTTGGTGCCCGGCAATGACGATTTGCAATGCCTGGAGATGGCATAGGAAAGGAGCGGTGTACAACAATCATAATGCACAAATGTATTTGTAATATACGTGATATAACCTTTTAGTGTAGCAGCATAGCAAACCTGTTGTGCATTTTGTGATACAAGCACCAAATTTGGCACAAATGTACATTAATATGTTGCGAAGATTTTCAGATATTGGGCCACTTGAAATTCCGTAATTTTTTTTTTCAAATTTTTTCAAATTTCGTAATTTCAAATTTTTCGGGTGACACCGTCACAATTTCGGTCTTCGAGGCCGGCCGATATAGTGGGGCGGCTTAGCCCAAATATTCAAAAGAATTGTGCATTTTGTGATACAAGCACCAAATTTGGCACAAATGTACATTAATATGTTGCGAACATTGTGTGGTCAGCAATGAAGACGAGAGTCTGAATTACATGTATGCAAAAGACCTTGTGAACCAGTGAAGCAAATACACGGGTAAGCATGAATTAAATCTAGGGCATGATATAATTTCCATGATGTTTACCTCTACACTCAATGGTGGAAGGAGGTAATGTTTTGATCCCAGCTTGTCTGTATGTCTGTTTGTCTGTTAGTCCACAAAATTCCAGACAAAGCTTGTAGTAGTGGTAGTTGTAGTGGTAGTGGTGATAACAGAAATTGTTATATAGAACTGAACTTATATTATTATTATATGCAGAAAATAACTTCATTTCTATATGCCCTGCAGTGGACAGGTTAATTGGTTTATGCACTGAAGGGGTCACCCTGGTGTGCACTGCTGTGTTCTGCCTCACTGAGTTGTTCAGGTATGATGTACTCAGCACAAGCTTCCGGTCGGCCCAGAGGTGGGGGTGCGGGGCCTGTCACGGAACGTCAAAACAAACGGCCTGCCGGGGCCGCCCAAAAGTCGGGCGTGAGGGGCGCGTCCACTAATGGAATGCCTCTCGCTTCCCAGATCGAGGGCCACGTGGTCAGGAGAACCTCGTCCCTTCCGGTCACACTTTGCCTATCGGCCGGCCTCGAAGACCGAAATTGTGACGGTGTCACCCGAAAAATTTGAAATTACGAAATTTGAAAAAATTTGAAAAAAAAAATTACGGAATTTCAAGTGGCCCAATATCTGAAAATGTTCGCAACATATTAATGTACATTTGTGCCAAATTTGGTGCTTGTTTCACAAAATGCACAATTCTTTTGAATATTTGGGCTAAGCCGCCCCACTATTTCATAAACAATTGAAGTTGAAAACTTAAGTAGAAAAAATTTTTTTTCCCGAAAAGATTCCCCCCAAAAAAAAATTAATTGGAAAATTTTTCAAAAACAAATACCCTTAGGACATACCGACGGGAGAGATATGTGCATACCAGAAGTTTGGTACGGTTTCACAAAAGTTTGAGGGAGTAGTTCAGTGACAACACAACACAAGACAAGACAACACAACACAGCCACTGCACAGATATATAAAATTATTACGGAAGTGTACCAAGCTGTTTTACTTGCAATTTTCAATGTGCCCTCCCTCGTGATCGATGCACAATTGCAGCCGAGCAGGCACAGAGTGGCACACACACTTGCAGAGTTCGATATCAATTTCCTCAAACTTTGCAGTGATTTGAGCCTTCAATTCCTGAATGGTACGAGGCTTTTCAGGATAAACAAGGTCTTTCATGAGCCCACAAAGAAAGAAATCTGGAGGTGTAAGATCTGGGGAGCGTGCCGGCCACTCGATCGGACCGCGGCGGCCGATCCACTTTCCGGGATCCACTTACACTTCCGTAATAATTTCCCCCCGAATAAATGGTTAGATAAACATGTCATTCATTTATTTCTACCTTCTTGTACACTGTAAGCCTGGTGTTGGCTTAGCGGTTAGGGTGCTGGCTTGGGATCCTAGGATCCTGGGTTCGAATCCTGGTCGATTGCTGAATTAACGCCAGGGGGGTTGACCCAGCCTGTCATCCTCCCGAGGTCGGCAAATTGAGTACCAGCTTGCTGGGATGAATGATCCTGGTGTGTACACCGATTTAGAATAGGTACACTGTATCCCTGTGCATCATATGTGTGATCAAGGGTTGGCGTCAGGAAGGGCATCTGGCCATAAAAACATTGCCTCAAACAGGGAACCATGATTGTCATAGGGCCCGCAAGCACAAGGCGTTAGCCTTTTTTTGTAATATTATTATTATTTGTTAGCCCTGCTCTAGGGGGGAAAATGGCCTTAAAACGATCATTCATTCATTCATTCTTCTTGTACACTGTAATACAAATGGCAAACAAACAATCAACTGACAGAAATATATATATATATATATATATATATAATTATATATATATATATATTGTTACGGTACGCGGTTAAAGATGTTATATTTGCCGAGCGGGGGCTCCGCGACCGAACAGTTAATTCCCCGACTAAAACCGGATTCAACCCAAACGTTGGCCGTATCGCACCACAGCTGCTCAATATGGAAAACACTAAAGCGACCGAATGCAAAGAGGAAGAAGACGTACAGAAGAGTAACGGGGTTTATTATTATTTAAACACAAGCAAAAAGGAGCAGTCACGTTTATTTACAGGGACATGAGACGCAGGTGACACAGTGAAATCTTTAGCTTATCTAACAGGCTTAACTTATTCCCAGGGACAAGACAAAAGACAGACTACGAACACACTTACACGGGGAATGATGATAGGGATGGCAGGTGGATGGCTGGCGGGATAGGGAGGTCCAACTGGTCCTGCAGCACGATCGGCTCGTTGGGCAGCCGCCGTTCCTTCGCGGCCCTGCTCCAAACTGCCGTCCAGGCCCACGCTGCTGTGGCTGCAGTTTGGGTGGCTCGAGCTGCTTTAGAGGCAGTTTCGGTGGCTCAAGCTGCTGTAGATGCAGTTTCGGTGGCTCGAGCTGCTGTAGATGCAGTTTCGGTGGCTCGAGCACGCAGCTCAGCTCTGACGACCCAGCTCTTGTCTCCTCCCTCATTGTCTCAACTGCTGGACTTCTCTCTCGGACTCAACTGCCTCGGGAACGCCCCGCCGGCGGGTTATATAGGCCCCGCCCCTCAACCTTTGCGAAACTCCCCCAAACGTTCTTCCTCTGCCCTCTCTAGCCAAACCCCTTGTTCATGGTTGGTCGAGTGGGGCTGGCTCACTCCTCCCCTCTATGACGAGGTGGAGACACGCCTTTCTTCCCCAACCCTGCCTCGTGGCCAATGGTGGTTGAAGAGAAAACCGCCCAAAATGCAGTTGGCCATCGAAATGAAATGAAAGGGGACCTATTCTTATTTCACTTGGTACAATGGAGTATTTAAGTTAATGAGAGACACAGCCTTACCCTAAGACACATAATAAGATATAAGCTATCGAACAGGGGTATTCTATGATTGGCTGACCTGGATGCTTTATGGACTAATTACCGAGACGCCCTTTTTACCTTTACACAACTCCAGAGGCAGGAGGCGCAGAATAAACAATAATAATAATAAAGCACACAATAAAAAAACACAATCCTCATATCCGCAACACTGCACCCTCCTCCTCTTAGGCACGGCCCGAGCCTACAACTTTAATTTAGTGTGACACGTAGGTGTAGTTCCCTCTACTTTTAACCTGACCCTGAGTGCGACAGTTTTAAAACATAAATAAATGTGTCCCGTTGCTCCATCGCACCCTGCCTAACAGACTTACGCCCACAGTTAACCGAATTGTGGAATGGTCGTCAAACTACACACTGACGGTGGGGAGCATTATTTACACTTGACGCGACTTTTATTTACAAGACTAACCCAGGACCTGTAATTGTTCTTTCTGGGGGGGAGACAGTCTGCTCTGCATCAATGCACCAGGAAAGCACCTATAACGCACCAACACACCCTCAAGCACCAATCGGTGCAGTCACCACAGTTCATCAGTGTTCAATAAAAATAACATCAACAACCCCTAACCCTGCAGGTGGTCTCTTGCTCTTCGGCTCCCTCTGCTGGCTATTATTATCTCTTCCAGTTGTTGTCATTTCCTTTGCTTTTCTTACTGGCGGCCTATTTGAACTGAAAAATGCACCCAATGTGTCCTTTTTATTTTATTTTATTTATGGCCCACAGGGCCAACTAGTGTGGTTCACCTGTGGGGCATCGGTGCCCTGTGGCCAAGGTCCGCCAGCAAGATTTCGGGCCCTCATGGCCGGTTCCAGCAGAGGGGCCATGCCCCAACCCATGGGGTCCATACGTGGTGCTCAGCCACAGGCATGTGGTCCATAATGTGGTGCATCAATGCAGACAGCTGGTTCTGAGAGTTCCGGGCACACAATGGCCGACTCACGCATGCTCCCCTCGGCGCCCAATGGCGCACAGGTCATGTGGGAGACAAAAGGGGAAAGACAAATGAGCGAGGGGTAAGGTCACAAGGGTACACATCAATAAGGCAATGCAAGGCGAAATGCGTACGGAGGGCGAAGTGAGAAAGCTCGTCCCTACCGTACGTCACCCCCCTGTCACCTACACTACCCTTGCCCTTACCCCATATGTACAAAAACCTTCACTTTTACAAATTTGTCACTACTGTCATGTCTCCCCTTATTTCCCTTATACCAAATTCGTCTCCACAATCCCTCTACTTCAAAATTTGCCATCACCCAATTCATCATCAATCCTCATAAGGAGGAAGAGATGGAACAACAAAGCACAATGTCACACCCACGTCATGATGCGTCTCACAATCCAAAACATTTGCATCATAAAATAATTAAAACAACCTGGCATGGTGTGGAGTACCTGTCACCTCAGGTGAGTGGATGCAGATGGTGCAAGGAGATTCTTCATCCTATCTATCCTCTAAATGACTTTAACACACTTTACACTACCCGGGGTCTTTCCCTGCCAATCCATTGGCCAACTTACACAATGGGTTCTAAAAACCAATTCCCATTTCCCAAACTGTGGTGCTTCTCAATTTGGGGTCTCGCTCCCCCGATTCATCTCCCGGTGCCCTTGCACAATTTCTGGGCTGTGACGTGTAGCTCTCCCAGCAGGTCTACCCACCTGCACACCTCCACCACTGCAGTTGCCACCCGAGCTTACCTAGCTCCTCACCCTAACCTAACTAACTGGGGAAGGCCCCTCCTGGCTCTGTCACCCCTTGGTGCCCTCTGGCACTGGGCTACCCGGGTCCATCCTCCGGATCCTCGGGCCCCATCCACAACAACTCTACCGGCTCCCAGAGCCCACCTGCAGCCTCACCTGGCCGACATCCTCACAGTGGTGGAGTGCCCAAACCAACTACACACACTAACAGGCTACACGCCCAGCCATTTCCACAACACTAATGCACCCATCCAAACACCATTCTGTCACCCGCACCACAGATGCCAATATCCAACCACAATTTACCTATACCCTCTACCTAACACTTACACTACCCGCCCCGGGTATTCGTGATGGGGGTCCAATCTTCCCCCATTCACACCTTCGCACCATCCACTCCACTCCATTGTTTCCACCATACTCACTCCACGACCATCCATTCCTATACTCCATATATTCCACACTACCATTTATTCCATACACCTGTTGGTGCACACCTGTGCACTCACACCTGGTGCCACCTGCACCCTCCTCCCCTTCCTGGACCAGTTGGTCAACACAACACACATCACCATCACCATCACCATCACTCAAACACTGCTCCATCCACCTGTTCAGTTGCACACCTGTGCACTCACACCTGTTCAATCACACCTGTTCAATCCTCACACACTGCTCAATACACTTGAATACACCTCCAACACTCACACGGCATCATCTGAACTACCTGTTGCCCTGCTAACTTAGTGCTCCCCGTCTTCCCTTTAAACTAAGCACATACCACGTCATTATAATCCACACTAATCTACCTGTGTCCCCACTACAGGTATCAGTCACTAACTAATCTTAACGTCACCTAAGGTCAATCTCTAGGGCCCTACACATTATCCAAACCCTCCCTCGGCGAGCTTACACTGCCATAAACCCCATAAACCTAGTGCTCCTTTGCCCCCCCGCTTTGAGGGATGGTGGATTGGCCATCCCACCACATCGGGGGCGTTCCACTACCAATTTTGCTCACCAAATTCCAACCAATCCAAAATTTGCCAATTCTACTCACTATTCTAAATTTCGTATCAAATCCACTATCACTATTATCATCATTATCGTCCACTCACTAGTGCCTCTCGGTGCGCCAATTCACTTCCACAGCCCGGCTTCGTAAAGCCTAGCAATGAATGCGGGTTGTTTGGTGCCGGCGGCTGGATGCGTCCGGCACTCGGTGCAGGGAAGGAGGTTTACCCGGGCCGAGATCCCACGCGCCACCTCGGCACGGAGCCGTCCAATGGCCCGATCTCGACCTGCCGGAATGTCTCAACAAAAAGTGGTCGCCATGACGACCCTTCCTATCGGGCTGCCCGTTCCGCCTAGCGGCGCACGGACGCGGCCGTTCCAAGCGCGGCCCAGCGTGGATCACGTATGGCGGTCCTTTCGAACCCGCCGTGGTTCGGATCCCCGCTGGTCCTCGTGGCACGCGAAGCTGCCCGACGCGCACCGAGGGCCCGATTCGGCTAAATGTCGTTCTAACTGCTAACCCGGTTACCGTCGATGCCTCACCTGCATGCTTACACGCATACGCTACCCCTTTCTTGCTCATACATCCAGCTGTTCCCATGCTCCTCATCGTACCTTCTCTTACACACCTCGGTACACTCATTCCGCTCACAGACTTGGTCACACACCTGACCACCGAACACCTTTGCACACACTCGTCGCTCGGACACCTCACCAACACACCTCTTCGCACCCCCTCCTCGGTCACCTCCTCTGTGACAAATACAGGTGTGCTCTCACTCGCACACCCAACCACGTGCCTCACGACCAACTCAAGTGTGCATTCCCACACACGCTCTACCATTCCAGGTGTGCATCCTTCCATTCCAGGTGTACATCCTCGCTCACCTGTCACAACCAACTCACGCTCCGTGTCACTCTCACTACTCTCACCTCCACTCTTGACAACGCACTCACCCTTACTCTCGACAGCGCACTCTTTTCTCATGCCCCTGTCCGTTACACACCTTTCTCGCGCACACTCTCCCGTTACACCCTCTGTAACACTCACCACAGGCGTGCATTCTCCTTTACTCTTGACAGCGCACTCTTTCCTCATGCACCCGTCCGTTACACACCTATCTCGCGCACACTCTTGCGCTCACTCTCCCGTTACTTCCTCTGTAACACTCACCAAAGGTGTACACTCTCTCGTTACATCCTCTGTAACACTCACCACACCGCGCTTCCATGTGCCCACTCGCACACGCGCTACGACCGACTCACTCTTGACAGCACACTCACTCCTTGGCGCGCACTTTTTCTTCACACACCCCAGAGTCGTACATTCTCGCACACCTCCTCCTTCGCACACCGTACCTGTCGCACACTTCACCAACGGCCTCTCACGAACACCCGGGTCCACAACAACCCCCAAGCCGACTGAAGCTCCTCTCACATCATGTACATTTCCACGTATATCGCCACTCACCTTGGCACCTCATAGTCGCACCTCCTCTGCCACCTGCAAACTCTTTATTTGGGTAGTGAGCACATCATCATGATTTGAACACAGACCTTGCACATACTCCATCACTTCCTCCCTTATCTCCTTTTTAGTTTCCCTCCGTCTCTTCTTAATTTCACTCACCCCTTCTTCCACCTCCTCTAATTTTTCCTTTACCTCCTTCATCTCCCTGTGCGCCCCCTCTATCTCTTCCTCTAACGCCACTTTAACCGTTTCTATGTGCGTCCTCACCTCTCGGTCCTTTGTCTCCATTACTTCTGTCACCTCTTCCAACTTCTTCGTCAACCCCTCATGTACCATCTGACATTCCTTCTGTGTCGCTATTAATTCGTTTTTAATTTCTTTTTGTGTCGCTTTTAACCCCCCGATTATTGCCGTGTTCTTTTCCACTTGGTCCACTAGTTCCTTTTGTCCCACTGTCAGCTGTTCTACTCCCTTCGTCAGACCCTCTATGCCCCCCTGTAACCTAGCCGTATTATTCCTCACCTCCTTCTCTATACGCTTTTCGCCTCGCTTTACCTCCTCGCGTACCCCCGAGACCTCCTCACTCACACCTCGTCGTATCTCCTCTTTCATCTCCTCCATCTCTTTTGTAGATGCCACCCTCATCTGTCCCAATTCATCCCTCTGAGCATCCAATTTACTTTCTAACCCGATTTTCACCTCCTCTATCTGGTTCCCCATCTGTTCGATTTCTCGGGCAGATTGCTCCCCCATTTTCCCGCAATTTGTCTTCCATCCTATTTTCTAACCCCATTAACCCATTTTTCACCCCCTCTAACTGATTCTCCTGGGCAGCCATTCTATTTTCCACCCCCGTTAACCCATGTTTCACCCCTTCTGTCCCATTGTCTAACCCCTCAAATTTCTTGTCTAATCCCTCAAATTTAGCTTCTAGCCGTTCCCCCATTTCTCCCATTTTGCCCCCCATTTCGCCCATTTTGCCCCCCATTTCGCCCCCCAATCGCTCACTATTAGCCCTTGCTTCGTCCCTCATTGCCCCCATTCGCTCACCCTGAGCCTCTATCCGGTTCCCCATTACCCCCATTTGGCCCTCCAATCGCTCACCCTGAGCATCCATTTTTGCCATCAGTTGGGTCAAGAATAATCTGAGGTCAAACCCGGTTTGCCCAGCGTCCCCAGCCGCCACCGCGGGCTCGCCCTCCGCGGCGCCGCTATTTTGGGACCCTTCAACCACGTGCGCGAGCGCGCCATTTTGTGCACCTGATACCCCCTCAATCACCTCCTCCATATACATTTCCCCGAGGTCCTGAATCGATTCCACCCCGTCTATCTCTCCCACCGGCATCCCGTCGCCTTGACCAGCCATGGCGCGATTTCAAAATTCGGGTTTTGCTTTAAAACACAAATTTTCAGCAGCTCGTAATTTTGAGTGCGTTAAGCGTGCTTCGGGCCTCGTATCTCACTCCCTGACACCAATTTGTTACGGATGCGGTTAAAGATGTTATATTTACCGAGCGGGGGCTCCGCGACCGAACAGTTATTCCCCGACTAAAACCCGATTCAACCCAAACGTTGGCCGTATCGCACCGCAGCTGCTCAATATGGAAAACTCTAAAGCGACCGAATGCAAAGAGGAAGAAGACGTACAGAAGAGTAACGGGGTTTATTATTATTTACACACAAGCAAAAAGGAGCAGTCACGTTTATTTACAGGGACATGAGACGCAGGTGACACAGTGAAATCTTTAGCTTATCTAACAGGCTTAACTTATTCCCAGGGACAAGACAAAAGACAGACTACGAACACACTTACACGGGGAATGATGATAGGGATGGCAGGTGGATGGCTGGCGGGATAGGGAGGTCCAACTGTTCCTGCAGAACGATCGGCTCGTTGGGCAGCCGCCGTTCCTTCGCGGCCCTGCTCCAAACTGCCGTCCAGGCCCACGCTGCTGTGGCTGCAGTTTCGGTGGCTCGAGCTGCTGTAGAGGCAGTTTCGGTGGCTCAAGCTGCTGTAGATGCAGTTTCGGTGGCTCAAGCTGCTGTAGATGCAGTTTCGGTGGCTCGAGCACGCAGCTCAGCTCTGACGACCCAGCTCTTGTCTCCTCCCTCCTTGTCTCAACTGCTGGACTTCTCTCTCGGACTCAACTGCCTCGGGAACGCCCCGCCGGCGGGTTATATAGGCCCCGCCCCTCAACCTTTGCGAACCTCCCCCAAACGTCCTTCCTCCGCCCTCTCTCGCCAAACCCCTTGTTCATGGTTGGTCGAGTGGGGCTGGCTCACTCCTCCCCTCTATGACGAGGTGGAGACACGCCTTTCTTCCCCAACCCTGCCTCGTGGCCAATGGTGGTTGAAGAGAAAACCGCCCAAAATGCAGTTGGCCATCGAAATGAAATGAAAGGGGTCCTATTCTTATTTCACTTGGTACAATGGAGTATTTAAGTTAATGGGAGACACAGCCTTACCCTAAGACACATAATAAGATATAAGCTATCGAACAGGGGTATTCTATGATTGGCTGACGTGGATGCTTTATGGACTAATTACCGAGACGCCCTTTTTACCTTTACACAACTCCGGAGGCAGGAGGCGCAGAATAACCAATAATAATAATAAAGCACACAATAAAAAAAACACAATCCTCATATCCGCAACAATATCTATATATATATATATGTGGTCAAAAGGTCAAAGGTCTGTGTAAAGGTCAAAAGGGTGTCCCATAATTAGTCCACAAGCATACACGTCAGCCAATCATAGAATACCCCTGTTCGATAGTTATATCTTATTCTGTGTTTTAGGGTAAGGCTGTGTCTCCCATTAATAGAAGTACTCCATTGCACCAGTGAAAGAGATAGATTCCCTTCATTCCCACTCCCAAAACCTCCATTCCCCCTTTCGTCGATTGGAAACTACCTCCGCTCCAACAATTGCCGCCATTGACCACGAGGCAGGGTCGGAGAAGAAAGGCGTGTCTCCACCTCGTCATAGAGGGGAGGAGTGAGCCAGCCCCACTTGACCAACCATGAGCCAGGGGTTTGGCTAGAGAGGGCGGAGGAAAGAAACATCGAGGAGGTTCACGAAGGTTGAGGGGTGGGGCCTATATAACCCACGGCAGGGCGTTCCCAAAGCAGAGAAGGGAGATGAGCTTTGACGACAGAGAAACTGCAAAAGAAGTCCAGGGTTGAACTGCAGCTCGAGCCACCGAAACTACACTCACTGCAGCTCGAGCCACCGAAACTGCACTTGCTGCAGCTCGAGCCACTGAAACTGCATTTGCTGCAGCTGGAGCCACCGAAACTGCAGCCACAGCAGCGTGAGGCCTGGACGGCAGTTTGGAGCAGGGCCGCGAAGGAGCGGCGGCTGCCCACGAGTCGATCAGCTGCAGAACTAGTTGGACCTCCCTATCCCGCCAGCCATCCACCAGCCACCCACCTGCCATCCCTATCATCATTCCCCATGTAAGTGTGCTCGTAGTCTGTCTTTTGTCTTGTCCCTGGGTAGTAACAATAAGTCTGTATAAGCTAGTATTTTCACTGTGTCACCTGCGTCTCATGTGCTTGTAAATAAACGTGACTGCTGTCTTTTTGCTTATGTGTGTGAATAGTAAATAAATTTAGTAGTATTTCCAAACCTTTCTTTGCCTTCGTTTTCCTCTTTGCATTCGGTCGCTTTAGAGTTTTCCCGATTGAATAGCGGTGGCGCGATCCGGCCAAAGTTTGGGGCAAATCGGGTATTAGTCGGGGAATAACTGTTCGGTCGCGGTAATACCAACCGCTCGGTAAATAACATCTTTAACCGCGTCCATAACAATTGGTGTCGGGGAGTGGGATACGGACCCGAAGCGCGCTTAACGCGCTCAAAATTACAAGCTGCTGAAAAATTGTGTTTTAAAAGAAAAACCCGAATTTTGAAATCGCGCCATGGCTGGTCAAGGCGATCGGATGCCGGTGGGTGAGCTAGAGGAGGGGTTAGGAGTAACCCAGGATCAGAGGGACGAAGTAGAGGAGAACATTGGCAATATGGTTGAGGGAGTATCAGACGCACAAAATGGCGTCCTCGCGCACGAGGCTTCAGGCGTGCAAAATGGCACCTCGCACATGGCTACGGCGGCGCACCCGCTGCACAAGTGGGAGGGATGGCCCAAATGCAGGCCCTCATGGAGCAATTTATGGCACAAATGAGGGCCTCTATGGAAGAGTCAATGTATAATAGGAAGAGGGACGCCATGTCAGACGAATCCGGGTGTGATCTGGAAAAATTGAGGGAGGAATCCAGGTGTGAAGTGGAAAAACGGATAGCAGAGGCAAAAAGGGATAATAAAAAAATGATGGAGGACAGAGACCGCAAGTTGGGCGAAAGGGTCCCAGGGGTGCATGAGGAGGTAACGCGGGTCGAGAGGCGCTGGTTGAGCGAAGTGGAGGAAAGCGCGGGTACAATGACGGGGGTAGAAATCGCGACACGGGGTTTGGAAAAGCCGGCGACCGATGAGGTAGAGGGAATTTTATTAAAACCAACGGTCATCGAGGGGAACAAAGAAAAAGTGGAAGTGGGCAGTGAAATTGAAGAGATGACGGAGGTAGCCCGGGAATTGCAGGGAGAAATGGAAAATGTGCAAAGTCCCTGCTCACATCACGATGCTGTGCTTAACCTGAATGGAAGTTTGCAGGTTTTGGTGCAGGGAGGAAGAAGAACCCCGAAGGTGAGACGTGCTGTGTATTGTGCGGGGAGATTTTGTAAAAGGATGTTTAGCGACAAAAGAATTGTCGCGCGATTGGGATCGATATGGCACCCGGGCGTTGGTGAAGGGTCCCGTGTGAGTAAAAATGGCACGCGTGTGAGGAAAAAGTGTGCGTCGGCGAGTGGGTGTGTTATAAAGTGTGGGAGTGAAACCTAGTGCGAGCGAGAATGCACGTCGGGGTGTACGGAGTGTACGTGCGAGGGTGAGAGTGACCCGGAGAGTGAGTTGGTGGTTGAGCGGGTGCGAGAATGCACGCTTGGAATGGTGGAGGGTGTGCGAGGAAGCACACCTGAATTGGTGGTAGCGTGAGTGTGGGAGAGCCCATGTGAGCGCGTTAGCGGGTGGATGCAAGAGTGCATGCCCATGGTGAGTGGTACGGAGTACGTACCAAGGGAGAGTGCGCAAGACGGTGCGCGAGGTGTGTTAAGGGAGTGTGCGAACAGCGAGTGTGCGCGAGAGGTGTGGTGTGTAACAGGGAGTACGTTGGTGGAATGTACGGACGGCGTTGGAACGCCGGGTTTGGGGAGTGTGAAAGGGGTAGCGTATGCGTGTGAGCATGCCGGTGAAGCATCGACGGTAACCGGGTTAGCGGTTAGGGTGACGGATAGCCAACGATGCGAGCACTCGGGGCGCGGTGTGCTTTGTTGGATGCGAGGCCTGGCGCGGATCGATGCGGCGTCGCTTCTCTTCGAAGCATCGTTGCCGATTCGGGCTTGGCCCCGCCCCGCACGGTCGAGTCCGGGCTTTGTCGGGCGAAGCGACCGGTCCGGTTCAAGGGCGAGTGGGAGGAAGCGGGACGGTGTCCCCTCGCGGGGACGGGGTTCCGACCGGGGGAGATTGAGCCATCGGGCCCGGGACCGCAAGGTGCCGTGCCGAGATGGTGCGTGGAATCTCGGCCCAACCAAACCACCTCCCTTGAACCGAAAGCCGGACGGATTCAACCTGCAGGCGACCAAACCACCCGAATTCATTGCTCGGCTTTGCGAAGCCGAGTTTAATGATGTCATGACGCACCGAGGCTAGGATATAGCGGACTGTGATGATGGTGATAGTGATAGTGATAGTGATTTGATACGAAATTTAGAAAAGTGGGTAGAATTGGCAGTAAATGGAAAATTTTTGAATTGGTTGGAATTTAGACGAGCAAAATTGATAGTGGGACCTCCCCGATGTGGTGGGATGGCCAATCCACCATCCCTCACAGAGGGGGGGCAAAGGAGCACTAGATTTATGGGGTTTATGGCAGTGAAAACTAGCCCGGGTGGGTTAGGATATTGTGTGTAGGGCCCTAGAAGATGACATTAGGTAACGTTAAGGTTAGTTAGTGACCATGACACCTGTAGTGGGGACGCAGGTAGATTAGAGTGGATGATAATGACGAGGGAGCGCAATAGTTTAAAGGGGCGACTGGGAAGCGCAAGTTTCAGAGGGGAGTAGTTAGCTGAGATGATGCAGTGTGGGTGAGGATTGAATAGGTGTGATTGAACAGGTGTGATTGCACAGGTGTGCAACTGAATAGGTGTGTGGAGCAGTGTATGAGGGAGTAGTGGTGATTGCGTGTGGTGTTGACCAAACGGTCCAGGAAGAGGAGGAGGGTGCAGGTGGCACCAGGTGTGATTGCACAGGTGTGCAACAACAGGTGTATGTGGTTGTGTGGAATAAATGGTATGGGCTCTGGAGTATTGGAATGGATGGTTGTGGAGTGAGTATGGTGGAAGTGGTGGAGTGGAGTGGATGGTGCGAAGGTGTGAATGGGGGAAGGATGGACCCCCATCACGAATGCCCGGGGCGGGTAGTGTAAGTGTTAGGTAGAGGGTATAGGTAAATTGTGGTTGGATATTGGCATCTGTGGTGCGGGTGGAAGAATGGTGATTGGATGGGTGCATTAGTGTTGTGGAAATGGCTGGGCGTGTAGCCTGTTAGTGTGTGTAGTTGGTTTGGGCACTCCACCACTGTGAGGATGTCGGCCAGGTGAGGCTGCAGGTGGGCTCTGGGAGCCGGTAGTTGTTGTGGATGGGGCCTGAGGATCCGGAGGACGGACCCGGGTAGCCCAGTGCCAGAGGGCACCGAGTGGGGTGACAGAGCCAGGAGGGGCCTTCCCCAGTTAGATGGGTTAGGGTGAGGAGCTAGGTAAGCTCGGGTGGCAACTACAGTGGTGGAGGTGTGCAGGTGGGTAGACCTGCTGGGAGAGCTACACGTCACAGCCCAGAAATTGTGCAAGGGCACCGGGAGATGAATCGGGGGAGTGAGACCCCAAATTGAGAAGCACCACAGTTTGGTCAATGGGAATAGGTTTTTAGAACCCATAGTGTAAGTGGCCAATGGATTGGCAGGGAAAGACCCCGGGTAGTGTAAAGTGTGTTAAAGTCATTTAGAGGATAGTTAGGATGAAGGATCTCCTCGCACCATCTGCATCCACTCACCTGAGGTGACAGGTACTCCACACCATGCCATGTTTAATTATTTATGATGTAAATGTTTTGGATTGTGAGACGCATCATGACGTGGGTGTGACATTGTGCTTTGTTGTTCCATCTCTTCCTCCTTATGAGGATTGATGACGAATTGGGTGATGGCAAATTTTGGATAGAGGGATTGTGTAGACGAATTTGGTATCAGGGAAATATGGGAAGACGTGACAGTGGTGACGAATTTGTAAATGTGTAGATTTTGTAAATATGGGGTATGGGCAAGGGTAGTGTAGGTGACAGGGGGGTGACGTACGGTAGGGACGAGCTTTCTCACTTCGCCCTCCGTACGCATTTCGCCTTGCATTGCCTTATTGATGTGTACCCTTGTAACCTTACCCCTCGCTCATTTGTCTCTTTTGTCTCCCACATGACCTGTGCGCCGTTGGGCGCCGAGGGGAGCGTGCGTGGGTCGGCCATTGTGCGCCCGAAATTCCCAGAACCAGCTGTCTGCATCGATGCACCACATTATGGACCACATGCCTGTGGCCGAGCACCACTGATGGACCCCATGGGTTGGGGCAGGGCCCCTCTGCTGGAACCGGCCATGAGGGCCCGAAATCTTGCTGGCGGACCTTGGCCACAGGGCACCGATGCCTCACAGGTGAACCACACGTAGTCGGCCCTGTGGGCCATAAATAAAGAAAATAAAAAGGACACATTGGGTGCATTTTTCAGTCACATAGGCCGCCAGTAAGAAAATGAAAGAAAGACAACATCTGGAAGAACAAATAATAATAGCCAGCAGAGGGAGCCGAAGAGCAAGAGACCACCTGCAGGGTTAGGGGTTGTTGATTTATTTTTTTATTGTTGAACATTGATGAACAGTGATGACTGCACCGATTGGTGCTTGGGGGTGTATTGGTGCGTTTTTGGGTGCTTTCATGGTGCATTGATGCAGAGCAGACTGTCTCCCCCCTAGAAAGAACAATTACAGGTCCTGGGTTAGTTTTGTAAATAAAAGCAGAGTCATTGTAAATAATGCTCCCCACCGTCAGTGTGTAGTTTGAAGACCATTCCGCAATTCGGTTAACTGTGGGCGTAAGTCTGTTAGGCAGGGTGCAATGGAGCAGCGGGACACATTTATTTATGTTTTAAAACTGTCGCACTCAGGGTCAGGTTAAAAGTAGAGGGAACTACACCTACGTGTCACACTAAATAAAAGTTGTAGGCCCGGGTCGTGCCTAAGAGGAGGAGGGTGCAGTGTTGCGGATATGAGGATTGTGTTTTTTTTATTGTGTGCTTTATTATTATTATTGGTTATTCTGCGCCTCCTGCCTCCGGAGCTGTGTAAATGTCAAAAGGGCGTCCCATAATTAGTCCACAAGCATACACGTCAGCCAATCATAGAATACCCCCGTTCGATAGTTATATCTTATTCTGTGTTTTAGGGTAAGGCTGTGTCTCCCATTAATAGAAGTACTCCATTGCACCAGTGAAAGAGATAGATTCCCTTCATTCCCACTCCCAAAACCTCCATTCCCCCTTTCGTCGATTGGAAACTACCTCCGCTCCAACAATTGCCGCCATTGACCACGAGGCAGGGTCGGAGAAGAAAGGCGTGTCTCCACCTCGTCATAGAGGGGAGGAGTGAGCCAGCCCCACTCGACCAACCATGAGCCAGGGGTTTGGCTAGAGAGGGCGGAGGAAAGAAACATCAAGGAGGTTCGCGAAGGTTGAGGGGTGGGGCCTATATAACCCACGGCAGGGCGTTCCCAAAGCAGAGAAGGGAGATGAGCTTTGACGACAGAGAAACTGTGAAAGAAGTCCAGGGTTGAACTGCAGCTCGAGCCACCGAAACTGCACTCACTGCAGCTCGAGCCACCGAAACTGCACTTGCTGCAGCTCGAGCCACTGAAACTGCATTTGCTGCAGCTGGAGCCACCGAAACTGCAGCCACAGCAGCGTGAGGCCTGGACGGCAGTTTGGAGCAGGGCCACGAAGGAGCGGCGGCTGCCCACGAGTCGATCAGCTGCAGAACTAGGTGGACCTCCCTATCCCGCCAGCCATCCACCAGCCACCCACCTGCCATCCCTATCATCATTCCCCATGTAAGTGTGCTCATAGTCTGTCTTTTGTCTTGTCCCTGGGTAGTAAAAATAAGTCTGTATAAGCTAGTATTTTCACTGTGTCACCTGCGTCTCATATGCTTGTAAATAAACGTGACTGCTGTCTTTTTGCTTTTGTGTGTGAATAGTAAATAAATTTAGTAGTATTTCCAAACCTTTCTTTGCCTTCGTTTTCCTCTTTGCATTCGGTCGCTTTAGAGTTTTCCCGATTGAATAGCGGTGGCGCGATCCGGCCAAAGTTTGGGGCAAATCGGGTATTAGTCGGGGAATAACTGTTCGGTCACGGTAATACCAACCGCTCGGTAAATAACATCTTTAACCGCGTCCGTAACAATATATATATATACATATACAGAAATCGGGCGCTACTTCTGACTCACCCTGTATGTATATATTGTTGCGGTTTTAGAACCCTCACTTGTAAATAATTACTTGTATATAAACTCTTGTAAATATCCCATTATTAAAAGGTTAAAGGTAGCACCCTTAGTTGGGTCACAGCAACACGTAGGCCACCATAGGACTTCAGTTATCTCATTATTATGTTTTTAGATAAGGCCGTGTTCCCAATAGTTGAATCTGCGTTGCGTCAATCAAATAAAGAGTAGGCTCATTTCATTTCGTCCATATTACGACCTCCCTCTCCAAGCATCGCCATTACGCGCCTTCCAGTCTGCCCATTGCCCCTCCCAATTTGTAACATGCCTCTGCCGGCAGCGTTCGCTGCCTCCCTGGGCTTCCGCCCAAGCGCCGCCATAAGCCACGCGGTTAGGCCCGAGAAAAGGGGCGGAACGGCAAGAAAAAGGTGTGGCGACATCATCCAGCCATCAAAGGCGTGGCCGGTAAGCCCTCACCAGCCAACCAGGGCTGAAGGAACATCGCTGGCAGGCGTGGCTTTGTGGCTCGCGGAGTGATCGCGCGGAGCATTATAAAAAGGCGAGCGCAAAGCCCTTTCACGGACTGCTCAGAGGACTGTCATGATTGCGAGAACTGGAACGATTCGCGCTTTGTAACGGGACTTCTCGGGAGAATGCGCGGTGCACAAGAGTTTGTCGGAGGCACGCTTGTTGGACTGTTACGGAGCGCACATTTGCGAGAGGACTCACCCGCTGGTGCTGATTAAGAGAACTTGGGAGCGGGGGCGTGTAGCAAGACCGTGCAAATATTACGTATGAGGGACACCAGCTTTCCCCCGCTATCTATAAGGTCCGGACGCGTTCCAATATACGCGGAGCTGCCTGCCGGGTTTCGCCCGCTGGACTGGAGCCGACTGGAGACTGGAACCCATCACCGGACCCTCTACCTGACCATCCACCAGCTACAATCCCCGTGTGAGTGTGTATGTTTGTCTGGGGTCCTAAGTTAAGACTGCAATAAGACTGCCCTGTGTTCTGCTTCTTCCTCTTCCTTCCCTGTACATCCTTTCTTTTCCTCTTCTTCTGTACATTTGTTAATAAACCCATCTTTGTTCTTCCTACCTTCTGGTTAGCTCTCCATCCGATTGCATCTGTCCTTTCTATCATTGGGTAAACGTGGCACGATTAGGAGCCGTTAGAATCGGGTTTAGTCCCATTGTTAACGGCCCGAGTCGCAGCTCGCATCGCTCGGCGTATCCACTAATGCTGCGGCTCGGGTGGGAGGCTATCTCCTTGCTTCACGGTCGGTGTTGGTAATTAGGTAACAGGATCAAATTGACCAGCAACCCTACCTAATACCGACCGGAAGGAACGGGGTAACTTCAGGATCACGTCGGTCAGTAACAGACAAAGCGATTAACCCCCTCTTGGTAAAGGGAAAAGGCCAATGTTAGAGATCCATAACAATTGGTGTCTGGGATTGGGATTTGGACCCGAACCAAATTTTTTTATATCTGAAAAATTCTGGTCAAAAATTACGAGCGGCCGAAATTTGATTAAAACATCTAAATTAAATCGTGCCATGGATAACCAAGGTGATCGGATGCCGGTGGGGGAAAGGAGGGGGTAGAGGAAGGGTTAGAGTCAACCCAGGACCCTAGGGAAGAAGTGGGAGAGATGGAGGAGGAAAATGAAGAAGGTGCGGTAGTGGGGGTTGCAGGCGCACAAAATGGCGGCACCTCGCACATGGTGACGAGGACCGCGCCCGCTGTGCAAGTGGGAGGGATGGACATGCAGGCCCTCATTGCACAGCTGCAGGCAGCCATACAAATGGGGTTGGGAAACCAAATTGAGGGAATGAGAAATGAATTGGGAAGCCAAATTGGGGGATTGAGTAAGGAGATGGGAGAAATGAGGGCCAATAGTGAGCAATTGGGAAGTTAAATTGGGGGGTTAGATGCTAAATTGGGGGGGATTAGAAAACAAATTAGGAGGCCAACTGGAGGACATAAATGACCAAGCCCGGGAAGTAAATGAGGGGCTAGCGAGGGGGCAAGCCAGGTATGAAACAAAGGAGTTTGAGAGGGAAATTGACCGCAGGGCAGGCGAGGAGGTCGCATTTGTACGCGACGAGGTAACACGGCTTGAGAAGCGCGGGGAAAGCGAGGCTGAGCAAGGCATGGTTACGTGGACCGGGGTAGAAATCCCGACCCAGGGTATGGGGAAGCCGGCGACCGCTGAAGTAGAAGAAACAATTTTATTAGCGCCAGCGGTCGTCGAGGAAAAAGAAATTAAAGAATTAATAATAGTTGAAATTGGGATTAAGAAGACACCGGACTTAGAAAAGCACTCGTTGAAGGAAGAAATGGAATGTGTACAAAGTCTGTGTTCGCATCCTGATGTTGTGCTGCATAACCAAATGGAAAGTTTGCAGGTGGTGGAGGAGCGAAGAAGAGGAAGCGCCAAGGTGAGTAGGGTAGTATATGGCGCAAAAAGATTTGGCGCAAAAGTGTTTGGCGCGAAAGTATTTTTCACATGCTTGGGATCCAGATGGCACCCGGGCGTTCGTGGCAGGTCCTTTGCGTGCTGTGTAAAAGTGAGATGTACGAGAGAAAATGGCGCGCATGTGTGAACGGCGCCGGAGCGAGAGTGTGAGAGTGAGAATGAATGCACAACAGAGTGTGATAGTGAGAGTGAGATGGATGAGGGGCGTGTGCGAGGATGCACACCTGAGTTGGTTTAGGAGCATGTGTGGGAGTGCACACCGGAGCGCGTGATTGGGTGTGTGACAGGGGATTGCACACCCATGGGTAGGTGCGCGCTGAGTGGGTGTGCAATGGAGTGCACACCCATGAGTGTTACGGAGTACGTAACGGGGGAGAGTGTGCCAGGGTGTGCACGAGAGGTGTGTAACGGAGTGTGTGAGAGTGCATGAGTGGTGTGCACCTAAGTGTGGAACAGAAGGGTATGCACGAGAGAGTGCAGTGACAGAATGCACGGAGTGTGTGGGATGTATGGGCGGCACTGGAGCGCCGCGTTTTGTAAGTGTAGAAAGGGCGAGGTGTGGATGTGAGAAGGCGACTCGAGCATCGACGCTGACCGGGGCAGCGCTTAGGCCGACGTATAGCCGACGCGAGCTCTCGGGGTGTGGTGTTCTTTGTGTGCTGCGGGGGCCGGTGGGGATCATTGCTGCGGCGCTTCTGCAAGGAGCGCCGTGCACGATTCGGGCAGGGCTCCGCCCTGTATGGTCGATGCCATGTCGTAGCGGCGACAGGCACGGTTTCGCGGGAGAAGGGCCAGGTCGGACCTTCGCCCCCTAGCGGGGGCGGTGTTCTGACCAGTTGAGGTTGGGTCATCGGGCCGGAGACCGCAAGGGTCCACGCCGAGATGGACCCTGGAATCTCGGTCTGACAAAACCCCCTCCCCAGAATCGAGGGTGCCGGACGGACCCAACCTATGGGAGACAGACCACCAGTATGCATTGCTCGGTTTTTCAAAACCGAGTGGTGGAAATGTACTACGGCGCAACGAGGCTCGAGCATAGTGGACAAATAGGAATAGTGATGTAGAGGGATGGTAAATCTACCATCCCTTTCTTTGGGCACATGAGCTATAGGTTTATGGGGTTTGGCGGCGAGAGCTAGCCAGGGTGGGCTAGGATAAGGATAGGAATTTAGAGAGATGACTATAGGTGACCAATATTTAAGTAGTGACATTGTACCTGTAGTGGGGACGTAGAGTAGAGTAGTTGGATGATAACGACGAGGGAGTGCTTAGTATAAGGGATGATGGGGAACACTAGTATTAGAAGGGTGTAGGTAGATTAAATGATGCTGTGTGCATGAGAATCTTTGTGGTGAGGGTGATGAAATGAGGCATTGCGAATGTAAGTTCATGGTAGTGCTGGTGAAATGAGGCAATGCTCGTGAAAGATGTGTGTGTGTGTGTGTGTGTGTGTGTGTGTGTGTGTGTGTGTGTAAAAGTGAATGGATGGTGTGGAGTGAGTATTGTGGGATGAGTGGAGTGGAGTGTATGGTGCGAAGGAGTGGATGGGGGAAGGATGGAACCCTTCACGAATACATGGGGAGGGTACTTTAAAAGTAGTTAGAGGGAGTCTGTAAATTTGGTTGGATATTGACATCTGTGGTGCTGAAAGTAACAAGGTATTGCTTGGGTTGGTGCATGAGTAAAGTGAAATGGCTGGGCGTGTGGCCTGTTAGTGAGAATGGTTAAATGGGCACTCCGCCACTGGTAGTCTGTCGGCCAGGTGAGGCCACAGGTAGGCTCTGGTAGCCAGGTAGTAGAGTTCAGTGGGGCCCGTGGATCCCGAGAGAGGACCCGGGTAGCCCGATGCCAGAGGGGGCATAAGTGGGGTAAGGGAGCCAGAGGGCCTTCCCCAGGTTAGGGTGAGGAGCTAGGTATGCTCGGGTGGCAACTACAGTGGCGGAGGTGTGCAGGTGAGCGGACCTGCTGGTGAGCCACACGACCCAGCCCCGGAATTGTGCGAGGGCACAGGTAGAAAAATCGGGGGAGCGAGACCCCAAATTGGTGAGCGCCACAGTATGGTCAATGGGAATTGTTTTTTAGAACCGCATAGAGTAAAGTGGCCAATGGATTGGCAGGGAAGGACCCCGGGTAGTGTAAAGTGTTAATGTCATTTAGAGAATAGATAGGAGAAAATCTCTTCGCACCATCCGCATCCACTCACCGAGGAGATAGAACTCCACACCATGTTTTTCAGATATTTAGAGAATGTAAGACGCATCATGACGGAGTGTGACATTGTATGTGATTCCATCCCTTCCTTCTTGGGAGGGATTGGGAACGAATTTGGCATTAGGGGAGATATGGGGGAAAAGACGTTAGCGACGAATTTGTAAAGTTGTAAATTGTGTAAATACGGGGTAGGGGCAAGGGTAGTGTAGGTGACATGGGGGGTGACGTACGTTAGGGACGGGCTTTCTCGGCTCGCTCTCCCGCGCCCCTCATCTTACATTGCCTTGTATGGATGTGTACCCTTGCGCCCTTGCCCCGCTGATCTTCTTGTCCTCCTTCCCCACTCATGGACCATGTTATTTTGTGCCCGAGGGGAGTGTGCAGGTGTCCGCAGTTGTGCGCCCGCTCCCTTGCTGCCTTCTGCCTGCACTGATGCACCATATGGACCACACGTTCTGTGGCCTGGCACCACTTATGGACCACACGTTCTGTGGCCTGGCACCTCGGCTAGGACCGACCATTGCTGCCAGCGGTATCTGGCTTGTGGACCACTGTGTTAAATGGCATCTATGCCCAGCAGTGGACCACCTGAGTTGGCCCTGCTGGCCAGAAATAATAAAAAAGCTGTCGCGGTGTGTGCTCTTTTTATTATAAATAATATCAAGCAAGAAGACAGCCAGAAACATCGGCCCAGCAGATAAGCAAGGACAATGCATCATTTATTATCTGGAAATGTGATGACTGTGCATTTTTGGTGCTTTTGGTGCATTTTTTTCTCTTTATGGTGCATTTCATTTCATGGTGCATATGGGTACATATGGTATGGTGTATCGGTGCAGTGCATGGCAATGGCATTTGCTCTTTTCAAAAGTTCTTCTTTTCCCACAAAGGACAGGTCCTGGTTCTAGTTTTGTAAATAATCAAATTATTAGTGTCTTGTAAATAATGCTCCCCACCGGTTAAATGTTTAGTTTGAAGACCATTCTGTAATTCGGTTAAATGTGGGTGTGAGTTGGTTAGATAGGATCCAACGCAGCAGGTGGGACATATTTAGTGTGAAAACTGTCGCACTCAGGGTGAGGTTAAAAGTAGAGGGTAACCACACCTAAGTGTCACATTAATTTAAAAGATAGTCATTTTGTTTCGGCTCGGGATGAGCCTGGAAAAAAGGAGGGTGCAGTGTTGCGGTTTTAGAACCCTCACTTGTAAATAATTACTTGTATATAAACTCTTGTAAATATCCCATTATTAAAAGGTTAAAGGTAGCACCCTTAGTTAGGCCACAGCAACACGTAGGCCACCATAGGACTTCAGTTATCTCATTATTATGTGTTTAGATAAGGCCGTGTTCTCAATAGTTGAATCTGCGTTGCGTCACTCAAATAAGGAGTAGGCCCATTTCATTTCGTCCATTTTGCGACCTCCCTCTCCAAGCGACGCCATTACGCGCCTTCCAGTCTGCCCATGGCCCCTCCCAATTTGTAACGCCCCTCTGAGAGCAGCGTTCGCTGCCTCGCTGGGCTTCCGCCCAAGCGCCGCCATAAGCCACGTGGTTAGGCCCGAGAAAAGGGGCAGAACGGCAAGAAGAAGGTGTGGCCACGTCATCCCGCCGTCAAAGGTGTGGCCGGTAAGCCCTCACCAGCCAACCAGGGCTGAAGGAACATCGCTGGCAGGCGTGGCTTTTTGACTCGTGGAGTGATCTCGCGTAGCGTTATAAAAAGGCGAGCACAAAGCCCTTTCACGGACTGCGCAGAGGACTGTTGTGATTGCGAGAACTGGAACGATTCGCGCATTGTAACGGGACTTCTCGGGAGAACGCGCGGTGCACAAGAGTTGGTCGGAGGCGCGCTTGTTGGACTGATATGGAACGCACATTTGTGAGAGGACTCACCCGCTGGTGCTGATTAAGAGAACTTGGGAGAGGGGGCATGCAGCACGATCGTGCAAATATTACGTACGAAGGACACCAGCTTTCCCCCGCTATCTATAACGTCTGGACGCATTCCAATATACGCGGAGCTGCCTGCCGGGTTTCGCCCACTGGACTGGAGCCGACTGGAGCCTGCACCCCATCACTGGACCCTCTACCTGACCATCCACCAGCTACAATCCCCATGTGAGTGTGTATGTTTGTCTGGGGTCCTAAGTTAAGACTGCAATAAGACTGCCCTGTGTTCTGCTTCTTCCTCTTCCTTCCCTGTACATCCTTTATTTTCCTCTTCTTCTGTACATTTGTTAATAAACCCATCTTTGTTCTTCCTACCATCTGTTTTCCTCTCCATCCGATCGCATCCATCCTGTCTATCATTGGGTATACGTGGCACGATTAGGAACCGCTAGAATCGGGTTTAGTCCCATTGTTAACGGCTCGAGTCGCGGCTTGCTTCGTTTGGCATATCCACTAACGCTGCGGCTCGGGTGGGAGGTTATCTCCTTGCTTCACGGTCGGTGTTGGTAATTAGGTAACAGGACCAAATTGACCAGCAACCCTACCTAATACCGACCGGAAGGAACGGGGTAACTTCAGGATCACGTCGGTCAGTAACAGACAAGGGGATTAACCCCCTCTTGGTAAGGGGAAAAGGCCGACGTTAGAGATCCATAACAATATATATATATATACACACATATACACACACATCTCGTTTTTTCATTTCTGTTCCTCACAATTCTGGCCCTCTCTTATTCACAGACACACACACACACACACACACACACACACACACACACACACACACACACACACACACACACATACACCCACACCCACACATATATGTCAAGTAGTAGATTTGTTATTGCCTAAAGTTCAGTTATAGACGTTGGGTGTTAATGTGTTATGATTTATATGATGTCTAAAAATGCTATTTCATAAAGTAAATAAAGGGTTTTTGCTTCGTTTTAGTTTTGGATGAGGAAAAGCTTAAAATGAGGTCATGCTGAACAGATTGTATACGTGTGCTTTTTTCGAGGCTGGTCGTAAAACCACGCCCACATGCGCTTGTTTTTTTGCGTAATGCAAGTAGAATGACATGAACCTATCGTTAACTATATATATTTTGTTTTAATCTCAGCAAACGCATGACTCTGTATAAACATGCTTTGGATTACTCATGTACACAAACCCATAAAATATATGGGTTTGTTTGGCTAAGCATACACTCTTCTCTTTGTGAGTTACAGTTCTGTTTTCTCGGAGCCCAGAAAAACAATTGGTCCAAATGATAAAGGAAAGGCTGACTCCCCCGAATGATAACGGTGGGAGGAACCTCTCCCAGTGTTGTTTGTTCCCTCGGAGATTTCCTGATAAAACGTGTCCCTATATAAATGGACTGGGAATCAATGTGTTTTCAGGAAGGCTTGACTTGGCATGTTCTTGCTGTAGATTGCTGTAGACGTCGGCCTCCTCCGGATCCGTATAAGTTGGTTCTTTAATAAAGCTGCGCCATTCCAGGCTATTGTGGACTTCTTTTGCAAACGAAGAGCTGATTCTTCACAGATGGTACCAGGAGTGGGGTGTCAACAGACGCGGAGGACGGGAAACGGAGCCCGAGGGACAGGAGGAAGGCTGACCTGAGGCCGGCGCCGGCACGTTGATTTGAGTAAAGGTGGGAGTTGTTTTATATCAGAGGGCTATTATTCCAAATTCGTACCTTCCTCCCTCGCGCGGGTTCAGTCTCCTTGTCTTCCCCGCTGTCTGCACTCGAACAGAAATTGTAAGTAGAGGCTCATTTAGGCCTCAGAATGGCGTAGCTTTGTTAAAGCCAGGATAAACAAGTAAGGATAGTAAGAGTAACGTTACAATATTTGCGCTGGATAAACATTAAGGGTAAAAAGCTAAGGATAGATTTTGCGCAGGATATCAGTAAGGATTTAACAGGAAGCTTAAAGTTACAGTTAGCACCAGGAGGGGAAAATGAGGTCGGACAGCCATATAGGCTGAAACCAGGTGGCCAAGATTTTTCCAGGAAGGAACAGCCCAGAGACAAGATGGGGTATGCCATTGCATGCCAGGGAACGAAGGGCTGTGGCTAAACTTAGATAAAAGGCCATAGGTTAACTTAGAAGGCCAAAGGGACATGGCCAGGAAAAGGGAAATGCGCAGGTACCATAGGTTTGACAAGAAGGTAGTGACAACTACGAGGTCAAGCCAGGAAGTTCTAGACAAGAGGTCCAGATAAAGCAGGCCAGGACCTGGTGGACAAGAGAAAATAAATAAGCTCACAGGAAATGGGCCAGGACAAAACAATTAAGGAGGTAGTTAAGCAAGCAAATCAGCGGCTAATGCCGCTCGTCCATAATCCGGACCAAGACCCCGCGAAAGGGGAGGTAGCCACCATGCCCCCAACCCCCCCCCCAAGACCTGAGCTCAGCCCCGGGGCTCTAGGCAACACCCCAACACCCCCCGCCCTGCCTCCCCTTTCCACCTCAACCCACCCCCCGTCCAAACCCGTCCCAAAAAATCCTTTTCCTTGAATGAGAGATGTAACATGAATGAGGAATGAATGTATATTGGGATGTTAATTGACGCGTGTGTCTGGCCAATGTGTTTGTCTGTGTGTCATGTGCAAAGCAGAGGGTTTCGGTGTGAAACTTTGTAAGCGATCTGCTCGACTTGGGGGAAATTCAGGCCGGGAATGTCCATTTTAACGTCTATCCGAGAGAACAGGCGAGGTCCTGAACTGAGTCCGGATTTTCATCTGTTTGGGAGTTGTTTGGGAAGCGAATTGATATAAATCGGGTCAGGAAAGCACCCGGAGTGCCCTTGTCGATCTACTGTTGATATGAAGCGGTTTATTGGAGATGGTTGCAGGATGGGCTGTTTTTTTCGCTAAATGCAGAATTCGAATCAATATGTGTTCCGGACTCATTATGTGTTCCGGACTTCCGCACTCAATATGTGTCCTTCATCCTTCATCTTCTTGTCAGAATTAGACATGAGTCATGAGCCATGTCGGAATAGTGGCCGGCTGCGACATATATGCCAGGCAATGTCACAGGACGAATACGTTATTTAAGATGGATTTATAAGATGGATAGATGGATGGATTTATTTAGGATGGTTAAATTAAACGATTTCAAGACAGAGTAATTAATTTCCGGAGCCAAATTCCAACAGGAAGTCTTGTTCATACAGTAAGGTACAGTGCGGAGTGGCGGCTGGAAGATGCATCGAAGCATTTGGGATGATCGATGCGCCGGACAAAGGGTATGCTGGCGAACGATGCTGATAAGGTTAAGTTATTAAAACGCATATGGGTCTGGAGGCAGATAATGTGGGACAAGCTGCCTCACGGGCGCTGCAGGGAGAGTATTTGGAAATTCAATAATTTGAGCAGAAATGTCACGTTTTCAACAGAACGCTGATCCGAGGAAAGAGGAATATCGAGGTTTCAACTGTCGGTATGTGGTGTGGCTTGTGCCAAGGTGTGGGCGCGAGGAGGTGTGTTGATGAAGCGTTGTGCGAACGAGGAAGGATGTGCGAAAGGTGTGCACCAGGTAGAGAGGTGCTGCATTGTAGAGCACGTACGGAAGTCCCTGGACGGATTGTGACGGTTGTTGGATTCGTAGGAGCTAGCATTTTGCGATGTAGAGCCTCAATAAGGGTCATTTGTCTGTCTGGATGTGGTTCCTGCAGGGAATGACGCCGGACTTGTATTATTTGCGGAAAAATAAAGCGCTGGTTACCCCAATTCGAAGTTTGACCTTTTAAAGTTTAGTTGACCTTTGTTCGAGATATGCAAGGGAAAGGTCAGAGGGAATTCACTAACCTTGGAAGAACGACAGGCGGAGTCAGTCTACAGGGTGTTGCTTTAACGACAGGATATAGAACCTAAATCTGGGGAGAATATCGGGACATTATATTGTGGGTAAAACCAAAATCATGTACATAATTAGTGGACAGAGAATACAGTACGCTTGGAATTTAATTTAACCGGGCCGAGCGGTGGGGATTTGAGATGGATTTGAGTCATGTCAAGAGGAGGACATTTGTGAGGATGAAGAGATGCAAGTAACGTGGATTAAATTGTGGTATCACGAGCTGGGTGCCAGAGATATTGTGGTTATTATAACTCACTGAGTATAGGGGGCGCCGGGCGCACCGAGTACAGATCGGGTTGCATGATGGAGCACGCATGCATGGATTTTGGCTTTGCGAGGCCCCGGATAGAAATTGGCATTTCGATGCTGTGGATTATATTATGCCTGCCCGGAAAGGGGATGTCCTGTGCTGGGGCTGGCGACATGCCTCTGTTATTTGTCTGTCTGTCGGTCTGATTGTAAGTCTTTGGTACTGGGAGGGCTAATTGAGTGCTCAGGCGTCATTGTTCCATGGAGGCAGGAGCTGTGAGTCACAAAATGTAAACGGGAACTTTGTGTAATCATCAAGTTTTTCCATCAAGGAAGGGGTGATGAAAAGTTATTTGTTTTAGTGTGAAGTAGGTTGGTTGCTTACTTGTCACAGTAAGATGAGAGTTGTGTTTTTAAGCTTGGTCTTTGAATGAATTGTTGCTTGGAATGTGTTGATTGGAAAAGTGATTTCTGATCGCTGATCCGATCTGGTTTTGAATTGTTGATTTAATTTTGAATTGATTGGAGGTAATAAGGATTTGTGTTGATTTCCTGATTTGAGTTCATCTGGAAACGAAGACAGATGGGATTAATGTGTATATCAGGAACATTTTGGAAAAGAAATATGGATATATGACATTACTAAAATATAACCAAGCAATTGAGAGTTCTTGGGTTAATGGGATATAAATAAATGCATCTACAAGTTGATGGTTTATAAAAAATTTAGGTCTGGATGATACTTAAACGATGAACAATGTTGGCAATATACAAAGAATGTGACTTGTTTTTTGGGGGGAAAACATGTGGTTTAAATTTGGTTGGCTAAGTTTTAAAGATGGAGATGTTTCGCAGAACTCTTATGATTATTTACATGAGTGGTGGACTATTCCATGGCGAAGCATTTTTCAGTTTTTATGATTAAGGTTTAAGGTCTTTATGATCTGTTTAGTGTATTTTTCAAAGGAGAGGGTTTTGGTCAATGATGATGCCAAGATTCCGGATGTGGATACTGGGAAACCATCGATGTTGGGGGGAATGAAGATTAATTCAGATTTAGCGTAGTTAAGTTCGAGGAAGCTGATCTGAAGCTAGAATTTTATTTCAGTTAGGCAGTTTGTCAGGATAGAGTGGGTGGTGGTGGAGCACGATTTGGTGGAGATGAAAAAGCTGGATGTCATCGGTGAAGCAGTGGAATTGGAGACCATGGTGCATTGGCTATGGTGCATGACGGATTAAGTGACCAAGGGGGGATAGGTACAGGACGAAGAGGAGGGGGCCAAGAACTGAACCTTGGGGGACACCTTAAGGGGGAGTGAATTGTGGTGATTAAGCTGTCGTAGATGCTGTCAATTTTGCTTTGGATGAATGGTCCAGGAAGGAAGGAGGGTGCAGGTGGCACCAGGTGTGAGTGCACAGGTGTGCACCAACAGGTGTGTGGAGCAAGGTGGTGGTATCCAGGGAGCTGAGGAGTTTGTTCACGTTGTAAAGTTTGTTTATTTAGTTTGTTCATTGTAGAGAAGAGTGCTTTTGGGATTCCGGAGCCAGAGTGGATAATTTGAGGGTAGTAGGTGGAGTAGAGGACATCTTTGCAGTGCTGTAGGTGGTCCTTGTAGACTTGGGAGTGAACTGATTTGGGTTTAATAGGCACAAGCTGGTCTAAACAGGGTGAGGAGGATGGCGCGATTGATGATGTCAAAGGAGGCGTTGAGGTGAGGAGGATGAAAATGTTGAGGTTGCCGGCATCAGAGGAGAGAAAAGGTCGCTGGTGATTTTGAGGAGAGCAGTTTCAGTACTGTGGCTGGAGCAGAATCCGGATTGGGATGTTTCATACAGGTTATTGGCAGAGTGGTGATATTTGAGTTGAGTGGCCACAGCACGTTCCAAAACTTTTGACAGAAAGGGTAGATTGGAGATGGGTCTGAAGTTATTTAGGGTGTCAGGGTTTAGTCCAGGGTTTTTCCAAAATGGGGGTGAAGTTTCACGAGTTTTGGGGAAATCGGTATGTGAAGCTGGATTAAGTTGGAACTGCTTGATGAGCCATGGAGATGGATTGGGTTTTGTTGTTGGTTGTCTGGGAGTTCGGTTGTTGCATTGCCAAAGGTTTCTGTGTGGTGGACACACTCGTTGGCTGTTGTCTTGTGTGACGTGGAGGGAGATGTATGTGGCTGTGTGTGGCTACCTGGAGGGGAAGGCGGCTACAGTGGTTGATATTGGTTGTGGGTTGCCCGGGGTGCTTCGATTTGCATAAGGGGTGAAGATTGGGATATTACATTATTTTGAGTTAGTATGAGATATTACATTATGAGTTATTATGAGTAATTAGTGGTATGAGTATTAGTTATGAGTTCCAGGTGTTGAGCTAGTTATGCTAGTTATCCAGCTAGTTATGAGTAAGTGATTATTTTAGTAAAATTACATGTTTCGCTGTGTTGTGGATCTGGGGACAAGCTAGTTTGATGGGTACCCTGGGGTCTTCAGCGTGTCTATGTGTTTGGCTATCTGTTACACCGGACTCTTGAATGGGTTTTCATGAGACGAATTTCAGATATAACAGTGAGAATCTATTTTGAGCGAATCACAGTGGGTGAGGAAAACATTGTGTGTGACCAGACACCAGAACTGACCAGAATTGAAATTGGAAGTAGACCAGGTTATTTCTATTATTTGTTTATTCGTGAAAATAAATAAATAATAGGGGGAGGTTAATGGAGGTTAATGGTGGTTTGTTTGTGTTAATGGAGGTTAATGGCGGTTGGTTTGTGTTAATTCTAGTTGAAACTCTCACTGAAGTAATTTTCGTTTATTTTTATTTTTTGATTCGATTTGAGAGTTGAGATGATTGATTTTTTATTAATTTTATAATTTTATTTTTATTGATGTTGGAAACAGGTAATGGGATGCTGAGAGAAGGATGGAATTTAATTTGAATTGGACTGGATTAAATGGGATTGAATTTAAAAATTGAATATTGAATAAAATTGGATCCACTTGGAAAAAAGTGGATTAGGAAATTGGAGACCTGTAGACCAGGCGCTCCCAGGAGACTTGTGGATCAGGTGTTCCACCAGAGGAAAAAGACCAGGTGTTCGTGGAGCACTTCACCTGCAAGAACGCCTTGGAACCAAGGTGGAAGGGACCAGTCCAGGTGTTGCTGACTACACCAACGGCAGTCTTTTGCGAGGGCAAGACTTCGTGGATCCACGCCACGCACTGTAAGTTGGCCATACAAGCACCAGACACCACACCCACAGAAACCACAGTAAGGATGGGCCTAATCATAGGTACAATACTATTGATAGCGACAGCAGCTAGGGGAAACTCCGATTCCAATAGATGCGAAAACGAAACCCGACACCTCACCGTAACATGGGGACAAAGAGTATCACTACCATGTTTCGAACAGAAAGCCCTGCACACAAATTGGGTGAACATAAATTGGCTAGCACTGTCGGCAGGGCCTGGACGCGTTGGCATGGTACTACAAAAGCAACGAGAGTTCCGGGAAGACGGGCAAGCTAGCATTAAGACCTTGGCCCAACCAGGATACCAATGGGGAACCCCTGATTTTAAGCTACAAACACGCACACGCCTAGGGAAAGACATGACCATGCAGGTCCGGTGCAGCGTCTGGACCCCTGGCGCGGCCGGTGGCGAAAGGAACTACATACCATGCATCGAATACATACTCACGCCACAACCCCAGAATAAGGCCCCAAAGAAGGGTGAAAACACATATTGGAAAGTGGCCAGGGAGGTGGCAACAATTCAAAATAGGACACACTGCTGGTCGTGCATGCGCTTTCCCCAAGCAGGCACCACAGGAATACACATGATAGTGCTACCTCTGTCCCTCAATGACCTCTGCTCACAACCTATCGATTCCCCATGTTTAGTCACCACGCTGGAAAGAGAAGGGGTTGACAACGGCAAGAGTTGCAATCGACAATTTAATTATCGCCCGTCAATGATTGCCCATGTGGCCGAGAGGCCTGCCCCCGTCTGGGTCAAACCACAGAAAGGGAGGGTCTGCCTCCAGGGTTCCGGCCACTTGCGTATGGGAGAATCAGAATGCGCCTACACTCTCCCCGGGAAGCTGGGACAAGGGAGCTCGGGGATTACATTACGAATAGTACTGCAAGATAAACGCAACCACAACATAACGGCTATAACATTCTCTAGGGGGGTTAGTAGGATTAATGGGGTGGTAAAGGGACTCCAGTGCTTATCCACCCACCTGGTCCCACCCCATGGGACAATGTTTATATGCGGCGACAAGGCTTACCCCTATTTACCAAATAATTGGGGGGGCACATGTTATCTGGGTTCAGTCCTTCCTGACGTTGAGATACTGGATGAGCTAGACCCAAAGTCCTTGGACAGGCGTTATAAGAGGTCAGTCATGAACGAAGATGGAACCACTAAACTACACGGGAGCCTAGGGGAAAAGGTGTTTGGTTTCTTCTTCCCAGGAGCGGGCACAGTCATGGATAGTTTCCGAATAGACAAATTGGCTTTGGCCCTAGAAAAGGTGGCAAACGACACCGCTACGGCTCATGACATACTATTGGATACGGTGATTCACATGCGTACAATGGTGATGCAGAATCGGGTGGCTTTGGACATGCTCTTGGCAGAGAAAGGAGGGGTATGCGGAATTATAGAGGGAAAATGTTGCACTTACATACCCGATCCATCTGAAGGAGTGTCAGCCGCAATAGTGAGACTAAGGGAAACTAGCCACGCCCTGACGATCGATCGGATCGCGCGCGAAAATTCTTATACATTTAGCTGGCTCACTGACTGGTTCCAGGGATGGACGGGCACCATAGTGAAGTGGTTATTGACCGCACTGGCTGTGATAATCGGGGTAGTAATTTGGGGGGCACTAATGAAATCTCTAGTCCTCCTCTGTATGAGAAAGTATTTTACAGGATGGAAAGTGAAGAAGCCGCCGACAACAACTATGGCTCTGACCACAGAGGCCGTCGACCTGAACGGGTCCTTCAACAAGGCAGTTGCGACCGGCGCTCCAGAAAATTGCATTGAATTTTGTGGCAACTGTGATACTTGTGTGGATCCCATGTGGGAACTGGCTGCTGCCTGTAACGGTGTATGTGATGACTGTGATACTTGTGCTATAAACCCCTTGCGTGTACTGGCTAACGCTGCTTATGTATTACAAGCTGACAGCTGCACGCCCCCTTCCGACCCAACTATGGATCTGATTGCGACACTGGGTCTGGCGGTTGAGGGACCCGACGCGGATGTCCTAGACCCGCAAGCCGACCAGGCGCCCATGGGAGACTTTGACATAAAGGAAGTCCCTCTCTTTTCTTCAAATGTTTCGGATCTCTTTGATCCAAATGTTTCGGATCTCTTTGATCCACATGTTGCGGATCTCTTTGCTTCAAGTGATTCGGATTCGGATTTTTACGCTCTGTACCCTGACCAGGAAATTGAGACACAAGATACTGACGACATTTTGTATTCCCCAGAACAGCAACACGTGAGGGACCTCATGGGCATGACCGTTGATTAACTTCGAAGATCTGCAAGGACTGCGTCTGCAAAGGGTGGGGGGAGCCAGTTCCGCAGGGGAAGTGATGCACCCTCTGGCGGAGCAGAACCTCATCTGGACCAGACGTCTTCGTTGTGGATCCGAAACGTTAATGAACTTTCATGTTTTGAGCCCTCAGGCTCCGAGCACGCACCACACGACACGTTCGCCAAATGCACGGGCGAGGCGCTTTGGGCGCACGATATGCCCTTGGGAGATACCCGCATTACACAATTATTTTTTCAATACCCGCATTACACAATTATTTTTCAATAAAGCCCGATGTGGCACGTTGTCTCTTAAGATACTTTGTCTCGACGAGACAAGAGGAAGGAATGTCAAGTAGTAGATTTGTTATTGCCTAAAGTTCAGTTATAGACGTTGGGTGTTAATGTGTTATGATTTATATGATGTCTAAAAATGCTATTTCATAAAGTAAATAAAGGGTTTTTGCTTCGTTTTAGTTTTGGATGAGGAAAAGCTTAAAATGAGGTCATGCTGAACAGATTGTATACGTGTGCTTTTTTCGAGGCTGGTCGTAAAACCACGCCCACATGCGCTTGTTTTTTTGCGTAATGCAAGTAGAATGACATGAACCTATCGTTAACTATATATATTTTGTTTTAATCTCAGCAAACGCATGACTCTGTATAAACATGCTTTGGATTACTCATGTACACAAACCCATAAAATATATGGGTTTGTTTGGCTAAGCATACACTCTTCTCTTTGTGAGTTACAGTTCTGTTTTCTCGGAGCCCAGAAAAACAATTGGTCCAAATGATAAAGGAAAGGCTGACTCCCCCGAATGATAACGGTGGGAGGAACCTCTCCCAGTGTTGTTTGTTCCCTCGGAGATTTCCTGATAAAACGTGTCCCTATATAAATGGACTGGGAATCAATGTGTTTTCAGGAAGGCTTGACTTGGCATGTTCTTGCTGTAGATTGCTGTAGACGTCGGCCTCCTCCGGATCCGTATAAGTTGGTTCTTTAATAAAGCTGCGCCATTCCAGGCTATTGTGGACTTCTTTTGCAAACGAAGAGCTGATTCTTCACATATATATGTATAAACGCCCCCTTGTGTTCATTGTGCTATATATGTGTGTGTTTCCACACACATATATAACTTCCTAACAGGCATCACTGCCTCCAGACTATTGTCTAGGGTTAGGCCTAGCTAAAAGTATTAGAAGCTCCTACATTTCATTTCTGCACAAGTATAAGAAGCTCCTGTATAATTTCATGGACTTCTTGCAGCTTCAGTTGTCTTTCCTACTTTTCTTTAATATCAACTTCGAGTAACCAATCACAAATGGAGATAATTATAGAATGTTGTTATTAGAGATGTACATGCAGTTTGTAAGAAGTTGATGATCATGTACTGATATTATAACACTGTACTCGGGCTGCGAATTTGTCGAGTTTCTGTATGTGGCTACAGTACAGGAGTAATCAAGTACTGGTGTAACCAGTGGAGTGTTTGTAGAAGCTTGAAGCAATAACTGATGAAGTGTAAATGAGGCAGTGATGCAGGGATTGTTATATGATGGCAATACTGTTAGCTACTCTCTAAACCAACATCATCCCGATCTTGTTTAGAACTTTTTATACTGTAGTTTGTCATCCCTACATTGCCTTTATAATTTAGCATAAAAATTTTTATTCACTTGTAAGACTTCGGTTCGATCCCGAACTTCACTATTCAGTCGCTGTATTTTTACGAAGTAATAATATAAATAACGAAGTCCTGGGAACGTTCTCCCCTCTCTACTTCCCCTCTCTCATTCCCCTCTCTCCTTCCCCGTGCCGACAAGACAGTCGACACATTCTAAACGACTGTTGGAATACATGTCGCCGATTTTCTCAACTTTAGCTGAAACTGAGACTTAAACCATCCCAGCGACTGTGATGATAAATTAGTCTAGATAAAGCCGTGAGGGAGACTCAAGGAATGGGCTTTATGTTACAGGCCTTCTCATTTAAAATGCATTTTGTTGTATAAACGGTAACTTTATCGAATTTTATTCCCATTTTTTGCAATCGAGTCTAAAACCATGTTTGCGACTGTGAAAAATGAAATGATATATCGAATTCGAGTTGAAATAAAACTGTGACAGAGAGCAAGACACCACAGGCCTAAATAAAGAGGCCTCAAATTGATGTGAGTAAACAAAATGGTGGTGATTTGTTTTTGAAGCCCCTCCCAGACTGGGTGTAGCCACTCCCCCGGACAGACATATCACCGACAGAGAATATAATATAGACACTGTATATATATATATATATACAGTCACGTGCAAAAGTAAGTAAAGTACACCCCGTGTAAAGTTTTGACTTTTTCAACATATTTCAACATACAGCTATTTGATCTTCATTTCAACAATATTGATAGATAAAGGTGATATAATATAACAAATATCATGAAACATTTACATTTTGTAGTCCATTGTATAATTTAAATAAACATAAATGCAAATTTCGCATGTGGAAAAAGTAAGTACACCCCTATATTTATCACTACTTCAAATACCTAAAATTCAAATCAGGTGCACCAGCTCAGGTGCAAATGATTAGAACATCGTTGGAGAGGATCTTGGAGGGACCTGTCTTAATTAAACCTCAGGCATTTAGTTTGGTTTGCTCTTTGTTGTTGAATTGTGCGGCGTCACCATGCCTAGATCAAAAGAACTCTCTGAAGCCTTCAGAAAGAAGGTTATAGATGCCTACGAGTCTGGGAAGGGATTTAAAAAGATCTCCAAACAATTTGAAATCAATCATTCGACTGTTCGGAAGATCATCTACAAATGGAGAAGATTTCAAACAACTGCCAACTTGTTCAGGCCAGGCCATACCACCCCAGCAAGTTCAGCCCGAGAGCAGACCGCAATATGCTGGAAGAAGTCTATAAGAACCCCAGAATGTCATCACGGGACCTACAGGTAGCTCTTGCCACTGTTGATGTCAAAGTGCACGAGTCCACCATTAGAAAGAGGCTGCACAAATTTGATCTACATGGGAGGTGTGCCAGGAGGAAACCTTTGTTGTCCAGAAAGAACATCTGGGAAAGACTAAAGTTTGCCAATGAACACTGGGGCAAAGACCAGCACTTCTGGAACAATGTGCTCTGGACAGATGAGTCAAAGGTAGAGCTATTTGGCCACAGTACCAGAAAACATGTTTGGCGAAAACCAAAGACAGCATTTGACCACAAGAACCTGATACCAACTGTAAAGCATGGTGGTGGAAATATAATGGTTTGGGGCAGCTTTGCTGCGTCAGGGCCTGGGCAGCTCACCGTCATAGAATCCACTATGAATTCTTCATTGTACCAGAGGGTGCTTGAGGATAATGTGAGGCCATCTGTCAGAAAGTTGAACCTCAACTGAAGGTGGACCTTGCAACATGACAATGACCCTAAACATGCCAATAAATCCACCAAGGAATGGCTGAAAAGAAAGAAATGGAGGGTTCTGGAATGGCCAAGGCAAAGCCTGGATCTAAATCCCATCGAGATGTTGTGGGGGAATTTGAAACGAGCTGTGCATGCAATAAACCCCTCAAACATCGCACAGCTGAAAGAATTCTGCATGGAGGAGTGGGCAAAAATTTCTCCCAGTCGATGTCAGAGACTGGTAGACAGTTATAAGAAACGCCACTTGAGGTTGTTTCTGCCAAAGGGGGCAATACCACCTATTAGAGCCAAGGGTGTAATTACTTTTTCCACATGAGAAATTTGCATTTATGTTTATTTAAAATATACAATGGACTACAAAATGTAAATGTTTCATGATATTTGTTATATTATATCACCTTTATCTATCAATATTGTTGAAATGAAGATCAAATAGCTGTATGTTGAAATATGTTGAAAAAGTCTAAACTTTACATGGGGTGTACTTACTTTTTCACGTGACTGTATATATATATTTTAGTATATTATATTCAATAACTAGTTTGCTGTAAGATTATAGTCTTGTCTATGTGATTCACATAGCAAAGATTTACTCTTTAAACAGGGAATATGTCAGAGTAAGTCATCTGACATGACAATATAAAAACCATTTTGTGTGACCCTGGTTTTCCTTGACTTGTGTACACCACTGAAAATACCAATCAGCTAGTTGGTAATTATAGTCATGGGAAATCACATCTGTTGTGATGACTGCTTAATGACGAGCTGGTCCATACATGGCTGAAAGACCCTGAGACGATCACAGAGTGAAGACAGAGCGAGCGAATTTTAGGTATGCCTACTGCTCTGAATTCCTCTGTGAATGCAATTTGAATATACCACAGTACCTGAGTTTTGAATTGTGATCTCAGTGCATTCAGTTTGCGATGAGCAACCTGAGTTTGAATTAATAAACTGCACACTTTTGACAAGCTCAGTGAATTTCTGAACCACGTTTCGGGAGTACGCAACATTAGGTATATTTGTTTTTGATGTATTAAAAAATGTGTCCATATTTTTTAATGTCATTGAGTTTTAAACGTGTCACAGGCAAACCCTACATTCATTCAGTCTGGATATTATCCCTGAAATTTTTTCATTCAGGCTAAACACAATATAAATCTCTTTTATTGTGTGTGTTCTCAACTGATTTTTCAACTTCTGATTTTCTCCACACAACAAAATTAATATTTTCTCCTCTTCCACATTCCCTACTTCCATAACAAATTCAAATCTCATGTTAATTCATGCTGGAACATAATTTTACTCATGCTTTTTGAGTCGACAGAAAAGGTAACTTACACCATATCATCCTTACGTCCAAAACACTTGATCCTTTCATCCCAGCTACAAGCAGCAAAACTAATAGATTCTGTTTAACTGTACTTGGATATCTAATTGTTTATTTGCACCACCTTACATCCTCCCTTTTCAGGAAAAAATATTTACCTCTCCGTCCTTACCTTCTGCTCGGCATATTGGTGAAAAAATTATATGCAGTTCCTGATGCGCTGATGCCTCTTTCAGAGATGTGAATTCCCATATATTGTATAACAAGACATACCTCCGCTAGCTGAACAGTTTACGTTTTGTATCCCACTGATAGGCCAGATCTGCTTACAGACATTAAACAAAATAGAATTGGCTTGTTATTTTCACCAACACAAATCATCCACCAAGTTTGGTCTTAATCCATTCAAACGTTTTGAAATATCGTACAATAATATGTCGTTTTTGGACCCTTTTCTCAATTATGAAAATTCACCTATTCTCGTATCTGGATCCAGATCTTCAAGAAAATCGAAACAATTCATCAACTTTTGAGATGTCATGCTATATATCATTTTTGGACCTATCTCTCAATGTTGAAGAACCAAATTAAAAAATTGTAGTTTCCGGATCCGGATCCGGGTCTTCACCAAAATTGAATCAATTTGCCCTTGTGACATACCAAACTGGTCCACCAAGTTTCGTCCAAATCCGTCAAAACGTTTTTGGATATTGTGTTACATATCGATTTCGGCCAAATCACTCAATGGTGAATAATTATTTTTAAAATGATAGCATCCAAATTCGGATCTTCACCAAAATATAATCAATTCGTCCTTGTCACACACACAACCGGTCCACCAAATTTCATCTGAATCCGTCCATAATATTTTGAGATATCCTTCTCAGAGACAGGCAAACAGACAAGTAGAGCTACATTCAAAGTACACCGGCCCATGCCAAATAAATAAACTAGAACGGCACTCAGTAGAGAGCATACAACTCATCCACCAACACAGACAGGGGTGAAAACATAACCTCCATCCACCTTTGGTTGCGAAAGTAATAACATATCCCCCAGTGCGAGATATTGCTGGGGTGCCTGGCGCCCCGGCGAGGGCGCTGTACAGCACATGGACACGGAATTGGGAGGGAGAGGTATACAATAATTGATTTATTAATTAATTGCATAATTAAAATAAATAACTAATAATCGTAAAATAATTAATTTATTCATAAATTGGCTCATGGCATACCTACACCACTTGTGTTTCATCCAAATATGTTTATCTTTGAAAATTAATTAAGTGATTAATCGAATAATTAAATAATTAATCTATCAATAATTGGTTAATCAATAAATATAAATACCTTTCATAGCCAAATCACTTCGTCATTGCCATGTACAAATATCAGCTTCCTCGCTCAAATGGTGCCTGAAATATTGCCCAGATGAGAAAGGAAATAAATAAGTAATTAATAAATCCAGAATAATTAATTAATTAAATGACCGAAAACTCAACATCACCAACATACATACTGTAGATACAATAGATAGGACAAGAGAATTTTGGCACTTTTCGAAGTTTCTTCCTCCTGACCCCTGAAAACCCCCAATCGGGTTGAGAGTCGGACGAACACGTATTGCTCATGTCGATAGATTTGTAAATCAAACGATATGTTTATTTCAATGAAATCGGTTCATTGAGTTCACTCACTGAGAAAGGTTGGAGCATCTGTAACGGCACTTAGGAAGCTTCATTCTATCCAGGACAGATCTGTGTATTTCAAAGGCTTATCGTAATCTCCAATCAACATCCCATCTCACCTCTTACCAGTGAAATGTTGCTGTGGTCTAATGCAGCAAATGCCCTACCCTCTTCCCTAGCCTACTTCAACTCCTCTCTGCCTCATGAGCTGCATCATTAATATTGAGAAGAGCAAAAAACAACTGGGAAAACGTCCAAAAACTCCAACTGATAAATGCACAGATGAGGGATGCGATTATACATACCCTGAACAATCTGAACATCATTTCACTCATTAAGTTATTTAAGTAGACCCAAAAAGAACATATACAATCGACAAAACTAGTTACTTGATGATTGTACATGGACACACAATATACGCTGTGGATTTTGAGATAAATGCACAAGTGATTAAAATGTTTAAAAGTGCGAATTATTCTTAATAAATAATGTCTATGGATGTAATTTGGATCTTTGGAAAGAGAACGAAATGCCCCTTTTCCAAAAATATATAAGATCCAAAAGAATAGTGATGCCAACTTCTCAGTATAGGTAGCTAACCACCCATCAAGTCAATTTTGTGTACCTTTGATCTTTGACCTTTTGATCGAAAAACAAAACAAAAATGCAATCAGCTTCTACCTTTTCATTAGGGAACCAATTCAGTGAGGCAATATACAAATTCTTAAAATTTCACATCAATTGGATGAAAACTGACGATTTCATGTGACGCTGACATTTGACCTTTTGACACAATTATTAATTTGCCTTCTTTTATTTTTTTTTTGTATACAAGATCGAGGCTCGTGAAAGAGCTAACATTAATCACACAGAAAGTCAAACCGACACATAAAACACAAAAAATAAGGGGAGCGGTAGACAAGATGGGGAGAGAGGGGGAAGGACGCACATAACATTTGAGAGCAGGGACATTGAGAGAAATGTGGGAGGGAGAGGGCTTGGGGGGAGGTGGGAGAGCTCTAAAATATATGGACACTGCAAGGACTTCCACGAAAGAAGTTCCAATTTCAAAAAAGTGTACACAACAACAACAGGCATTTTAAGGCCATTTTCCCTACAAGAGCGGGGGTTAGCCTTGCGGTCCCCATGACAATCTTCTCCATTTTGCCCTATTTTCTGCATCTCTCCTTGTGAACCCCCTTGCCCGCATTTCTTCTTCCACCATCTTTAGCCAAGTCTTTCTCGGTCTTCCCCGTCCTCTACTTCCTTCTACATTCATTTCCATCACTCTTCTCAACCAGTCACTTTCATCCTTCCTCAACACATGACCAAACCATCTCAAACTGTTCCTCTTCACAGCATCAATCACAGACTCTATTCCCATCATCTTTCGCAATTCATCATTTGTCTTCCTCTCTTTCAACGATACTCCGCACATCCACCAAACCATTCGCATTTCCACCCTTTCCAGCCGTCGTTGCTGCTCTACATTCATTACCCATGTCTCGCTCCCATAAATCATAACACTTCTCACACATGCAGCATACACCTTTCACAATTTCAAAAAAGTGTATCTGGGGTGAATTAGCAGGGGGTAGAAAAGATCAAGGTTTTGGATGGGGGAAGATAAGAGATGGTGGTGAACAGCTGTTTTAAAGACCTGGAGGGAGCAGTGGGACTGAAGGGAGTGGGGGAGTTTGTTCCAGAGGCGGGAGAAAAGGGGAATGAAAGAGTGAAGGTGAGCAGAGAGCCTAGATTTTGGCAGTTTAACCATAAGAGGGTTGCTGGCAGATCTTGTGCGACCTGTAGGAATATTTGGGGGACAGAGCACAGAGAGTGCTGGGGGTGCAAGGCCGGAGAGGAGTCGGGAGAAGACAGAAAGACCACCAACCTGCCTGCGGTGAGTGAGTGAAAGGCGCTCGGATTTAGCTTCATCGCAGGAGATTCCAATGATTTTGAAAGCTTTGGTTTCAACAGCGTGAAGCCGAGCTTTGTGTGAGGCAGGAGCACCGGCCCAGAGGGGGGAACAGTGTTCCATTGAGCTGCGGATGAAAGCCTTGTATGTGGTGAGGAGCTCAGGTGTGCTAAGAAAGGACTTCGCATGACGGAGGATGCCCAGTCGGCGACTGGCTTTGGAGGCCAGCTTGGAAATGTGGTTTTCCCAAGAAAGATCATGGCAGATAGTGAGACCCAAAAGCTTGGGCGACAGAACTTATTGGAGAGGATTGTTGAGAAAGCAGATTGGAGGGTTTTCCAGTCGGGCTTTTCGGAGAGACATAGTAAGAGTGTGGGATTTGTCAGGATTGAAAGACATGTTCCACTTGTTTGACCAGTCTGTGATTTTGTCCAGGTCTGCAGAGAGTGAGGAGGCTGCAGACTGCCGATCTGAGGGATGAGGAATGGAGCGGCAAAGAGTGGAGTCATCAGCAAAGAGATAGAGAGGATTTTTAAGAGAGTCAGCGGGATCATTGATGAAGACCAGAAAAAGCACAGGGCCCAGAACACTACCTTGGGGAACTCCAGCCAGAACAGGAAGGGGAGATGAGAGAAATCCATTCAGGGCCACACGTTGACTACGACCAGGGAGGAAGTGCGCAAGCCATGCATGGAGATTTCCATGGATACCATAGGAGGAGAGTTTGGTGAGCAGAGCGGGGTGCCAGACCGTATCGAAGGCACGTGATATGTCAAGGGAGACAGCTCTGATTTCCTATTTGGGATTGAGGACCTCCATCCATTGTTGAGACAACAGAAGCAGCATGTCCAGAGTAGAATGACATGGTCTGAATGCAAATTGATGATCGGAGATCAAGCCATTGGAGAAGAGGAAGGATTTGATATCCGAAGCAATGATGGATTCAATGACTTTGCTGATAATTGGGAGCAGGCTGATTGGTCTGTAGTTGCAAGGATCTGTTTTTCAAACTTTTTTTAGTGTAAAGCGGTAATGTTTGCTGATTTCCAAGATACTGGCAGATGACCTTGAGCAAAGAGAGGGTGAAAAGAACAGAGAGAGGGTGAGATAGAGCGGCAGAGCAGGATTTTAGGACCCGTGGGCTGATGCCGTCTGGTCCAGTTGCAGAATCAGAGTCGAGGTTTGTTTGTCTTCTCCACATATCTATCTATAATTCCAGTAATCTCTGTTTGTACGTCTGTACGTTTGTACGTCTGTACGTTTGTCTGTGACCGCTGTTTCTCGACAACCACGGGTCCGATATACTTTTAACTTGCCAGGTATATTGCTGGGGACCCGAGGATGTGCCTTTTCAAGGTTTCATATTAATCGGACAATTACTTACCGAGCTATGTCCAAAAAACGATTCAACCAATCAGAGAGCAGCGAACGATCGCGTGTGCCGAACGTGGAGGACACACTCTGCCTCGGATGGCACATTTGAGAGCGTATTCATTTATTTCACGTTTGCAAACTATGTTGGCGTTAAACTATGTTTTAAAACTAATAAAACCGAATTTGCGATTCATTCGCTTTCCTGCGCGTTTGTGCACGCGATGGCGATTTCTTTACCAAACTCCGGAAGCCGTTCGCTTTGGACCAAACCATTGCATGTAAATAGAGGGGGGGGATTGTCACCGTACTCGCAAGCCGTTCGCTTTGGACCAAACCATTGCATGTAAATAGAGGGGGGGGATTGTCACCGTACTCGCAAGCCGTTCGCTTTGGACCAAACCATTTCATGTAAATAGAGGGGGGGGATATAATTTTAGATATAGATATAGTACGGGCAATGCCCTAGTTATTATAATAGAGCAAACGTATGTGGTTATGTGTGCTTATATGCGACGAAAACGTCTTCTTCTTCTTCAATTAAAATTGCCACCCTCATGTTTAACCCTCTTAATTGCGTTAAGACTGCTGAGACCCCTCAGACCTTTGACGACCCTTTAATTCCTTCAAGACCCTTCAGACCACCAAGACCCCAATTACCCCTGAAGACCCCAAAGACCCCTGAAGACCCCGAATACCCCAAATACCCCTGAAGACCCCAAAGACCCCTGAAGACCCCAAAGACCAAAAACACCCCAAAGACCCAAAATACCCTTCAAGGCCCTTTGGCTCAAAAAGACCCCGAATACCCAAAACACCCTGAAACCCCGAATACCCAAAACACCCCTAAGACCCCGAATACCCAAAACACCCCGAAGACCCCGAATACCCAAAACACCCACGAAGGCCTCGAATACCCAAAACACCCCGAAGACCCCGAATACCCAAAACACCCCGATGACCCCGAATACCCAAAACACCCCGAAGACCCCGAAGACCCAAAACACCCCGAAGACCCAAAACACCCCGAAGACCCAAAACACCCCGAAGACCCAAAACACCCCGAGGACCCAAAACACCCCAAAGACCCAAAACACCCCGAAGACCCAAAACACCCCGAAGACCCAAAACACCCCGAAGACCCAAAACACCCCGAGGACCCAAAACACCCCAAAGACCCAAAACACCCCGAAGACCCAAAACACACCGAAGACCCAAAACACCCCGAAGACCCAAAGCACCCCGAAGACCCAAAAAGACCCAAAGACCCTTAAAGACCAAGAAGAACCAAAAGACCCTTAAGACCCAAAAGCCCCTGAAGACCCTTAAGACCTTAAGACCCGAAAGACCCTGAAGACCTAAAACACCCCAAAGACCCCAAAGACCCAAAATACCTTTAAAGGCACAGAGGATCCAATAGACCCTGAAGACCCAAATGGCCCTGAAGACCCAAAAGACACCGAAATGGTAGATGTCTAGTGTCTACCCCTCTGAAACGACGTGGGGTGAGGCGCATGGAGCGCGCCGAGTCACGCTCGTTCTCATAATAAACCGTTGTTGAAAATTTGATGACAAAACTCAAATGCCCAGGGCACGCTGCCGTTGATCCCTTGACAATCGCGGCATGTTGATTGAAATGCCCATTTTGCACTGGCCTTTTTAAAGCCAATATCAAGACATCACGTGCAGCTCATTAAAATCATCCCGTACCCCTTGGCTAATCACTGACAGTCAAAACGGCTGTTCAACAGCTGTGCTATGAAGTGACCATTGAAGGTTCAAGTGACCATCCGTGACCGTTTTGTCTGACAGTGAGGACACTATTGTCCACAAATAAGTTCACACATTTACTACACGCAGTGTTATTGTTGATATTTAAAGGTTTCAAAGGTGGTAAGTTTCATTTGCGTTTCAGTATATATATATATATATATACATATATATATATATATATATATATATATATATATATATATATATATATATATATATATATATATATATATATATTGTTACAGATGCGGTTAAGGATGTTATTTTACCGAGCGGTTGGTATTACCGCGTCCGAACAGTTACTCCCCGATTAGAACCCGATTCCACCCGACGTTGACCAGATCGCACCGCAGATATTCAATCGGGAAACCTCTAAAGCGACCGAAAGAGAAGGAAAAGATAAGAAGACAGAGTACGGAGGAAGAACAGATTTATTATACACACACAAGCAAAAAGAAAGAACGACCAAAATTATTTACAAGCAATGGATGGAAAAAGCAGTCACACAGTGCATCGTTAGCTTATACTATTCATTTTACTTAACCCCAAGACAACGAGTAGGACAGACTACGTTCACACTTACACAGGGGATATTGCAGGCAGGTAGGGCTTGAGGTGGATTGCTGGAGAGGGAGGCAAGGTCGGAGGCAGCAGCTCTCAATTCCTCGCGGTTTTGGCGGGAAAACCCTCCGTCGCGTATCCGCTGCTGTAGACGTCACGCGCTGGCTCGGCACACCTGCTCCTCTCCTTCTGGTGGAGCCGTCTCCCTCCTTTCAGCGCGTCTCTCCAAAGCTGGTTCCCTTCCCGAGTACCTCTCCTCTTTGGCTTGGAGCGTTTCGCATCTCACCGCTCCTCTTGGTGTCACCTCTTCGCTCATCTCCCAGGTCATCTTCCAAGTCATCTGGTGAAGCAGTCCCTTACAGTCGCTTTTATCACTCGGGGCGGAATCAAGCCGCCGGCTCCGAGGGCACGCCTACCGGGTCGCTCACCGCGGTGCTGATTGGCTGTTAGGGCTGGCTCACTCCTCCCCTCTATGACGAGGTGGAGACACGCCTTTCTTCTCCGAGATTAGCACATGGGCAATGGCGGCTTGCGGGATTGAACACAACTCGCACCCTTTTGAAAGGAACTTTGGAGAGCGGAGATGATTTGGGGAAATTGGAAGGGCCTACGCTTATTTTGTTTGATACAATGCAAAGTCAATCTCGTGGGAAACACATATTTAGCCTACATAGAATAAGGAAATACACTATTTAAAAAGATATATCGTGGCCTGCGTGTAAGTTTCATGGAATTAACTAGGAGGACGGCTGCGACCATTATTTACATTACCAGGGTGTTACCATACTTTTGTAACGTTCACATTGTAACATTTTCACATTCGTTACACTTCCTCAAAAACCGTTACACTTCTCAAAAAAACCGTTACACTTCCCAAAACCGTTACACTGCACCCTCCTTTCTTCAGGCCCGACCTTGGGCCTACTAAACTTTAACTTAGTGTGACACGTAGGTGTAATACCCTCTACAATTAACCTGACCCTGAGTGTGACAATTTTAAAACACAAATAAGTATGTCCCCCTATTGCATTGCACCCTGTCTAACAGACTCAAGCCCACAGCTAACCGAATTACGGAATTATTCTCAAACTATACATTTACAGTGGGGAGCATTATTTACAATGACGTTATTTCTTATTTACAACGCAACCCAGGACCTGTGTTTTTTTCTTTTTTTTCTTTTTAGGGAACAAGAAAAAAGAAATTCCTGTTGGGAGGGAGGAGACAGCACGCATTGCATCGATGCACCAGTACCAATACCACCAAAGCACCCAAAAGCACCAAAAGCACCACTCAGTGCGCAGTCACCATGGTTCATAATAAACACAACAAAACAACTGGTGGTGGTCTTCTCTTTCTCTGCTGGGCCGATGTTCTTCCCGACGTCTTCTGGCTTCATGCGGCCTACTTGGAAATATCAAAAAAGCACAACTTGTGTTCGTTTTTTTTTATTTAGGGCCTCAGGGGCCAACTAAGGGTGGTCTACCTGTTTGGCATAGGTGCCACCTTACCGAGGTCCGCAAGCAAGATTCCCTGGCCACTATGGCCGGTCTCCAACAGAGGTGCCCTGCCCCAGAACCTGGGGTCCATCAAGTGGTACTTGGCCGCAGAACAGCGATCCATAAAGTGGTACATCAACGCAATGCATGCTGGTTCTGGGAATCTCGGGCGCACAATGGCCACCTCACGCACGCTCCCCTCGGCACCCAATGGCGCACAGGTCATGTGGGAGACAAAAGAAAGACAATTGAGCGAGGGGTAAGGTCACAAGGGTACACGTCAATAAGGCAATGCAAGGCGAAATGCGTACGGCGGGCGAAGTGAGAAAGCTCGTCCCTACCGTACGTCACCCCCCTGTCACCTACACTACCCTTGCCCTTACCCCATATGTACAAAATCTACACATTACCAATTCGTCACTACTGTCACGTCTTCCCCATATTTCTCCTATACCAAATTCGTCTCCACAATCCCTCGACTTCAAAATTTGCCATCACCAAATTCATCATCAATCCTCATAAGGAGGAAGAGATGGAATTACGCACAATGTCACACCCACGTCATGATGCGTCTCACAATCCAAACATTTGCATCATAAAAAATAATCAAACATGGCATGGTGCGGAGTACCTGTCACCTCAGGTGAGTGGATGCAGATGGTGCGAGGAGATCCTTCTTCCTAACTATCCTCTAAATGATTTTAACACACTTTACACTACCCGGGGTCTTTCCCTGCCAATCCATTGGCCACTTACACTATGGGTTCTAAAAACCAATTCCCATTGACCAAACTGTGGTGCTTCTCAATTTGGGGTCTCACTCCCCGGATTCATCTCCCGGTGCCTTCGCACAATTTCTGGGCTGCGACGTGTAGCTCTCCCAGCAGGTCTACCCACCTGCACACCTCCACCACTGCAGTTGCCACCCGAGCTTACCTAGCTCCTCACCCTAACATAACTAACTGGGGAAGGCCCTCTCCTGGCTCTGTCACCCCACTGGTGCCCTCTGGCACTGGGCTACCCGGGTCCGTCCTCCGGATCCTCGGGCCCCATCCACAACAACTACCGGCTCCCAGAGCCCACCTGCGGCCTCACCTGGCCGACATCCTCACAGTGGTGGAGTGCCCAAACCAACTACACACACTAACAGGCTACACGCCCAGCCATTTCCACAACACTAATGCACCCATCCAAAGACCATTCTTTCACCTGCACCACAGATGCCAATATCCAACCACAATTTACCTGTACCCTCTACCTAACACTTACTCTACCTGCCCCAGGTATCCGTGATGGGGGTCCACTCTTCCCCCATTCACACCTTCGCACCATCCACTCCACTCCACAATTTCCACCATTCTCACTCCACGACCATCCATTCCAATACTCCAGATATTCCACACTACCATTTATTCCACACAGCCATTCTCCATACCTGTTGTTGCACACCTGTGCACTCATACCTGGTGCCACTTGCACCCTCCTTTCTTCCTGGACCATTTGGTCAACACAACACGCAATCACCACTACTCCCTCATACACTGCTCCACACACCTGTTCAGTTGCACACCTGTGCAATCACACCTGTTCAATCACACCTGTTCAATCTTCAAACACACGGCATCATCTCAGCTAACTACTCCCCTCTGAAACTTGCGCTTCCCAGTCGTCCCTTTAAACTATTGCGCTCCCACATCATTATAATCCACACTAATCTACCTGCGTCCCCACTACAGGTATCAGTCACTAACTAATCTTAACGTTACCTAATGTCAATCTCTAGATCCCTAACAATATAACCTAACCCACCCGGGATAGTTTTCACTGCCATCAACCCCATAAACTATAGTGCATTTGCCCCACCTGTGAGGGATGGTGGATTTGCCATCCCACCACATCGGGGGTCTCTCACTACCAATTTCGCTCGTCCAAATCCAACAAATCAACAATTTGCCATTTATTGCTAATCACCATACCATCATCAAATTTTGCTTTTTTCTAATTTCGGGGCCAAAACACTATCCTCATCACCCGTCCACATATTACATCCTCTCGGTGCGCCAATTCACGTCTACAGCCCGGCTTCGTACAGCCGAGCAATGAACGCGGGTCGTTTTGTGCCAGCGGCTGGATACGTCCCACATTCGGGGCAGGGACGGGGGCTTACCCGGGCCGAGATCCCATGCACCACCTCGGCGTGGAGCCATCCAATGTCCCGATCTCGACCTGCCGGCACGTCTCAATAGAAAGTGGTCGCCATGACGACCCTTCCTATCGGGCTGCCCGCTCCGCCTAGTGGAGCCCGGACGTGGCCGTTCCAAGCGAGGCACCGCGTGGATCGCGTACGGCGGTTCTTTCGAAACCGCCGTGGTTCGGATCCCCGCTGGTCCTCGCGGCACGTGAAGCTGCCCGACGTGCACCGAGGGCCCGATTCGGCTTTTAGTCGTTCTAACCTCTAACCCGGTCACCGTCGATGCTTCACCTGCATGCTTACAAGCATACGCTACCCCTTTCTTGCTCATACCTCCAGCTGTTCCCATGCTCCTCGTACCTTTCCTTACACACCTCGGTACACTCATTTCGCTCCCGACTTGGTCACACACCTGCCCACCGAACACCTTGGCACACATTCGTCGCTCGCACACCTCACCAACACACCTCTTCGCGCCCCTTCCTCGGTCACCTCCTCTGTGACAATTACAGGTGTGCTTTCATTCGCACACCCAACCACGTGCCTCACGACCAACTCAAGTGTGCATTCCCACACACGCTCTACCATTCCAGGTGTGCATCCTCGCTCACCTGTCACAACCAACTCACGCTCCGTGCCACTCTCACCACTCTCACCACCACTCTTGACAACGCAATCACCCTTACTCTCGACAGCGCACTCTTTCCTCATGCACCTGTCCGTTACACACCTTTCTTGCGCATCCTCTCGCGCACACTCTTTCGTTACATCCTCTGTAACACTTACCACACCGCGCTTCCATGTGCTCCCTCGCACACGCGCTACGACCGACTCACTCTTGACAGCACACTCACTGGTCGGCGCGCACTTTTTCCTCACACACCCCATGGTCGGACATTCTCGCACACCTCTTTTTTCGCACACCAGACCTGTCGCACACTTCACCAACGGCCTTTCACGAATACCCGGATCCAAACCAATCCCCAAGCCGACTGAAGCTTTCCTCACATCATATACATTGCCACTCACCTCCGTACCTCGTCTCCGCACCTCTTTTGCCACCTGCAAACTCTTTATTCGGTTAGTGAGCATCACATTATGAGTTGAGCACCGACCTTGCACATATTCCATCACCTCCTCCTGGATTTCTCTTTTAGTTTCTGTCCATCCCTTCTTAATTTCACTCACCTCTTCTTCCACTTCCTCTAATTTTTGTTTAACCTCTTTTATTTCTCGGTGCGTCTCCTCAAGTTCGTCCTCTAAGGCTACCGTGACCGTCTCTATGTGCATCCTCACCTGCCGGTCCTTTGTCTCCATTATCTCTGTCACCTCGTCCACCCTCATTGTCAGTTCCTCACGTACCATCTGACATTGCCTCTGTGTCGCTATTAATTCGTTTTTAATATTCTTTTTGTGTCGCCTTTAACCCTCCTAGTACCGCAGTGTTCTTTTGAACCTGCTCCACTAGTTCTTTTTGTCCCTCCGTCAGCTGTTCCACCTCCTCCGTCAGATCTTCTATTCCCCCCTGTAACCTAGCCGTATTATTTCTCACCTCTTTCTCCATACGCTTCTCACCTCGCTTTACCTCCTCGCGTAGCCCCGAAACCTCCTCACTTACCCCTCGTCGTATCTCCTCCATCTCTTTTGTAGATGCCACCCTCATCTGTCCCAATTCATCCCTCTGAGCATCCAGTTTGGTTTCTACCCCGATTTTTACCTCCTCTATCTGCTCTCCCATTCGTTTGATTTCCCTGGCAGATTGTTCCCCTATTTCCCGCAATTTGTCCTCCATCCTATTTTCTAACCCCATTAACCCATTTTTCACCTCTTTTATCCCGTTGTCTAACCCCTCAAAATTATTGTCTAACTTCTCACCGGTACCCCTCGCTTCGTCCCTCATTACCCCCATTTGGTTTCCCATTACCCCCATTTGGCCCTCCAATCGCTCACCCTGAGCATCCATCCGGTTCCCCATTACCCCCATTTGGCCCTCCAATCGCTCACCCTGAGCATCCATCCGGTTCCCCATTACCCACAATTGCTCACCCCGAGCTTTAATTTGCTCACTCTGCAGGTTGAGGGACGCCCGCATTTGTACCATAAATTGGGTCATGAAGGCTTGCATTTGGGCCGCGCTCATTGGTTCCGCGGCCGTGGCCCCCTCAACCACGTGCGCGAGAGCGCCATTTTGTGCGTCTGAAACCTCCGCAACCACATTGCCATTTTTCTCCTCATTGCTCTCCTCCTCCCTTTCTTCCCCTAAGTCCTGGGTTACCCCTAACCCGTCTATCTCCCCCACCGACATCTGATCGCCTTGATTGTCCATGGCGCGATCTCAAAATTCGGGTTTTATAAAACAACAAAATTTCGGCAGCTCGTAATTTTGAGCGCGTTAAGCGCGCTTCGGGTCCGATCTCACTCCCGACACCAATTGTTACTCTAATAGTACAATTGGTGTTCCAAAATTTGGGCTAAATGAATTTAGTCCCAGGTCCGAATCCAACTCCTGACAACCAATTGTTACAGACGCGGTTAAGGATGTTATTTTACCGAGCGGTTGGTATTACCGCGTCCGAACAGTTACTCCCCGATTAGAACCCGATTCCACCCGACGTTGACCAGATCGCACCGCAGATATTCAATCGGGAAACCTCTAAAGCGACCGAAAGAGAAGGAAAAGAGAAGAAGACAGAGTACGGAGGAAGAACAGATTTATTATACACACACAAGCAAAAAGAAAGAACGACCAAAATTATTTACAAGCAATGGATGGAAAAAGCAGTCACACAGTGCATCGTTAGCTTATACTATTCATTTTACTTAACCCCAAGACAACGAGTAGGACAGACTACGTTCACACTTACACAGGGGATATTGCAGGCAGGTAGGGCTTGAGGTGGATTGCTGGAGAGGGAGGCAAGGTCGGAGGCAGCAGCTCTCAATTCCTCGCGGTTTTGGCGGGAAAACCCTCCGTCGCGTATCCGCTGCTGTAGACGTCACGCGCTGGCTCGGCACACCTGCTCCTCTCCTTCTGGTGGAGCCGTCTCCCTCCTTTCAGCGCGTCTCTCCAAAGCTGGTTCCCTTTCCGAGTACCTCTCCTCTTTGGCTTGGAGCGTTTCACATCTCACCGCTCCTCTTGGTGTCGCCTCTTCGCTCATCTCCCAGGTCATCTTCCAAGTCATCTGGTGAAGCAGTCCCTTACAGTCGCTTTTATCACTCGGGGCGGAATCAAGCCGCCGGCTCCGAGGGCACGCCTACCGGGTCGCTCACCGCGGTGCTGATTGGCTGTTAGGGCTGGCTCACTCCTCCCCTCTATGACGAGGTGGAGACACGCCTTTCTTCTCCGAGATTAGCACATGGGCAATGGCGGCTTGCGGGATTGAACACAACTCGCACCCTTTTGAAAGGAACTTTGGAGAGCGGAGATGATTTGGGGAAATTGGAAGATCCTACGCTTATTTTGTTTGATACAATGCAAAGTCAATCTAGTGGGAAACACATATTTAGCCTACATAGAATAAGGAAATACACTATTTAAAAAGATATATCGTGGCCTGCGTGTAAGTTTCATGGAATTAACTAGGAGGACGGCTGCGACCATTATTTACATTACCAGGGTGTTACCATACTTTTGTAACGTTCACATTGTAACGTTTTCACATTCGTTACACTTCCTCAAAAACCGTTACACTTCTCAAAAAAACCGTTACACTTCCCAAAACCGTTACAATATATATATATATATATATATATATATATATATATATATATATATATATATATATATATATATATATTGTTACGGACCGCGGATAAGATGTTAGTATGCCGAGCGGATGGCGCCGTGGCCCGAACTGTTTTTACAATGACTAGACCCGATCCCTTAAACGTGGGCCAAATCGTGCCACAGATATTCAATGGGGAAAAGACAAAGGCGACACGGATGTGAAGAAGAGGAAGACAGAAGTAGGGAATACTAATATAATTTATTTGCTATTTACAACCAAAAGTAACCAAGGAGAAGGAAGGATAATAAAATAATTTACAGAAGAAATCAAGGAGACACAGTGAAAATTGCTAGCTTATCTAAACAGGCTTAACTTATACCCTGGCCAGAACAAACAAAAACGGACTCACACGGGGAATTGCAGAGTGGATTGGCTGGAAGGAGGTGGGTGGCTGGAGGGGGAGGAAGGCACGGAGCTGGCTGGAGCTTGATCCCGCACGGGACGTCGGGCTGGACCTCGACGGCCGCCGATGCCACCGATCCTGTCGTGTGCACGGGGTAACGGGTCGGAGCTGCTTGGTGGAGCCAACGCTGCTGGTGGGGGGTCTGGCGTGATGGGTTCTCTCTCCCTCTCTCACAAACTCCAGGATGAGCGGTGGTGTGAGCGGGAGAACCTGTTAATGATGCGTCTCTCAGGCTTAGAGTCGTTGGTGCGGCACACGGCAAAGGCCAGGTCCGGATTGGTGTAGGTGTTCCAGCGTGCAGAGAAGAGGCTTGGAGGCTCTTTTGGGTCGAACAACAGCAGTGCATCGGTGTTGGAGGCCCAGTCGCTCAGCATCATTCCGTCTGGTGTTGTGTAGTTGTAACCCCAATCTGTGTGTTGACAGTTGAAGTCACCTGCATAGATGGCGGGTGCAGTTACGGACGGGAGTGATGACGCCATCAGCGCTGATGGAGGAGGCTTATATACGTTGACGACCGATGTTTCCTGGATTTTGGTGACCAGCCACTCGATGTTGGAGCCTGGTGGAGATTGGCTAATGGCTGTCCAGCTTAGTTCAGTCCTGACAAAGGTTGCCATTCCGTGCTGTTTACTGTGGATGGACCCAGCGAGAAGGAACCCAGGCAGCTTGAGGTTGTCGTCAGCTGCATAGTGTGTCTCTTGTAGGAGAACGACTGCTGCCTTGTTGAAGTCGGCGAGGTGTCGTATGACTTCGAGCTTGGCGGTGGTGAGGCCCTCGACATTGAGTTGGAGCACTGACAGGCCTTGGTTTTCGACGGTCGAAATGGCCGCCCGTCCTGAAAAGGACGTTCTATGCCTTGGTCTTGGTCTTGACCTTGGCCTGTACCTTGGCCTGCCAGCTCGATGATTGTGTGGCGACATTAGTTTCACAATTCTTGTTACTTGTAGGGAAGGCCGCGGAGAGGCTGTCGTCTTCTTCCGCATCCGCAGCTCAATGGAATATTGTTCTCCCATATGAGCCGGTGCTCCTGCCTCACACCTCGCTCGGCTTCACGCTGTTGAAAACCAAAGCTTGCAGAATCATTGGAATCTCCTGCAATGAAGCTAACTCCGAGGGCCTTTCACTTACTCACCGCAGGCAGGTTGGTGGTCTTTCTGTCTTCTACCGACTCCTCTCTGGCCTTGCTCCCCCAGCTCTCTCTGGGCTCTGTCCCCCAAATATTCCTACAGGTCGCACAAGATCTGCCTGCAAGCCTCTTATGGTTAAACTGCCAAAATCAAGGCTCTCTGCTCACCTTCACTCTTTCATTCCCCTTTTCTCCCACCTCTGGAACAAACTCCCTCACTCTCTTCAATCCCACTCCTCCCTCCAGGTCTTTAAAACAGCTGTTCCCCACCATCTCTTACCTTCCCCCATCCAAAACCTTGATCTTTTCTACCCCAGCTAATTCACCCCAGATCCAATTTTTTGAAATACCGACTTCTTTCCTGGAAGTCCTTGCAGTGTCCATGTGTTTTATACCTCCCCCACCCCCCCCCCCCCGCCTTCACACGCTTCCTCCACCCAAGCCCTCTCCCTACCACAGATCTCCCGATGTCCCTGCTCTCAAATGTTGTACTTGTTGCCTCTCTCTCTCTCCCCATCTTGTCTCCCACTCCATTTATCACATGTTTTATGTGACACTTTGTCTTTTTGTGATTAATGTTAGCTCTTACATGAGCCTCGATGTTGTATCCCCCAAAAAAAAAAAAAGGAGTTTCCCATCTGCCAGCGTTATTTCGAGAAGTTAAAGATCCCACGGTATGTTATGAAAAGCACCCTGGCTACATTCCTGCCTTGGCTGATTTGGGAAGGCATTGGCAAACCATTGACCATAATACTAGCCCAGGAACTGCTTTGGCCGGACAGGTGCTCCAGAAAGCGCGTCGATGCGGCGGAAGCAGTTTCTGAGCTAGGATGATGATGAGTTATTATTGAGAGTCTTGTTATTGTGAAATTGAGATTATTTATTAGGCTGTGATATTGAGTAAGTATACCAACCAATGATACATTGATGACGAGTTGTTATTTCGAGACTTCATATTTGGCTTTGACATTGAACCTTGACATTAAGTTGAGATGTCCCTGTTCATTATTGCAGACCCAAAACGTACTGCACCTCGGTGTATGTCCATTGACAAGCATCTTGTACCATTTACCTTAGCTGGTACACTGACTCCACGTAATCCAGTACACTTATTGCTGCTTTTAACTCTTCAAAAGCAAACCTGCATGACATATATCCTAAAAGGTTTCCATTTTAATTATCATATGAGTGGCAGCACCTGTTCATGTGACCTGGCCACATTGGATAAATATGAAGGATTATTTCAAACACTGAACTGTGTGGCTTTCTTATCATGGGCAAAATATGGAGGTATTGTTAATTTTTTTCCGTAAACACTTGAAATGCAGACTCCATGAATTTGCATGAATAATACAATATGTAGGCTCACATCTATACCTTAAGCAGGTTGACAAATCAGGAATCTATGTACAAATAGGTGTCTGCAATGGATTATATCAAACTGACCATGGTAATGGTGAGGTCTTTAATTTATAGTGTCTGAGTTAGTAAAAAAAGGACCATCTATTTATTACGTATTCACAAGGGAGGGAGGAGATTCAAATGTATCAAAAGCAAGAATGGCGGAAGAGAGGAAATAAAATGGAGAGTTTGTTGGAGGATTGTGAGAAGATTGGGGAGAGATGAGAAGGAAGTGTTGGATGAGAGAGAAGTAAGGGAATGGGATATGCATGTAGAATACATGATGGTTGGGAGTGAGTGTCTGATGGAGGGAAGTGAAATGGGGGGCACAGGGGATGCCATGTTAGGTTGGCATATATCATGCCGTATATATTATATACTAGGGCCAACCCCTGCTATGCAGGGAAAAACGGCCTCTAAAGGTGGTTCATATATTATATACTAGCTTGGCTCGGCTCGCTGCCCTCGCCTCACCACGTGTCGCTACAGAAGGACGGGCTTGTTTTAGCTGAGAATAATGATTGTACCTGAGTTGCTGTGTTGTCATGATCTACACCAATCAAAATACAAACAATTATTTTGCACAAATTTATTTGTAGTGTTTGTGATATTACATTTTTATAAGCAATTTAGGTTGAAGATATAGGTTGAAAAAAAATATGTAATTAAAAAAAGAACCCCTCAGCACATACATAGGGGAGGTGTAGGTGCAGACTGGAAGTTTGGAACGATTACACCAACACCACAAGATTAAAAAACACCTCACCACCACATAATTCAAAACACCTCACCACCACATAATTAAAAACACCTCACCTCCACGAAATAGAAAACACCTCACCACCACGTAATTAAAAACACCTCACCACCACAAAATTATTGGTGGAGAGGCACAGATGACGTCACGAGATGGTCGATAAAAGAACTCTCGGACCGACATTTTCTCTCTCTCGCTTCCCCTCTCGCTTCCCCCTCACACCTTCCTCTGCCATCGACTCTCTCCTCTTCATTCCGGACTCTGGGACAAGACGGTTGTGCGGAGACGAAGGGCTCCAGCAAGCGATTGGACCAACAGTGTTCAGAGACGCCATCAGAGACATACGGAGGCTGCAGGAACCGTGGTTCTCCGTGCGAACGACGAGTGTACGAGCGCTGCAGCGTGAAAAAGCGCATCGAGGCCGACTGGGCATGTTCCCGCATACCGGCCTTCGGACCCGTTCACAGACCCTGACAATATCCCACCAGTGATCGGAGCTAAGTGCACGATAACCCCACATATTTATTTTCATTTATTCTTCCCTACGTCTGTGTTCAAGTCTGGTGTGGGGGACATCCCGTTTAGGAACTTAGTTTTACCGTTGTGCTTTTCTTTGTCCCGGCATTCCGTTTTAATAAACCTGTTTATTTTTGTACATTTGAACCCGTTTTGTTTGAGTTATTTTCTTTGCAGGCTTTGGGACTGCCGGCGGACAACAGGTAAGCTTCATCTTCCCCTCCACTTTTTCCCCCGCATATATAAAATTCGCATTGTTCAACACCTTGGAGTTAAAGCTTGCTTTGGGTATTTGTGATCCCTGTGGTGTTCACCTGGGGAATCACACGACAATTAGCCCAGCGGCTAAGTCGAAAAATATGGCAGTATATTTCACTTTGTGGAGAAATTATGAAACTTTGCACACAGGTTGGGGACCCCAGTAGGAACATTTTTCGATTAGGACCCAACTCAGCATAGGCCAAAGGTCAACAACTTTGTCAAATTTCTAAAATCCTCAATTTTCATCTGATTGACTTGAAATTTGAAGAGCATTTACATATCAGGTCACTGAATACAACTACCAATTATTTTTGAGGTCAACATTGGCCAAAAGGTCAACATAGGCCAAATTTCTAAAATCCTCAATTTTCATCCGATTGACTTGAAAAGGAACGATCTTGAATGACCTGGACATGGTTTATGGTTTTCCACCTGTAAAAGAAAACATGCGTTAATACAATAATGATAACGAACTTTGATGTCTGCAAAGAACTTTCTTGCATAAAAAAGGAAATCTTCTGTCTTAACCTAAACTAATGCAAACAGATGGCAGCACTGAAATAATATGGGGTGCAAAGTAAATTCATATGGGGTGCTAACTGATCACCTGTTCACCCAAATTGTCATGGGGGGGGGGGGGTTAGCCACTGCAATCGTATTTCTATCGGCCACTAGGGGGCGTTTCAGAGTTGGGTCCTAATCGAAAAATGTTCCTACTGGGGTCCTCCACCTGTCTGCAAAGTTTCATAATTTCTCCACAAAGTGAAATATTTTTCGACTTAGCCACTGGGCTAAATACAAACAATTATTTTGCACAAATGTATTTGTCATAGACGTGATATTACATTTTATAAACAATTGAAGCTGAAGATTTAAGTTAAAAAAAAATTAATTTTTTTCAAACATTAAAAAAAAAGGGAAAAAAAGATACCCTTAGGACATACACACGGGAGAGATAGGTGCACAGCAGAAGTTTGGTACGATTTCACGAAAGTTTGAGGGAGTAGTTTAGTGACAAGACAAGACAAGACAATACAACACAGACACTGCACGGATATATATATATATATATATATATATATATATATATATATATATATATATATATATATATATATATATATCTGTATATACAGACTTGGCATTTAATATGGAATTAATTTTTTTCTTGACGGGTTTACTTTCTGAACTCAATATATCAATCTGGTGAGTTTCTTTTACCCTTGGGTGATGTCTTTGTTGAAAGAACCATGTCACTGATTGTCTTTCGCAGCAAGAAGTCAATAACAGGATTATATCACAGGTGGCGTGTCAAAATGTAAGGACAGGTACATTTGACGATTGGCTTCACAATCAGGTATATAAGGGTTGTTGCGTTCTGTATTGGTGGAAAACAACTGCTGCACATCTACAAAAGTTATTGCCGCTTCCTCTGGAGATGGTCCGTCAACTCGACAATGCTGTTTGTCATGGAGTGGTGGCTTTACGAAATTCTGGCATGAAACAGTGTGCTATTGCTCAGCAGTATGGCATCACTCAAGGTCAGGTGTCAAAGATCCTGAAACGAAATGCTCAGAGAGGTGTCCCTACTCCAACACCGAGGCCAGTACATCCCGCAGAACGACAAGGAGGGATGATCGCCAGCTGCACCGGTTAGTCTGCAATGGCCGTACCAAGTCAGCTAATCGGCTTCGGGCTGAGTGGCAGCAACTGACAAATGTGCCTGTATCCAGATGGCTAGTCAACCAACGACTGGTTCAAGCAGGCTATCCTGCCAGGCGTCCCCTGAGAAAGCCACGCATGACCAGACAACACCACCAGCGTCGATTGCAGTGGGCCAGAGAGCACCGTCAATGGCAGCCAGGACACTGGAATCACGTGACCTTCAGTGACGAGTCTAGATTTCTGGTCTATCGCCAAGATGGACGCAACCGAGTGCGCAGACAAGTGCATGAAGCCTACAACGAAGATTGTATTGTGCCAAGAGTCCAAGCTGGAGGTGGTGGGGTGACCGTTTGGGCTGCTTTTCATTCAGGGGCAAAACTGACCTGGTTGTTCTGAATGGAAACCTGAACCAGTTCAAGTACAGGGCCATTCTGGAAGAAACTGCTTCCATTTGCTCGTGCAGCCTTTCGAGGAAACTTTGTGTTCCAAGATTACAATGCACGGCCTCATCGTGCTCACATGGTCCAACATTTTCTTGCTGACCTTGGTGTCGAGCATATGGAGTGGCCTGCCATGTCCCTGGATATGAATCCGATAGAGAACTTGTGGGCAGAATTAACGCATCAAATCGACAACTTGGACCAGCAGCCGACCTCTGTGCGTGAATTGCAGCAGGCTATTTTCACTGCATGGCAAGCGATTCCTGTCCAAACCTTGGCAAATCTCGTGAACAGCATGCCTCGACGGGTACGTGTGCTCTCCTGAATGCTCGTGGGGTTACACGAAGTACTGAACTGTAATTTTACTGTCTGTAATCCCAGTCATAATTTAACTTTTGTTTTTGTTGAAATTTTTTTTGGCTAATGTGCAAAATAAAGAGATACTTCTGGAAAACGTACAGAAGTTTAACACAGTACTGTCCGTGAATTGAGTTCGATATCAGTTTACATCACTTTCAAGGATCAATTTATTTACTTCAAAATGTCAAATGTGGTTTTTGTTTCTTTTAAAGGTCACATTAACAAAATCGAGAATAATTTCAACATAATTCTAATGAACTTTTGGTTCTAAGTCATCTTGAAAAGTAAGTTCACCCCCACAAAAAAAATAATCCATATTAAATGCCAAGTCTGTATATATATATATATATATATATATATATATATATATATATATATATATATATAGTTACGGTTTTCGCCACCCTTCCTGCCCTTACCAAAGGGAGATTAAGCCCGCTGTTCTTTTTGGGTCGGCGCAACCGAGAGACTTGAAACGCCCCTCCCGGGCAAACGCAGGGTAGGGTTCCGGGACGATATTCGCACGTACCGAAGTACCTGCGCCGCCACGGAAGCAGGGAATCAAGCCTCGCACGAGCCACCCGTAATTTGAGTACACCGAGGGGATTGCGTACCACGTGGTCCGTGCAGTTACCTTGGTATTGGAACCCAATTAGAGCGGTTCTATTCGTACCACGCTTAGACAATGATGGAAAGGAAAGGACGAGATGGTCTAATAAAGGAAGAACACAGGTTTAATTACTATTCACACTATTATGTACAAGTCAAAGGGACACAGAGCAGTCTTATACGGTCTTATACTTATGCCCAGACACGAGCCCGATCACACTCACAGTGGGAAATGAAGATAGGATGATGTTCATGCGCTGACTTGCTCGTCCAGGAACGGCCCCGCCTGACATGGCTCTCCCCAGTCACAGCACGTCCCGCAATGAAGGCAAGCAGGTGGTGGGAGGGATCCTTGTAGCGCCTCAAACAAAGGGCACAGCAGGCAGGTGGGAGGGAAATGTACGCGTCTCTCGCCAGGCTTGGCGGCTTTCCACAGCGCGATTAATTACCGGCGAGCTCTCACTCGCATAACCCAATAGAGGCTCTGCCTCAAGCTCCACCGAGCGTCCAATTTGTAAGAGCGCTTATAGCGTGGTTCATCCGCGTCTTCTCTCAGAACTCGTAACTTGCTCAACACTCAAGCGCCTTTCCCATAAGAAATTGCAAGCTCACCACTCAGAACTCAACTTGGTTCAGCTCATCTCTTTGCAGAACTGCTCAACTCTCACAGAACTGCTCATTCAACACTCACAGAACTTGTTCAAGTGCCTCCCTCCACAGAATTGCAGTGGGGGCTTCGCGCAACGGGTTATATGGCCAACCCCCTTAGCTCTCTCGAATGTTCTAACCACGCCTGGTGATGCAGTGCCGCAGCTACTCCCTTCGAGCCCTGATTGGCGGCTCGTGCTTACCGTCAGCTTCTCCTCCGCCCTCCTTCGCTCTTGCCTCGATTTGCCAGGCCTGCCTCGTGTTAATTTGCGCCAAAAAGCCAAAGGCGGCATAAGGCGGCGTAAGGCAATAAAGGCGGCATAAGGCAATAAAGGCGGCATAAGGCAATGAAGGACCTAACTCTCATTATTCTACTCAACGCAAAACTAACACAGGAAAAGGACTATGCTTACACATACTAAGAAATAACTGAACTATCGCGAGGCTACGTGTTGTAGTGTGACTAGACTATGAGGGGGAAATTAACCTTTATTGTACAAACTCAAAACCGCAACAATACATATATATATATATATATATATATATATATATATATATATATATATATATATATATATATATATATATATATATTGTTGCGGTTTTGAGTCTGTCAAGTGAGTTTAATAAAGGTTAAAGTCTGTCCCCCATATTTAGTCACACAAGCAACATGTAGCCTCGCAATAGTATAGTTATGTCTTAGTATTTGTGAGCTTAGTTCCTTTCAAGTGTTAATTCTGCATTGAGTAAGAGTCAGGAAAATAGGCCCTACTTGCCATCGATTTCGCAGCCACCCTAGCCTCGATCCAGTTTGTTAAGCATTGGTTGATCATTGTGCGAGTTAACACGAGGCAGGCCAAGGAAAGATCGGGGCAGAGTCGAGGTGAAGCGGCAGAAGCAATGACGGTAAGCACGAGCCGACAATCAGAGCTCAGGGGTGGTGGCGGCGGCGTGGCGTCAGAGGGCATGGTGAGAAGAGTTGGGTGAGTTCCAGAAGGTTCGAGGGGCATAGCTATAAAACCGCTGCGCGAAAGCCCTCGACAGGACTCGCTGCGAGAGAGAAAGAGAGAGGACTCACAGAGGAGAGAGAGAGAGAGATAAGAGGACTCACACCAGAGGACTTTGTGAGAGAGAGAGAGAGAGAGAGAGAGAGAGAGAGAGAGTGAGAGAGAGAGAGATAAAGGACTCGCGTTGTGATGAACTTGACGAACTTGCACAAGGACGCGCGCGCTAACCAGCTCTGAGTGTATTGAAGAAGAGGATTTGGCCGCTACATATACGCGGGTGCAGTCAGACGTGCTTATGAACGAGTATAGTGCATTTGAGACGCGCGAGTGAACAAGGCTGAGTAACCGCCAGTCGTGCTAAAGTCCGCCCTCTACTGTTCCGCCCCATCATCTGCTTGTTTGAGAGACGCGCTACGAGTCCCTGCCTTCGCCTGCCACCATCTTCGCGGGACGTGCCGGGGACCTTGGAGAGCCGGACGGGAACCATCTCTGGACGTGTTGGGGAACACCTGCCCATCTGCAATACCCTGTGTGAGTGTGAGCTGGGCCCGTTGACCCAGGGATAAGTTAAGACTGCTTAAGGATTGCTCTGTGTCTATTCGTCCTTGAACTGTATATATGTGTGGGAATAATTAAACCCTTGTTCTTTCTTTCTGATTCGATCGTTCCTGTGGTTTCCTCATTGACTAAGCGTTGCAGGAATAAGATCGCTCCAATCGGGTTCCACTGAGTAAGACTGCGCGGACCACATATACGCAATCCGCTCGGCATACTAACATCACACGTGGTTCGTGCGAGGCTTGTTTCCTCGCTCACAGGGCAGCGCAGGGACTTAGGTACGAGCGAAAAGTAGTCCCGAAACCATACGCCGCATGTGTCCGGGAGGGACGTAATAAGTCTCGGTTCCACCAGGCCCAGTGAAGACAAGGGGATTAATCCCCCCTTGATAAGGGGAAGAAGGCCGGCATAGAGAACCGTAACAATTGGTGTTCGGAGTGGGATTTGGAACCCAACCGAATTTTTGTAGACGAATTGGCTCCAAATTACGAGTGACCAAAATTTAGTTTTTAAAATCCAAAATTAAATTCGTGCCATGGCTAGCCAAAGTGATCGAACGCCGGTGGGGGTATATAAGGTAAAATTAATGACCCAGGACCGAGAGGGACAGTTGGTAGTAATGGAAGCAGAAAAGGGTGCGGCAGCTGCAAAGAAAATGGCGGCACCTCGCACGTGGCATCGGCAGCCGAGCCCGCATTGCGAGCCGCATCTGGCATTGAATTGCAACTAATTCAACTGTTAGCGTTCATGAAAGACTGGAATCGTAAAACGAAAGAGTGGATTTGTGAAATGAAAGAAACAAGGGATAACCAGAATAAAAAGATGAGTGGAAAAATGGACACTGAAATAATCGAATCCAGGTGCAATATGGACACAACCGGGAGGACATTGGGCGCAGGTTGAGCGAGGAGATCGCAAAGGGACGCAACGAGGAAACGTGGTGTGAGGAACGCGGGGAGAGCGAGGTAGAGCAGGGCGCGGCTACATGGACCGAGGGAATAGAAATCGCGACTCGGGGTGTAGAAGAGCCGACGGCCGCCAAATTAGAAAAGCAAATTTTATGTGCACCGGCGGTCGTCGAGGAAATAATTAAAATAAAAGAAATGGTTATAATTGAAATTGAAGAGACGGCAGTCAGAAATAGGAGATAAATCGTGGGAGGAAGAGATGGAATCCGCCAAAGTCCGTGTTCGCATCATGATGTCGTGCTTGCTAAAAAAAATGGAAGGTTTGCAGGTGCGGTTGCCAGAGAAGAGAATCCCCAAGGTGAGTAGGGTTGTGTATGGCACGAAAGTGTTTGGCGGGAAAGGTTTTTGGTGCGCTTGGGATCGAAACGGAACCCGGGTGCTCGTGGAAAGTCCTTTGCGAGGTGTACGCGAGCGAATGGCGCACGTGTGCGAGAGAAGTGTGCACCGGAGCGCGAGTGTATGACGGAATGTGAGTGGGAAGAGTGTGTTGGAGAAGAGTGTGAAGCAGAGTGTGCGATGGCCGAGGAGAGTGAGGGAGAATGCACACCAGAGCGTGTTGTAGAGAGTGTGCAGGAGTGCACACCAGAGCGTGCGATTGGGGGTGTACCAAAAGAGTGCACACCCGTGGACGTTACGGAGTACGTAGCGGAAGAGTGTGCGCGAGGGTGTGTGATGGCCGATTGTGTTACGGAATGTGTAACAGAGAAGTGTGTGGAGGAAAAGTGTGTAATGGAGTGTGTGAGGGGTGTGAGTGTGCCTGGGTGGTGTGCACCTGGGTGTGTAAGGGAAGAGTATGCACAGGAGAGTGCTGTAACAGAATGCAGGGAGTGTATGGGAGGCCCTGGAGCGCCGCGGTGTACGGATATGGAAGGGGTCGCGTGTGGTGAGAACGCGGCTCGAGCATCGACGCAGACCAGGGTAGCATTTAGCGTGATGTATAGCCGACATGAGCCCTTGGTGCGTGGTGTGCTTTTTGTGCGGCGGGGATCAGCGGGGATCGTTGCCGCGGCGGTCTCACAATGACCGGCGTGCATGGTTCGCGCCGGGCCCTGCCCTGTATGGTCGGTGCCGCGTCGTGGCGGGAAAGGCGATCGGCACAGTTCGAGGGGACGTAGGAGAGGTCGGAGCCACGCACCCTGGCGGCTGCAGTGCTCCGACCGTGGGCGGTTGGGCCATCGTGCGTGGGACCGCAAGGTCTTGCGCAGGGATGGGCCGCTGCACCTTGGCCCTTCAATGCCTCCTCCCCTGAATCGAAAATGCCGGACGGACCCAACCTACAGTAGACCAACCACCCGCATGCATCGCTCGGCTTTGTGAATCCGAGCTGTGAAAATGTATTCCCACCCAACGAGGCTCGAGTATAGTGGACGGATAGTCATAGTGTTGGCGAATGGTACCCTGTGTGGGGGAATGGTAGCTTTACCATTCCTCATCTGGGCTCATGAGCATTAGATTCGGGGGATGGCAGTGAAATGCACATGGAGGGACCAGCGATGGTTACCTCCATGGGGCACCGAAGCTAGCCGAGGGCGGGCTAGGTTAATTGATAGGGAAATTAGAAAGCTGACTTTAGAAGACAAGATTTAAGTAGGGACATTTGTACAGGTAGAGGGTATGTAGTAGGATTAGGTGGTTGTTAATGACGAGGGAGTGCTTAGTGTAAGGGAAGACGGGGAAGCACGAGTTTTAGGGGAAGTAGTCAGCTAGATGATGCTGTGTGTGTGAGGATGGTATTGAGCAAACGAGGAATTAGTTGGGAATAACCAGGAGTTGTGTATTGAGACAGATGGAGTTGTGTTGGAGTGTATGGGAAAAGGTGTAAGAGCACAAAAGATGTGCGAATTTGGTGTGCGAGAAAATTGTGTGGGAGATAAATGGTGTGTGAGAAAATAGGGTGCGGAATGCATGGTGCGAAGGAGTGAATGGGGGGAGATGGACCCCTTCACAAATACCCGGGGTGGGTAGTTTAAAGCCAGGTAGAAGGCTTAGGTAAATTGTTTGGATATTGACACCTGTGGTGCGGGAAGTGGCAAGTAGTGCTTTGGTTGGGTGCATGAGTCAGTGAATGGCTGGGCGTGTGGCTTTGTTGGTACATATGGTTATTGGAGCACTCCGCCACTGGTAGTTTGTCGGCCAGGTGAGGCCACAGGTAGGCTCTGGGAGCCAGTTAGGGTAGTTGTGAGTTGTTCAATGGGGCCCGAGGATCCAAGAGAAGGACATGGGTAGCCCAATTCCAGAGAGGGCATCAGAGGGTTAAAGAGCCAGGAGGGGCCTTCCCCAGTTAGGTAGTCACAGGAGCAGGTAAGCTCGGGTGGCGACTTCAGTGGCAGAGGTGCACAGGTCGGTAGACCTGCTAGTGGAGCCACACGACCCAGCCCCAAAATTGTGCAAGGGCACAGATTGAAAAATTGGGGAGTGAGACCCAAATTCATGGGCACTGCAGAGTGATCAATGGGAATTGGTTTTTAGAACCACATAGTTTAAAGATGCCAATTGGCAGGGTATGACCCCGAGTAGTGCAAGTGAGTTAATGTCATTAGAGTAGTTAGGAAGAGAATTCCCTTCGTGCCATCCACATCCATTCACCAAGGGAAACGGAACTCCACACCAGGGCTTCGAAACTGTTTGAGTGAGTAAGACGCATCACGACGTAGAGTGACATTGTGTTGGTTCCATCTCTTCCTTCCTGGGAGGGATTGGAAGACGAATTTGGAATTAGAGGGGGATATGGGAGACAGAACGTAGTGACGAATTTGTAAATATAAGGAAGGGCTAGGGTACTGTAGTGTAAGCCGACGTTGGGGGGCACGGAAGGTTAGGGACGAGTCTGCTCTGCTCGCTCCGCCGCGCCCCTCGCGTTGCATTACCTTGTGTTGATGTGTACCTTTGCGCGCTTTCTGCTTTGCTGACCACATTACACATTATGGACCACAGGATTTGTGGCCTTACACTTTTGCTGTGCAGCACTTGGCTGCAAACTCACCTTGCATCTTCGGACCACGTGTTTTGAGAGGCATCAATGTCACGCAGTTGGACCACATAGGGTTGGCCCTGCTGGCAAATAAAAACGAACACACTTTTTGTACATTTTTATTATTGGTGTGCTAGGAAAGAAGAACTGTAAGTTTTATGCACACAGAAGATGCAGGAAGCAAGAAGAAGATGCCAGACAACAGCAAATTGTGAACTGTGAACTTTTGATGACTGTGTATTTCTGCATTGCTGTGCTTTTCTCCTTTCCAACTTCTTTCCAAAAAGGACAGGTCCTGGGTCATAGAACTGTAAATAAGGTCAGGTTTTGTGATTGTATATAAAATGCTGCCCACCGGCTTTATGTTTAGTTTGAAAATAATTCCGCAATTCGGTTAAGTGTGGGCGTGATTCTGTAGTTAGCTACTCAACGCAGTAGGTGGGACATAGTTAGTGTCGTAAAACTATTACACACACGGGTTAGAGTAAATGTTAGGGGGAACCACATCTAAGTGTCACACGGAATTAAAAGTTAGTCCCGACTCTTTCTCAAAACTGGTCGTTCCAGTTTTTGTAGGTTCGACTCGGCGATGAGTCTGACGAGGGAGGGAGGCAGTGTTGCGGTTTTGAGTCTGTCAAGTGAGTTTAATAAAGGTTTTTTTTTGTTTTTTTTTGTATACTGAATCGAGGCTCGTGAAAGAGCTGATAAAGTCTGTCCCCCATAGTTAGTCACACAGGCAACATGTAGCCTCACATGAGTATAGTTATGACTTAGTATTTGTGAGCGTAGTTCCTTTCCAGTGTTAATTCTGCGTTGAGTAGGAGCCAGGAAAATAGGCCCTACTTGCCACCGATTTCCCAGCCACACTAGCCTCGATCCAGTTTGTTAAGCATTGGTTGATCATTGGGCGAGTTAACACGAGGCAGTCCGAGGAAGGATCGGGGCGGAGTCGAGGTGGAGCGGCAGAAGCAATGACGGTAAGCACGAGCCGCCAATCAGAGCTCAGAGGTGGTGGCGGCGGCGTGACGTCAGATGGCGTGGTGAGAAGAGTCGGGTGAGTTCCAGAAGGTTCGAGGGGCGTAGCTATAAAACAGTTGCGCGAAAGCCCTCGAGAGGACTCGCTGCGAGAGAGAAAGAGAGAGGACTCGCAGAGGAGAGAGAGGTATAAGAGGACTTACACCAGAGGACTTTGCTGCGAGAGAGAGAGAGAGAGAGATTACGGACTCGCGTTGTGATGAACTTGACGAACTTGCACAAGAACGCGCGCTAACCAGCTCGGAGTGTATTGAAGAAGAGGAGTTGGCCGCTACATATACGTGGGCGCAGTCAGACGCGCTTATGAACGAGTATAGCGCATTTGAGACACGCGAGTGAACAAGGCTGAGTAACCGCCAGCCGCGCTAAAGTCCGCCCTCTACCGTTCCGCCCCATCATCTGCTTGTTCGAGAGATGCACTACGAGTCCCTGCCTTCGCCTGCCACCATCTTCGCTGGATGTGCCGGGGACTGTGGAGAGCCGGATGGGAACCATCTCTGGACGCGTTGGGGAACACCTGCCCATCTGCAATACCCTGTGTGAGTGTGAGCTGGGCCCGTTGTCCCAGGGATAGGTTAAGACTGCTTAAGGATTGCTCTGTGTCTCTTTGTCCTTGAACTGTATAGATGTGTGGGAATAATTAAACCCTTGTTCTTTCTTTCTGATTCAATTGTTCCTGTGTTTTCGTCATTGACTAAGCATGGCACGAATAAGATCGCTCCAATCGGGCTCCACTGAGTAAGACTGCGCGGACCACTTGTACGCAATCCGCTCGGCGTACTAACATCACACGTGGTTCGTGCGAGGCTTGTTTCCTCGCTCCCAGGGCAGCGCGGGGACTTGGCTACGAGCGAAAAGTGGTCCCGAAACCCTACGCCACGTGTGCCCGGGAGGGGAGCGTCGTTACTTAGGAACGGGCTCGGGCTTATTTTAGCTGAGGATAATGACTGTACCTGAGTTGCTGTGTTGTCATGATTTACACCAATCATAATACAAACAATTATTTTGCACAAATTTATTTGTTGTGTTTGTGATATTACATTTTTATAAGCTATTTAGGTTGAAGATTTAGATTGAATGTTTTTTTTTTCAAGAAAGAACCCCTCAGCACATACATAAGAGAGGGGTAGGTGCAGACTGGAAGCTTGGGACGATTACACCTCACCACCACGAAATTAAAAACACCTCACCACCAAGTAATTCAAAACACCTCACCACCAAGTAATTTAAAACACCTCACAGCCATAAAACACATAATAAAAACACCTCACCACCACAAAATTGAAAACACCTCACAGCCATAAAACACGTAATAAAAACACCTCACCACGCCGAAATTAAAAACACCTCACAGCCATAAAACACGTAATAAAAACACCTCACAGCCACAAAATTAAAAACACCTCACCTCCACATCATTTAAAAACACCTCACCACCAAGTAATTCAAAACACCTCACCACCACATAGTTAAAAACACCTCACCACCATGTAATTATAAATACCTCACCACCACGTAATTCAAAACACCTCACCACCATGTAATTCAAAAGACCTCACCACCATGTGATGTAAAAACACGTCACCACCACGTCATTTGAAAACACCTCACCACCACATAATTCAAAATACTTCACCACCACGTGATTCAAAACCACCACAACGTTATTAAAAACACTTCACAACCACGGGAACAAAAGTTTGATGGAGGCGTTAGGTGACAAGACAGACACTGCCCAGATGTGTAGATATATAGATAAATGACTGTACCCGAGTTGCCGTTTTGTCATGGTTTAAACCAATCATAATTCAAACAATCATAATGCACAAATGTATTTGTAATATACGTGATATCACATTTTATAAACAATTGAAGTTGAAAACTTAATTTCAAAAAAAAAAAAATTCCTGAAAAAATTCCCAAAAGAAAAAAACAAATTGGAAATTTGTTGAAAAAAAATACAGCACAACAAAACACAACACAACACGCATTTTAAAGGCCATTTTCCCTACTAGAGCGGGGGTTAGCCTTGCGGTCCCCATGACAATCTTCTCCATCTTGCCCTATTTTCTGCATCTCTCCTTGTTAACCCCCTTGCCCGCAATTCTTCTTCCACCATCTTTAGCCAAGTCTTTCTCGGTCTTCCCCGTCCTCTACTTCCTTCTACATTCATTTCCATCACTCTTCTCAACCAGTCACTTTCATCCTTCCTCAACACATGACCAAACCATCTCAACCTGTTCCTCTTCACAGCATCAATCACAGGCTCTATTCCCATCATCTTTCGCAATACATCATTTGGCTTCCTCTCTCTCAACGATACTCCACACATCCGTCGAACCATTCGCATTTCCACCCTTTCCAACCTTCGTTTCTGCTCTACGTTCATTACCCATGTCTCGCTCCCATAAATCATAACACTTCTCACACATGCAGCATACACCTTTCCCTTCAGCTTCAACGACACTCCCTTGGGACACAGACACTGCACAGATATATATATATATATATATAGATATGTTTAGTATAGATAGCTGAACTTTACCTTTGTGTTCAAATATTTTTCATTTTTGCATGGAGGATTTCAATGTGTCCTTCTGAAGAATTGATAAGTTTATTTTGATGTTGAATATATATATATATATATATATATATATATATATATATATATATATATATATATATATATATATATATATATATATATATATATATACACACAGTGCCTAAAGAAAGTCTACACCCCTTTTCAAAATTTTCATCTTTTGTTGCTTTATAACCTGGAATAAAATTGCATTAAATCAGACTTTTTCCACTTTTATTTACACATCGTAACACACAAATTCCAATTCCTAAAAAAATTCTACAAATTTCATAAAATAAATTTAAAAATCAAAACTAGAATATCTTGGTTGGATAAGTGTCCACCCCCCTGAATTAATACTTGGTGGAAGCACCTTTGACAGCAATTACAGCTGTGAGTCTGTTGGGATAGGTCTCTACCAACTTTGCACACCTTGATTGGGCAATATTTCCCCATTTTCTGTACAAAACTGTTCAAGTTCAGTCAAGTTGTGTGGGGAGCATTGATGGACAGCAATCTTCAAGTCATGCCACAGATTTTCGATTGGATTTAGGTCGTGGCTCTGATTGGGCCACTCAAGGACATTTATCTATTTGTTCCTTAGCCACTCCAGTGTAGCTTTGGCTGTGTGCTTCGGGTTGTTGTCATGCTGAAAGGTGAACTTCCGACCCAATTTCAGCTTTCTTGCAGAGAGCAGCATGTTTTCCTCTAGGATTTTAATGTATTTTACTCCATCCATTTTCACTTCTATGTTGACAAGTGGCCCAGTCCCTGCTGATGGGAAACATCCCCATAACATGATGCTGTCACCACCATGCTTCACAGTAAGGATGGTGTTCTTCGGGTGATGTGCTGCATTGGGTTTGCACCGAACATAACGTTTTGCATTTAGGCCAAGAGTTCGATCTTGGTTTCATCGGACCTCAAAACTTTTGCCACTTGGCTTTATAATCTCTGGAGTGTTTTTTTGCATACCTCAAACGGGGCTCAATGTGGCCTTTTTGATTAATGGCTTCCTTCTTGCCACCATACCATACAGGCCAGAATTGTGGAGTGCTTGGAATATTGTTGCACATGCACATAGTGACCAGTCTTTGCCATAAAGGCCTGTAGCTCTTTCAAAGTTGCTATTGGCCTTTTGGGGGGGGCGGGGGGGGGGCTGTGATCAGTCTCCTCCTTGCTTGGTCATCCAATTTGGAGGGAGGGCCTGATATAGGCAGGGTCTTAGTGGTATCATATGCCTTCATCTTAATGATTGTCTTGACTGTGCTCCAAGGGATACTCAAGGCCTTTGAATTTTTTTTATACCCATCCCCTGATCTGTGCCTTTCCACAACTTAATCCCAGAGATCTTTTGAAAGCTCCTTGGTGCTCATGGTTGAGTCTTTTCTGTGAAATGCACCACCCAGCAGAGGAAACCTACAGGAACAGATGATTTTATTCTGAAATAATCAGAATCACTACAATTTAACACCGGTGGAGGCCAATTAACTTGGTGTGTGGTTTTGAAGGGGATTGGTTATACACCTGAGCTCAAATACAATTACTATTATTAAGGGGGTGGGGGGAGTGGACACTTATCCAACGGAGATATTCTAGCTTTGTATTTTTAATTGATTTTCTGAAATTTGTAGAATTTGTTTTTCACTTGGAAGTTGTGGGTTACGATGTGGAAATAAAGGTAAAAAAAGTCTTATTTATTGCAATTTAATTCCAGCCTATAAGGCAACAATAGGTGAAAAAGCTGAAAAGGGGGTGTAGCCCTTCTACAGGCAATATATATATATATATATATATATATATATATATATATATATATTGTTGCGGATCTCGGTTTACGGCGCTCCCCTTACCGAGGGGGGTTTAATCCCCTCATCTATTAAGCTGGCCGTCCGAGTCCTAGAAGATATCGCGCTCTGTGCGCGGTTCAGATTGACCAGGGTGACTGGTCAATGGGTTACCAGATACCTTCGCCAACCTCTCCGCAAAGCAGGACGATACTTCTGCCCGAGACACGGACAAGATGGAAGTTTGCCGAGCGGTTTAGCAATTCGAAGCTCGAGCCGTTAGTAATAAAACTAACCCGATTCTGAGCGGTTCCTATATAGTGCCACCGATATTCAATTGGGGACAGGATGCAAGCGATCGGATGAGAGGAACCAAAGTAAAGGAACAGATATAATTTATTAATTATTTACAAGAAACCCGAAGAGGAAATGAAAGAAGGGAATATACAAGAAGAAGAAGAAGCAGTGACACAGGGCAGCCTAAAACAGTCTTATATTATCACACGCCCAGGACAATACAAACACACTTACACGAATGGGGTGGTGGTGGTGGTGGTGGGAAGGAAGAGAAGGGTCCAAGCAGATGGTTCCAGGCTCCGGGTCCACCGCAAAGAATGGCAGGCAGCTTCGCCTGTCGTTGGCGCACGACCGGACCTTACATACACGAGGGGCGGGGATGCTGCGTGCGTATAGCGTACCGAACGCTCTCAAACCAAATGGCAGTTCGTATCAAACGATCGTTCAAAGCGATCCTCTGCACAGTGTTCTTATCATCCGCCGTCTCTGCGCTGTTCTCTCAATCGCAACGGTCCCCTGCGCAGTTCTTCATCAATGGCCTCCCCTCGCGCATCTCTGTATCTCTTTAGGTTTGACTCCTTCTCTCTCCCTGGCGCATCTCTCTTGAAGGGCTAGGGGCTTGCGCTTTTATAACCCGCTTAGAAATCAAGCCGCGCTTCATCGAGCCACGCCTATTAACGAGCTCACCTCAGCCCTGTTTGGCTGGTGGGGGCTTACCGGCCACGCCCTGGTGGTGAGTTGATGTGGCCACACCTCGTTCTTGCCGCCCCGCCCCTTCTTTCCTCGAGCCGACCGCATGTTCAATGGCGGCTTAAGCCAGGCAGCGAACGCTACTGGCAAGTCAAGGAACACAATTTGGAGGAAGGCTACGCCGCAATATGAATTGACAAGGGCACATACTCTTATTTAATTAATACAACGCAGATTCAACTATTGGGAACAGATCCTTACCTGAAACACATACTAATGAAATAACTAAAGAAGAAGCCTATGGTGTGCTACGTGTTGCTCGTGGCCTAACTAGGGTGCAACCTTTGACCTTTACACCAAAAAATGGGAATATTTACAGGGGATTATTTATAAGGGAATATTACAATATTTACAAAGTGGAGGGTTCTAAAAACCGCAACAATATATATATATATATATATATATATATATATATATATATATATGTATGTATAACTGTGAGAAATAGTAAAAACTCCACAGTACGAGCAGGGCATCTTATTTGCATTAAATAAATAATCGGGAGATTAAATCAGACGCGGACGTAGCTTCAGGGCGGTCGATCTTTAATTCTCGACAAGCTTTCGACAAGCAAAGGTCTTATTCTTAGTCTACAGAAACTAACATATATATATATATATATTTATTTATTTATTTATTTATATATATATATATATATATATATATATATATGTATGTATGTATGTATATTGTATATATATATATATATATATATATATATATATATATATATGTATGTATGTATGTATATATATATATATATATATATATATATATATATATATATATATATATATATATGTATGTATGTATGTATGTATGTATATATATATATATATATATATATATATATATATATATATATATATATATATATATATATATATCTATATATATATATATATATATATATATATATATATATATATATACATACATACATACATACATACATACATACATACATATATATATATATATATATATATATATATATATATATATATATATATATATATATATATATACTATTTGTCAGACCTCCTGCTTATGAATCATGACATTATACATTATGTTTTCACCTCTCTGCTCAACTATATATTGCCCCATATTACTATACGTGTTGCCTATTATTGCTCTTTATTAGGCAATTAAGGTAAGCTTTCTTTCGTTTTGCTCTACTCAGAGAAATGTTGCTTGAAATGCTGAGATAACATCCCCTTGAGAGCCAAGGCAATATTGGCTAAAAAAAAAAAAAAAATGAAGTCGATGAAGAATCTACAGAAAATTCAAGCAATGAATCATCTTCAAAATAAAAAAGATTTCTTCCAACCAATTGGGAGTTTGTACCAAAACACCCCCAGAGATCACCTCGATTTCAGAATTCAATGTCGTTTGTCTTTTGTTGCTTTCTCTGCCTCACTTCTCTTCCACTTGGATCTCAGAACAGTACATGGAAGTTTGTTTTATGCTTCTTACATACCAGGGCTTAGCAGGCAGCCACCCAATGGACATGGACAACCACACGGCGTGTCTATTTGATGAGTATAGCTAGTCTATATGCAGTGAGGAGTTTAATATGAAAGCGCTGTTATTGCGGCCTGGCAGGATAGCTCAGAGATAAAGTATTTGCCTTTGAGCTGTCTAGTCTGAATTATATTTCTGAGCCAACTATAAACTGTCACCATGGTGCTGCACATGCATGGCATTGCAACTCTCACTGTACCATCATTTGGAGGGACGTCAAGTCTATCCTGTCTGATATCATTGGTTGGAGGACATTATACTCGTACGATTCTGCAGCGCTGATACTCTTGAAAGAGCAAGATCAAGAATGGAACTGCTATCACAGACATTGCTCTGCACATTGCACTTGGGGTGGCTGTGGTTCCAACTTGCTGTAGTCAGATTTTTTTTTTCCAGCAGTCTCTTAACTGGAGTGAGATATTGAATTACTGCATCATTAGAACATCTTGTCCACCTCAAGAATGGGGCTAAAGCATGACAGGGACATCAGCTTCATTATGTGCTGAAAGTCATGAGGATATTTTTAAAAAATGCAAGGATCACTTAAATAAAGTTTACAAGTGAACAAATAATCTGGCAGGTGGGTGGAAATTGCTGGTCACCTTGATATCTTCTCCTTTCTAGTCAATGGAGAATGGTCTATTCTCCTTTCATGAAGGTGTGGTGGTTTTTATTGGACAGCGCTACCATCTGCTATTTGTTGACATTTCACTTCTGGCAAACCTAGATGCAAACAAAAGCGATGAGAAAATCCATGGTATGGGTGCATGTACCATATTGTTTTCATTAGTCTCGACATATTGAGTACCTTAGTTCAGTAAAATGCAGCCGATGGTGTGATTTCTTATCACTTTGGTTACTACATAGCACAAGGAAATACAACACATTAATTACTCAAACATTAGAGATAAGAGGAGAGGAGGTCAAAAACTGGGAACTGAATTAAAGGTAGAGTAAAGTTGTCTGATGTTGTCTTAACATGAAGCAATGGAAGTTGATTAATATATGATCAAAGAGAGAAATGGCAAGGCAAGGATTACTGCAAGACCTGGATGAATAACTAACTTAAAGTAACTTAATGAGAAACTAAACACATTTCAAACAAGTAGAGATACATTCAAAGTACACCGCTCCCATGCCAAATAAATAAATAACATATCCTCCAGCGCACGGCATGCTGGGGCGAAGCCACCATGCAGCACATAGAGACGGTATTGGGAGGCAGAGGTGTGCAATAAATTGATTGATTCATTGCGTAATTAAAAGAAATAAATGAAATTCGTGAAGTAATTAATTTCTTAATAAATTAGCTAACAGAAAACCTAAACCACCAGTGTTTTAGCCGAAGCTGTAGCATTTTTAACATTAATGAAATAATTAATTAATCGAAAAAATAATTAATTAATCGATCAGTTGATTCATCAGTAAATATTTAATTGATTGATTAATCATAAATTAAAATATATACTTTATAACCAAATTGCCTTGGTCATTGTTGTGTCCAAATATCAGCTTCATATCTCAAAAGGTTCCTGACATATTGCCCAGATGAGAAATAAAATACACAAGCGATTAATAATGAAAATAATAAATAGTAATCATAAGTTAATTGCCTGGTGTTGGGCTAGCGACTAGGGTGCCGGCTTAGGATCCGAGGATCCTGAGTTCGAATGTTCGAATCCCAGTCGATTGCTGAATTAACACCAGGGGGGTTGACTCAGCCTGATCATCCTTCCGAGGTCGGCAAATTGAGTACCAGTTCACTGGTAATTCCCTGTTTGTCGTTAAAGGCGGCAAAAAGGGTTGGCGTCAGGAATGGCATCCGGCCGTAAAACATTGCTTCAAAAAGGGGACCAAAAAACAACAACAACCACGGTTCCCAAAAAAGGCCAACTCCTGCTTGCGGGGAAAAATGGCCTCTAAAGGTGGTTATAAGTTAATTAATTTATTAATCAATTGGCTAATAGTATACCTAAACCACCACTGTTTCATCTGAAGCTACAACTGTTTGAAAAGTTATTGTTTAAACAATTAATCGAATAATTAAATAAATAATCGATTAATTGATTCATGAATGAATCAATAAATCTAAAATACCCTTTACAGCCAAATTACTTAGTCACTGTCGTGTCCGAATATCAGCTTCCTCGCTCAAAAGTGACTGAGATATTGCCGAGAGAAGAAAGAAAATAAATAAGTACTTCATAAATCGGTAATAATTAAGTAATCAACCAATAATTTTTTTTGTATACAAGATCGAGGCTCGTGAAAGAGCTAACATTAATCACACAAAAAGTCAACCGACACATAAAACACAAAATAAGGGGAGCGGAACACAAGATGGGGAGAGAGGGGGAAGGACACAAACACAACATTTGAGAGCAGGGACATCGAGAGAACTGAGGGAGGGGGAGGGCTTGGGGGGAGGTGGGAGATGTATAAAACTTATCAACACTGCAAGGACTTCCAGGAAAGAAGTTGGAATTTCAAAAAAAGTGTATCTGGTGTAAATTAGCAGGGGTAGAAAAGATAAAGGTTTTGGATGGGGGAAGATAAGAGATGGTGGTGAACAGCTGTTTTAAAGACCTGGAGGGAGGAGTGGGATTGAAGGGAGGGGGGGGGGGGAGTTTGTTCCAGAGGCAGGAGAAAAGGGGAATGAAAGAGTGAAGGTGAGCAGAGAGCCTAGATTTTGGCAGTTTAACCATAAGAGGGTTGCTGGCAGATCTTGTGCGACCTGTAGGAATATTAGGGGGACAGAGCACAGAGAGAGCTGGGGGAGCAATGCCAGAGGGGAGTCGGGAAAAGACAGAAAGACCACCAACCTGCCTGTGGTGAGTGAGTGAAAGACCCTCGGAGTTAGCTTCATCGCAGGAGATTCCAATGATTCTGAAAGCCTTGGTTTCAACAGCGTGAAGCCGAGCTAGGTGTGAGGCAGGAGCACCAGCACAGAGGGGGGAACAGTATTCCATTGAGCTGCAGATGAAAGCCTTGTATGTGGTGAGGAGCTCAGGTGTGCCGAGGAAAGACTTCGCACGATGGAGGATGCCCAGTCGGCGACTGGCTTTGGAGGCCAGCATGGAAATGTGGTTATCCCAAAAAAGATCATGGCAGATAGTGAGACACAAAAGCTTGAGCGACAGAACTCCTTGGAGAGGATTGTTGAGAAAGTAGATGGGAGGGTTTTCCAGTCGGTCTTTTCGGAGAGACATAGTAAGAGTGTGGGATTTGTCAGGATTGAATGACATGTTCCACTTGTTTGACCAGTCTGTGATTTTGTCCAGGTCTGCAGAGAGTGAGGAGGCTGCAGACTGCCGATCTGAGGGATGAGGAATGGAGCAGCAGATAGTGGAGTCATCAGCAAAGAGACAGAGAGGATTTTCCAGAGAGTCGGAGAGATCATTGATGAAGACCAGAAATAGCAGAGGGCCCAGAACACTACCTTGAGGAACTCCTGCCAGAACAGGAAGGGGAGATGAGAGAAATCCATTCAAGGCCACACGTTGCCTACGACCAGAGAGGAAGTCTGCAAGCCATGAGTGGAGATTTCCATGGATACCATAGGAGGAGAGTTTGGTGAGCAGAGACCGTATCGGTTTCCTTTCAAATGTGCCAGACCGTATCGAAGGCACGTGATATGTCAAGGGAGACAGCTCTGATTTCCTGTTTGGCATTGAGGACCTCCATCCATTGTTGAGACAGCAGAAGCAGCATGTCCAGAGTAGAATGGCCTGGTCTGAATGCAAATTGATGATCATAGATCAAGCCATTGGAGAAGAGGAAGGATTTGAGATCTGAAGCAATGATGGATTCAATGACTTTGCTGATAATTGGGAGCAGGCTGATTGGTCTGTAGTTGCAAGGATCTGTTTTTGCACCTCTTTGTGTAAAGCGGTAATGTTTGCTGATTTCCAAGATGCTGGCAGATGACCTTGAGCAAAAGAGAGGGTGAAAAGAACAGAAAGAGGGTGAGATAGAGCGGCAGAGAAGGATTTTAGGACCCGTGCGCTGATGCCGTCTGGTCCAGTTGCAGAATCAGAGTCGAGGTTTGACAAAAACTTCTCCACCTTGTCAGGAGAGAAGGACACAGAGTCCAGGAGCAGTTGGGTTCGACTGGGGAAGGTGGGAACAGAGAGAGATGGGTTTGGGACACAATATTTTGAGGCAAACACAGAGTTGAGGTATTGAGCAAACACCCGAAACGGAGGGGGAACAAACACCAGAAACGGATTTGACCAGACGCCACCAGGATTTGGAGGAAGGAGACAGGTTTGAGAGTTCAATCTTGAGTGTGGAGAGATAGTGCTTCCTGGCACTCCTGAGGGTAGACACACACTTGTTCTGAGCTTGTTGGAAGGAACTGAGATTGCCTTCAGTTGGATTTGCCTTCCAAGAGGCAAAGGCAAGTTGTTTCAGGGCAACTGCCTCACCACAAGATTCAGTGTACCATGGTCCGGAAGAAGGGTAAGACAACTGAAGACGAGATGGGACAAATCTGTGCATGAGAGAGAGAAGTTTGCTTTGGAAGAATTCCCAGGAAGAATTGATGTCAGAGGCAGTAGAGATGGGAAACCAGTCCAGATGATTGATGGCTGCTTGCAGACTGTGCCAGTCAGCCTGAGTGAAATGCCAGACTCGTCGGCGCTTAGGAGGCTCTCTGAGAATGCCCAGAGAGATGTCGACTTTAACAAGCACATGATCAGAAGAACTGATTGGAGCAGAAGAAGAGCAGCAGACATTTGCAGGGAAGTTTGTTATAACCAAGTCTAGAAGAGAAGATACTCCGTTGACTGAGATCTGGCTCGGGAAATTGACAGATTGTGTCAGTCCCAATGAGTCGCAGAAGTCCTTTGCTGAGGTGCCATGGCTGGTGAGAGAGGAACCCACACCCAGCCAGCTGTCATGATGACAGTTGAAGTCGCCACATATGAGGAAGAGAGAGTTAGGATGAGTTGATAGAAGTTGGTTGGTTGTTAATTTAAAAAAAACAAAAAACAAAAACGTTTTGCCAAAGCATTTGCTCACTATTTTGCCCAAATTTTAACTTCCTAGCTCAAAGGATGGCTGAGATATTGCCTGGACAAATAAACGAGCAAGTAAGAAAACACAAACAAACGGAGTGAAAACTGAGTACTCTCTTTCAGCGCGCATCATTGCCGAGCCCCCTTCGGTGCCCGGCAATGACATCATTGCAGCGCCTGGAGATGGAATAGGAAAGGAGCGGTGTACAATACTATGAGTTACTAGATTTGATGTGGCTATGGGTAGAGAAGGGCAACTAGGACAGTGCCATGTAGCCATATGTAGAGCTAATAGGGTTTTGGGTGGTAGTCATCGAGGAATAAATTACAGCATCTAAATAGGTAGTTTTAACACTGTATCGGCATTTAGTGAGGTCAGTCAGTTCTAATAGATGATATGTAATAATTGAGATTGGTATAAATCCAATTTCAATTGAATTATATACTTGAACACTGAAGAAGACAAAATCACTTTTTAGCACTTTCAAAACACTTCCGTTTAGCAGGACATGGACAAATTACTATGGCATTTTAAATCATCACGACCAATCAATCCTCGACCCCAATACTTCATCGGTGTACGGCAGTATTTCAGGGCATCACAAAAAAAAGGAAAAAAAAATACATTTATTCAAAATATCAATAGGATTGGGACAGCACCGGGCAACGCCGCATACCCCTTCTCGTATTAAGGTAAGCATGTGGAAGTGAAAATTTTTATAATGCTCAGATGTCATAACTCAGAGGTTAAATTATTTTAAAAGATTTTTGCTTCCTCGTAACAGTTAAATAGTTTTGGGGCAAATGTATATATATATATATATATATATATATATATATATATATAGTTACGGTTCTTCGCCGCCCTTCTTCCCCTTGCCAAAGGGGGGATGAATCCCCTTGTTCTTTCTGGGCTTGGCGGAACCGAGGCTTGACAGGTCCCTTCTGGGCAAACGCAGAGTAGGGTCTCGGGACCAATTCTCGCTCGTACCTAATTCCCTGTGCCGCCACGGAAGTGAGGTAACAAGCCTCGCACAAGCCACGTGTGGTTTGCGTACACCGAGCGGATTGAGTACCACATGGTCCATGCAGTCTTAGTTAGTGGAACCCGATTTGAGCGATCCTATTCGTACCATGCTTAGCCAATGAAGAAACCACAGAAACGATCGAATGGAAAAAAGGAAGAACACAGGTTTAATTATTCCCAGACATATGTACAAAGATCGGGGACGCAGAGACACAGGGCAGCACTTAATCAATCTTATCTTATTCCCCGGACTCGGGCCAGTCTCACACTCACACAGGGAATTGCAGATGTTGATGTTCAGCCAACGCGTCGACGTGGTCATCCAGGAACGGCCCCGTCTGGCTCTCCACGGTCCCAGCACGTCCCGCGAAGATTGCTGCAGGCGATGGCAGGAACCTCGTGGCGTGTCTCCCGAACAAGGGCAGATAATGAGGTGGGATGGCAAACGCGGGACTCAGCGCGGCTGGCGATTACTTAGCCGTTCTCACTCGCGCGGCTTAATGCGCCGTATATCGATGGGCCTCAAACTCAACCGAGCGTCACTTATGAAAGCACGTATTTCGGTTCATGCGCGTCTGGCTGCGCCCGTGTATCTTTCACAGTTCTCTGAGGCCGACAACTCCTCTTCCTCGATCCCTCCAGGTTGGTTAGTGCATGCGAGTTCTTCCTGGGCAGGTCCTTTGTTCAACGAGTCCTTCTCTCTCATCAGCGAGTCCTTTCAGGCAGCAGTCCTTCTCTTTCATCAGCGAGTCCTTTCATCAATCCTTTTTGCATGAGTCATTCTCATTAGTCCCTCTCTCATGAGTCCTCTCGGGGGCTTTTCGCAAAGTGTTATATAGCTACACCCCCGAACCTTCTGGAACCCCCTCAAACCTTCTCACCACGCCCTGTGACGCAATGCTGCCGCCACCACCTCTGAGCCCTGATTGGCGGCTCGTGCTTACCGTCAGCGCTTCTGCCGCTCCGCCCTCGGCTCCGCCCCGACCCTCCTAGCCTGCCTCGTGTTAACTCGCCCAAAACGAAACAAAGTTAGCGCAAAGGGGGCATGAGGCTTAGGGTAGCTGGAAAATCGGTGGAAGTAGGGCCTATTCTCCTGACTCTACTCAACGCAGAACTAACAATGGAAAAGGACACAGCTTACAAATACTAAGACATAACTATACTATCGCGAGGCTACGTGTTGCTTGTGTGACTAACTATGAGGGGGAAATTTTAACCTTTATTATACTCACTATACAAACTCAAAACTGCAACAATATATACATATATTATATATACATATGTGTATATATATATATAGGCTATGAGCCGAGGGGTCGACCATGCTCAATCAGAGGGAGGATGGCTAACAGTTATTTTTGGCAAGGCCAAGGTCCCTAGTGCTGAAAAAAATGTGATAGCAGTGTGAAACTCTTAGCCGTATCTGTGTTATCATCACATTTGTCAGATCACCCATTTATCGCTTTTCGGGTCATTTTTCCCGCTTAAGATTTAGGGGGTGGGGTTAGTTTTTTGGCTCTCAAATAATATCACGTGTATATATCAGCTAGTGTGGTATATCAGGTAAAAGGTTATTGAATTACCTTTCAAATGATGTATAGAAAGTGCCTGTGTGATCTATAGTAACCTCTTTATAATGATTATTAAAACATAATTATTTCCACCAACTCTCAAAACTTCATCACAAAATCCCCAATTTTAGGAACAAAAATAGGCAAAAATCAAAAGGTATGTAAAAGGTATGTTTCGATTTGAGACACACATACAGTATAATTAGAGTCAATATCCTCACACATATGATCATGATGTGCTATGAAATTCAATGCAATATGTGTAGACATGCTAATACGAATGTTGTCATCAATGTCAATATTTTCATTATATTTTAGGTGATTTGCAACCATGACAGCGGTGCACGACATCTAATGTATTTCTCTTTGTAGATTTGTTGGTGCAGAATACATTTTTAAGCAACTATAGCAACTGATGCTAATTTGTAGTAGTGGTGGTGGTGGTGGTCTCATTCGATATTATGTGTCTTTCCAGGTGAGACGGTGGTGGTGATATTGGTGGTGGTGAAACAGAGTGTACCGCAGATAGACAATTGAACAAATACTTGCAATGGAGATTGCGATCACTCAGAAAGTTCCCAAGGACGTTTGTATCATTCATAAGCTATCGTTAGATGTCAAACCAGAAGATCCGCTCATAAGCCCTCAAACATTCGATTCGTGGACTACATTGCTGGATGCGGCCAAAATACGGAACCATGCACCCATTCTCGACCTTGCTCAGTCGCTGCCAGAGAAGGAGATTCCCCGAGTATTCTACCACAGGCAGTGCAGGAGCGTGTTCACCATGAAGCGAGATTTGGAAGCACTGAAACGAAAAGCTGAATCCAATTTAACCGACGATGCTGCTGCAACATGTTCAGCGAGCAAGAGACAAGCCAGAAGGGCATCTTCGGAATCACGCATCTATGAACCGGATTGTATATTCTGTGGAAAGACCAAGTGGTGCAAGGGAACGTCATCCCGTGAAAAGTTGAGCAAGGCTGTTGATCTGAGAACAGATGAAACACTGCGAAACAGCGCCGTGCGTAAATGTGACACGAAATTCATGGCTGCCACAAGTAGAGACATTGTGGCAGCTGAAGCACGATACCATTTCTCTTGCTACAGAAGTTACACGAGACCAAGCACTAAAGATGCACATGACAGAAACACGGCCGCCACAAACGAATCTGACTACACTGAAGAAGAAGCATACAATGAGTTGCTAGTATACATCCGGAACCATATAATCCCGAATAAGGAAATTGTTAGGATGACAACGCTGGTAGAGCACCTACAATCGATAATGACATCAAGAGGGTTGCATGGGATAAGAACTGCTACAAGAAAAAACCTCGCACGGAAACTGGAAACTGATCTTGGAAATAGCGTTCACATCTTTCAAGACAACAGTGGAAAACTGATTGTCGTACCTGATAATGTAACACTACAAGATGCTGTCAAAGAAATACAAACACTTAAACAACAACTGAGCATTTGGAAAGGGAAATCATCAAACATGTCCAAAGTCATTGATCAGACATCGACACACATCAGATCGATGATAAGGAAGGATAACAAACCAACTCCATGGCCCTATCATCCAGCCGACGTCGACAATGACTCTTTCGTCGTTCCCGTCTATCTCCAGCGCTTTATGCTTGGCCTCTTGACTGGAGATCCGGAAAACGAGCTTCCATCAAACAGGGTCATCATGCTGATGCAATCTTTCAGCCAGGACATTATCTATGCAGTGAGCTGTGGACAACAAAAGCCTCCGAAACACATGTTGCTCCCATATGCAGTTAAGACTCTCACAGGGAACGTAGAACTAATTCGCACATTGAACCATCTTGGACATGCAATATCCTACACTCAACTGGAGGAAAATGACACTGCACTAAAACTCATCAGAACCAACAAAGATGTGCAGGATGCATGTACACAGCTGGGAGAGGACTGGGACGTCAGTGAGGAACTGATGGATAAATTGGAGAACTTCACTTGTCTCATGTACGCACCGAAGTCGGGGACAGTGAAGGTGAATGACTTGAGATATCACCTGTTCTGTGCCAAGAGGGGAGAGATCGACAGTCACCAGCTACCTCCGTGCAAAGACTGCTTAACCAAACATGCACAGCGAGCCAACTATCAAGCCGCTATTTGGAAGAGGAGTCTCAAGATGGATCCAGCAGTACCGAGTCCAATCGGGAAAGGATAGCACTGGGATACCCAGGATGGTCGCGTGCAGCTGGCAGTCGACTGGATGCAAGGACAGCCCGCACCACAGGCGGTTCTGGATTTACTGGCATGCACCTGTTCGAAAAGATGCACACTACCCATGTGTGTCTGCATGGCCAGTGGTTTGAAGTGCACAGACATGTGCAAACTCACCACATGTGACAACCAGAGAGTGTATGGTGAGAGTGATGACAGTTCGGCAGAAGACGATGAAGAAGACGACGACGATGACGAGGATAACTTCTGAATTGTAGAACTGTATGGAGAAAGATCATGTACATATGTGTAACAAATATGGTGTACGCTGAATTGATAACTCGTGTACTTTATGGTATGATGTCTATAAATATATGTTGCTTAAATAGAAAGTACATTGTTTTCCTTTGGTTTACTTTATGTATAGCTGGTAATATAAGAGAACCATACAACACTACAAGACTAAAAACGTTTGCATGAATATGATGTAAATTATCTCGCCAAGTTAGGGTACATCAGGATACATACATATACGTGGAGTAGGTTAATCATCACATGCATCATACGTCTGTGGTATATTCAAGAACACCACATACAGTTTGGTCATAATGCCTTCATATTTTTAGAATTAGACATTTCTGACACCAATTTCAGTACTTTTTGGCCTATATATGGCTGACATCCCAATATTATATATACTATTTTTAGACCAATAATGGTATACAAACTATATACATGCTGTCGGTCAAAAATCGTAAAATGTAAATCAATATATCATAAGAGCGGAAAGATATACATTTATGGATTTTAGGTCATGGTTACAGCAACTACTGTATATTGGATTTTCTCATCTTTATCAAGGTGTATGAGATTTAAGGCCCAAATTTGACTTTAATCATACTGTGTGTTTCTCAAATTCAAAAATTCATTTAATATCCGCCAAACTGAATTTTTGCCTAATTTTGTTTTCATTGGGGATTTTGTGATAAATTTTTGAGGGTTGGCGGAAATAATTATGTTTTAATGATCATAAAGAGGTTACTATATATCACACAGGCACTTTCTATACATCATGTGAAAGATAATTCAATTACCTTTCACCTGGTATACAACACTAACTGATACATATAGGAGATATTATTTGAAAGCCCCAAAACGAACCCGACCCCCTAAATCTTAGGCGGAAAAATTACCGAAAGCGTTATTGGGGTGGTCTGACAAATGTGATGATAACACAGATACGGCTAAGAGTTTCACACTGCTATCACATTTTTTTCAGCACTAGGGTCCCTGGCCTTGCCAAAAATAACTGTTAGCCATCCTCCCTCTGATTGAGCATAATGTCGAAAATTTGAGGGTCTGGCTCATAGCCTAATATATATATATATATATATATATATATATATATATATATATATATATATATATATATATATATATACTGTATATATATATATATATTTTCAATCACTGTATATAGTCATGTGGCGTTCCTGTATATACAGTCATGTGAAAAAGTAAGTACACCCCATGTAAAGTTTTGACTTTTTCAACATATTTCAACATATAGCTATTTGATCTTCATTTCAACAATATTGATAGATAAAGGTGATATAATATAACAAATATCATGAAACATTTACATTTTGTAGTCCATTGTATAATTTAAATAAATATAAATGCAAATTTCGCATGTGGAAAAAGTAAGTACACCCTTGGCTCCAACAGGTGGTATTGCCCCCTTTGGCAGAAACAACCTCAAGTAGGCGTTTCTTATAACTGTCTACCAGTCTCTGACATCAACTGGGAGAAATTTTTGCCCACTCCTCCTTGCAGAATTATTTGAGCTGTGTGATGTTTGAGTGGATTCTTGCATGCACAGCTCGTTTCAAATCCCCCCACAACATCTTGATTGGATTTGGATCTGGGCTTTGACTTGGCCATTCCAGACCCTCCATTGCTTTCTTTTCAGCCATTCCTTGGTGGATTTACTGGTATGTTTAGGGTCATTGTCATGTTGCAAGGTTCACCTTCGGTTGAGCTTCAACTTTCCGACAGATGGCCTCACATTATCCTCAAGCAGCCTCTGGTACAATGAAGAATTCATAGTGGATTATATGATGGTGAGCTGCCCAGGCCCTGATGCAGCAAAGCTGCCCCAAACCATAATATTTCCACCACCATGCTTTACAGTTGGTATCAGGTTCTTGTGGTCAAATGCTGTCTTTGGTTTTTGCCAAACATGTCTTCTGGTACTGTGGCCAAATAGCTCTACCTTTGACTCATCTGTCCAGAGCACATTGTTCCAGAAGTGCTGGTCTTTGCCTAGGTGTTCATTGGCAAACTTTAGTCTTGCCCTGATGTTCTTTCTGGACAGCAAAGGTTTCCTCCTGGCACACCTCCCATGTAGATCAAATTTGTGCAGCCTCATTCTAATGGTAGACTCGTGCACTTTGACATCAACAGTGGCAAGAGCTACCTGTAGGTCCTGTGATGACATTCTGGGGTTCTTAGAGACTTCTTTCAGCATCTTGCGGTCTGCTCTCGGGCTGAACTTGCTGGGGCGGCCTGGCCTGAACAAGTTGGCAGTTGTTTGGAATCTTCTCCACTTGTAGATGATGTTCTGAACAGTCGAATGATTGATTTCAAATTGTTTGGAGATCTTTTTAAATCCCTTCCCAGACTCGTAGGCATCTATAACCTTCTTTCTGAAGGCCTCAGAGAGCTCTTTTGATCTAGGCATTTAATTGTGACGCCATACACTTCAACAACAAAGAGCAAACCAAACTAAATGTCTGAGGTTTAAAAAAGACAGGTTCCTCCAAGATCCCCTCTAATGATATTATAATCACTAGGGCATGCCCGTACTATATATAAGCTAGGACGTGCCCGTACGTGGGTGCCCGTTCCTTGCCAAAAAAAAAAAAAAAAAAAATTTGTGTAGGGGTGTGTGTGTGTAAACATCCTAGGGCGTGCCCGTACGTGGGTGCAAAAAAACATGCGTGCAAACAACAACAACAAAAAAAAACTTTGAAACCACGTGGCAGTAACGACCACAGAACCACCCCTCTATTTACATGAATGGTTTGGTCCATTCGCAACGACCACAGAACCCCCCCCCCCCCTCTATTTACATGAAATGGTTTGGTCCAAAGCGAACGGCTTGCGGTGTTTGGTAAAGAAATCGCCATAGCTCGGTAACTACTTGTCCGATTAATTTCAAACCTTGAAAAGGCACATCCTCGGGTCCCCAGCAATATACCTGGCAAGTTTCAAGTATATCGGACCGGTAGTTGTCGAGAAACAGCGGTCACAGACAAACATACACACATACACACATACAAACACACATACACACATACACACAGAGATTAATGGAATTATAGATAGATTTACACCTGAGCTGGTGCACCTCATTCTAATTATTAGGTTTTTGAAGCAGTGATAAATGTGGGGGTGTACTTACTTTTTCCACATGCAAAATTTGCATTTATGTTCATTTAAATTGTACAATGGACTACAAAATGTAAATGTTTCATGATATTTGTTGTATTATATCACCTTTATCTATCAATATTGTTGAAATGAAGATCAAATAGCTGTATGTTGAAATATGTTGAAAAAGTCAAAACTTTACATGGGGTGTACTTACTTTTTCACGTGACTGTATGTATGTATGTATATATATATATTGTTACGGGTCGCGGACAAGATGTTACTTTGGGCCGAGCGGATGGTCAACCGCGACCGTTACAGGATCCCCGATTAGCCCGACTCCCCCAAACGTTGACCATATCGCGCCACAGGTATTCAATTTGGAAACCTCTAAAGCGACCGAAAGAGAAGCAAGAGAGGAGGAAGACAGAGTACAGAGGAAGAACAGATTTATTATACACACACAAGCAAAAAGGAGCAATCAAGTTATTTACAAGCAATGGATGGAAGAAGCAGGTGACACAGGGAAATCATTAGCTTATACTATGCAGTTTACTTATAAACCCCAGGACAACATTCAAGACAGATGACGTTCACACTTACACGGGGGAAATTGCAGGCAGGTATGGCTTGAGGATGGATGGTTGTTTTGGGAGGCCATGGAGGGTCCAGCGTGGATTGCTGCCTGGCGTGCCCTTTTCGTGGCCTGCGTCCTCTTAGCTGCAGCGCAGCTGGTCGCACGATGGCTCGCAGGCTCGGTCACACCTGCTCGTTCAGGCGTCTTCCTTCTCCCCAGCAACAACGAGCGACAGCAAGCAAGAGAGGACAGGGTAAGAGCAAGAGGACGGGGTCAGAGCAAGAGCAAGAAGAGGACGGGGTCAGAGCCAGAGAGTAAGAGGACGGGGTCAGAGCAAGAGGACGGAGTGCGTCCCGCGGCGGTTTATATTGGTTTCTCACTGAACCTTCGCGCACTTTCTCGGGGGTTCCCGCTCCGCCCTCTCTTAGCCAAACCCCTTGTTCTGGCTTGGATGAGCGGGGCCGACTTACTCCTCCCCCCTATGACGAGGGGGGCGACCCGTCTTCTCTAGCCACTCCCCTTGTTCGTAATGGCCGCAAATGCCGAAAACCAGTCAGCAGCTGCAGGTAATGCGCCGTCACGTTGCACAGCAGTTCAGTACTGCAATAAACGGTTGCTGTCAAAGCTCAAGTGGGGGAATCCCTGGCACTTGAGCTGCCATGGATCATCGGACGGGCCTACGCTTATTTCGTTTGATGCAATGCAGAGTCAATCTAGTGGGAAACACATAATTAGCCTACATAGAATAAGGAAATAAGCTATTTTAAAAAGATATATCGTGGCCTGTCTGTAGGTTCATGGAATTAACTAGGGGGACGTCTTTCGATCTTATTTACTCTACGAGGGCCAGTTAACACACAGCAAACCAGTTCTCACATTCTTTACACTTTCTAAATTCGTTACACTGCACCCTCCTTTCTTCAGGTCCGTGCCCGGGCCTACAACTTTAATTTAGTGTGACACGTAGGTGTAGTTCCCTCTACTTTTAACCTGACCCTGAGTGTGACGATTTTAAAACACAAATAAGTATGTCCCCCTATTGCATTGCACCCTTTCTAACAGACTCAAGCCCACAGCTAACCGAATTACGGAATTGTTCTCAAACTATACATTTACGGTGGGGAGCATTATTTAAAGTGACGTTATTTCTTATTTACAACGCAACCCAGGACCTGTGTTTTTTTCCTTTTTAGGGAACAAGAAAAAAAAATTCCTGTTGGGAGGGAGGAGACAGCACGCATTGCATTGATGCACCAGTACCAATACCACCAAAGCACCCAAAAGCACCACAAAGCACCAAAAGCACCACTCGGTGCACAGTCACCACTGTTCATAATAAACACAACAAAACAACTGGTGGTGGTCTTCTCTTTTTCTGCTGGGCCGATGTTCTTCCCGACGTCTTCTGGCTTCATGCGGCCTACTTGGAAATAATAAAAAGCACAACTTGTGTTCATTTTTATTGAGGGCCTCAGGGGCCAACTAAGGGTGGTCCACCTGTTTGGCATAGGTGCCACCTTACCGAGGTCCGCAAGCAAGATTCCCTGGCCACTATGGCCGGTCTCCAACAGAGGTGCCCTGCCCCAGAACCTGGGGTCCATCAAGTGGTACTTGGCCGCAGAACAGCGGTCCATAAAGTGGTACATCAACGCAATGCATGCTGGTTCTGAGAATCTCGTGCGCACAATGGCCACCTCACGCACGCTCCCCTCGGCGCCCAATGGCGCACAGGTCCTCAAGTGGGAGACAAAAGGGGGGGAGACAAATGAGCGAGGGGTAAGGTCACAAGGGTACACGTCAATAAAGGCAATGCAGGGTGAAGTGCGTACGGAGAGCGAAGTGAGAAAAACTCGTCCCTACCGTACATCACCCCCCCCTGTCACCTACACTACCCTTGCCCTTACCCCATATTTACAACAATTTACACCTTTACAAATTCGTCACTACGTCTTGTCTTCCCCATCTTTCCCTTCTACACCAAATTCGTCTCCAATCCCCCTATCCAAAATTTGCCATCACCAATTCATCATCAATCCTCACAAGGAGGGAGAGATGGAATTACGCACAATGTCACACCCACGTCATGATGCGTCTCACAATCCAAAACATTTGCATTAATGAAAAATAATAAAACATGGCATGGTGTGGAGTTACCTCATCTCAGGTGAGTGGATGCAGATGGTACGAGGAAACTCCAATCCTAACTATCCTCTAAATGACCTTAACACACTTTACACTACCCGGGGTCTTTCCCTGCCAATCCATTGGCCAACTTACACTATGGGTTCTAAAAACCAATTCCCATTGACCAAACTGTGGTGCTGCTCAATTTGGGGTCTCACTCCCCCGATTCATCTCCCGGTGCCCTTGCACAATTTCTGGGCTGGGGCGTGTAGCTCTCCCAGCAGGTCTACCCACCTGCACACCTCCACCACTGTAGTTGCCACCCGAGCTTACCCAGCTCCTCACCCTAACCTAACTAACTGGGGAAGGCCCCTCCTGGCTCTGTCACCCCTTGGTGCCCTCTGGCACTGGGCTACCCGGGTCCATCCTCCGGATCCTCGGGCCCCATCCACAACAACTCTACCGGCTCCCAGAGCCCACCTGCGGCCTCACCTGGCCGACATCCTCACAGTGGTGGAGTGCCCAAACCAACTACACACACTAACAGGCTACACGCCCAGCCATTTCCACAACACTAATGCACCCATCCAAACATCATTCTTCCAACCGCACCACAGATGCCAATATCCAACCACAATTTACCTGTACCCTCTACCTAACACTTACACTACCCGCCCCGGGTATCCGTGATGGGGGTCCATCCTTCCCCCATTCACACCTTCGCACCATCCACTCCACTCCACAATTTCCACCATACTCACTCCACGACCATCCATTCCAATACTCCAGATATTCCACACTACCATTTATTCCACACAACCATTCTCCATACCTGTTGTTGCACACCTGTGCACTCACACCTGGTGCCACCTGCACCCTCCTCCTCTTCCTGGACCATTTGGTCAGCACAATACACAATCACCTTCACTCACTCATACGCTGCTCCACACACCTGTCCAGTTGCACACCTGTGCAATCTCACCTGTTCAATCCTCAAACACACGGCATCATCTCATCTAACTACTCCCCTCTGAAACTTGCGCTTCCCAGTCGTCCCTTTAAACTATTGCGCTCCCACGTCATTATCATCCACACTAAACTACCTGCGTCCCCACTGCAGGTATCCTTGTCACTAACTAATCTTAACGTTACCTAATGTCATCTTCTAGGTCCCTACACACAATATCCTAACCCACCCGGGCTAGTTTTCACTGCCATCAACCCCATAAGCTAGTGCTCTTTGCCCCCCCCCCCCCGCTGTGAGGGATGGTGGATTGCCCATCCCACCACATCGGGGAGGTCCCACTATCAATTTTGCACATCAAATTTCAACCAATCAAAAATTTTGTATTTACTGCCAATTCTATTCACTTTTCTAAATTTCGGATCAAAACACTATCACTATCACCATCATCACAGTCCACTATATCCTAGCCTCGGTGCGTCATGACATCATTAAACTCGGCTTCGCAAAGCCGAGCAATGAATTCGGGTGGTTTGGTCGCCTGCAGGTTGAATCCGTCCGGCTTTCGGTTCAAGGGATGTGGTTTGGTCGGGCCGAGATTCCACGCACCATCTCGGCGCGGTACCTTGCGGTCCCGGGCCCGATGACTCAACTCCCCCAGTCAGAACCCCGTCCCCGCCAGGGGGCACCGTTCCGCTTCCTCCCATTCGCCCTTGAACCGGACCGGTCGCCTCGCCCGACAAGGCCCGGACTCGACCGTGCAGGGCGGGGCCAAGCCCGAATCGGCAACGACGCTTCGAAGAGAAGCGACGCAGCATCGATCCGCGCCGGGCCTCGCATCCAACAAAGCACACCGCACCCCGAGTGCTCGCATCGGCTATCCGTCGCTCTAACCGCTAACCCGGTTACCGTCGATGCTTCACCTGCATGCTCACACGCATACGCTACCCCTTTCACCCTCACCGAGCTCGGTGCTACAACGCCGTCCGTACATTCCACCAACGCTCTACCTGTTACACACCACACCTCTCGCGCACACTCTTGTGCCCACTCGCCGTTCGCACACCTCGGTCCACACCTCTCCTCCGTTACGTCCTCCGTAACACTCACCATGGGCGTGCACTCTGGCATCCACCCACTAACGCGCTCAAATGGGCTCTCCCACACCCGCGCAACCACCAACTCAGGTGTGCTTCCTCGCACACGTTCCACCACCACCTTACTCTCCGTGTCACACTCCGTACACCCCGACGTGCATTCTCGCTCGCACTCGGTTTCACTCCCACACTTTATAACACACCCACTCGCCGACGCACACTTTTTCCTCACACGCGTGCCATTTCCACTCACACGGGACCCTTCACCAACGCCCGGGTGCCATATCGATCCCAATCGCGCGACAATTCTCTTGTCGTTAAACATCCTCCTGCAAAATCTCCCCGCACAATACACAGCACGTCTCACCTTCGGGGTTCTTCTTCCTCCCTGCACCAAAACCTGCAAACTTCCATTCGGGTTAAGCACAGCATCGTGATGTGAGCAGGGACTTTGCACATTTTCCATCTTTTCCTGCAATTCCCGGGCTACCTCCGTCATCTCTTCAATTTTAATTCCCAGCACTGCTTTTTCTTTATTCACCTCGACGACCGCTGGCTTTAATAAAACACCCTCCTCTACCTCAGCGGTCGCCGGCTTTTCCAAACCCCGGGTCGCGATTTCTACCCCTGTCATTGTACCCGTGCTTTCCTCCGCTTCGCTCAACCGGTGCTTCTCGACCCGCGTTACCTCCTCGTGCACCCCTGGGACCCTCTCGCCCACCATGCGGTCTCTGTCCCTCTGCTCCATATCGGCCCTCATTCCGTTCGTTTTTGCATCAATTTTGTTTCCCAGGTCACTTTTGAATTGCTCCCTCATCTCGGCCATAAGGGCCTCCATTTCAGCCATGAATGATTGCACGTCTTCCACCGTTGGTACAAAGGGCGCGGCTCTCGCCGCCATGTACGAGGCGCCATTTTGTGCCTCTTCAACCACGTGTGTGAGGGCGCCATTTTGTGCACCTGATACTCCCTCAACCACATTGCCATTGCTCTCCTCCTCCCTTTCCTCCACATACATTTCCCCGAGGTCCTGGGTTACCCCTAACCCGTCTATCTCCCCCACCGACATCCGATCGCCTTGATTGTCCATGGCGCGATCTCAAAATTCGGGTTTTATAAAACAGCAAAATTTCGGCAGCTCGTAATTTTGACCAAATTTTTTCCTACACGTTTTAAAAATTTGGTTCGGGCCTCGTATCCCACTCCTGACACCAATTGTTATGGGTCGCGGACGAGATGTTACTTTGGGCCGAGCGGATGGTCAACCGCGACCGTTACAGGATCCCCGATTAGCCCGACTCGCCCAAACTTTGACCAAATCGCGCCACAGGTATTCAATTTGGAAACCTCTAAAGCGACCGAAAGAAAAGGAAGAGAGGAGGAAGACAGAGTACAGAGGAAGAACAGATTTATTATACACACACAAGCAAAAAGGAGCAATCAAGTTATTTACAAGCAATGGATGGAAGAAGCAGGTGACACAGGGAAATCATTAGCTTATACTATGCAGTTTACTTATAAACCCCAGGACAACATTCAAGACAGACGACGTTCACACTTACATGGGCGAAATTGCAGGCAGATATGGCTTGAGGATGGATGGTTGTTTTGGGAGGCAATGGAGGGTCCAGCGTGGATTGCTGCCTGGTGCGCCCTTTTCGTGGCCTGCGTCCTCTTAGCTGCAGCGCAGCTGGTCGCACGATGGCTCGCAGGCTCGGTCACACCTGCTCGTTCAGGCATCTTCCTTCTCCCCAGCAACAACGAGCGACAGCAAGCAAGAGAGGACGGGGTAAGAGCAAGAGGACGGGGTCAGAGCAAGAGCAAGAAGAGGACGGGGTCAGAGCCAGAGAGTAGGAGGACGGGGTCAGAGCAAGAGGACGGAGTGCGTCCCGCGGCGGTTTATATTGGTTTCTCACCGAACCTTCGCGCACTTTCTCGGGGGTTCCCGCTCCGCCCTCTCTTAGCCAATCCCCGTGTTCTGGGTTGGATGAGCGGGGCCGACTTACTCCTCCCCCCTATGACGAGGGGGGCGACCCGTCTTCTCTAGCCACTCCCCTTGTTCGTAATGGCCGCAAATGCCGAAAACCGGTCAGCAGCTGCAGGTAATGCGCCGTCACGTTGCACAGCAGTTCAGTACTGCAATAAACGGTTGCTGTCAAAGCTCAAGTGGGGGAATCCCTGGCACTTGAGCTGCCATGGATCATCGGAGGGGCCTACGCTTATTTCGTTTGATGCAATGCAGAGTCAATCTAGTGGGAAACACATATTTAGCCTACATAGAATAAGGAAATAAGCTATTTAAAAAAGATATATCGTGGCCTGTCTGTAGGTTCATGGAATTAACTAGGGGGACGTCTTTCGATCTTATTTACTCTACGAGGGCCAGTTAAAACACAGCAAACCAGTTCTCACATTCTTTACACTTTCCAAATTCGTTACAATATATATATATATATATATATATATATATATATATATATATATATATATATATATATATATATATATAATATATATAATATAAAGCTCAGTTGACTTTTTGCTCCACCAAATAACAGCGAAACGGTGTTGAGTAAAAGGGTGAAAATTCTACAGATGCTGTGATAAATAACTACCTCTGTCGGTTTGAATGTTTGAAAGAGAATAGACGTCTGGATCAATTTTTGAATTAAATTTAAATCCCGATTTATATATATATAAACATGAGTTGTCTGTGTGTGTGTCAACGTTTTATTCAGATGGCCGAACGGATCTTCATCAAACTTTCAGAGGTTCTTCAGTGACTGCCTGTGAGTGTTTTAGGCAAAAAAATAAAATAATAATAATTGAAACAAAAAAAGTTCGTTTTTTAGGAGTTAAAAAAAAAAGAACAAAAAACCGCTCGATAGTGCCGAAGCCTTTTTAAATGAATGACAGTTATATACAAGTACACATTCGCATAAATAAATACAAAACAATTACCAGACATTTGATTGCCAATAAATCAAACAATTCTGGAAGTGTACGAATTTGTTAGAATGGCTTCTTCTTCTTCCTGATCGGCATCACACTTAACTCAGAAACGTGAGCCACATTCATTCAGAAACGTGAGCCACATTCACTCAGAAACGTGGGCCACTCCCCTTCCTCTCCTGCCTCCCCGCTCCCCTTATATGAAAGACATATGAAAGCCCGCCTGGAGATTGCAAAAAAGCACCTAAAGGACTCTCAGACTGTGAGAAACAAGATTCTGTGGACTTTCATGTGTCTTTCACTGAGGAGAGGCTTCCGTTCTGCCACTCTGCCATAAAGCCCAGATCGGTGGAGTGTTGCAGTGATGGTTGTCCTTCTGGAAGTTTCTCCCATCTCCACACAGGATCTCTGGAGCTCAGCCAGAGTGACTATCGGGTTCTTGGTCACCTCTCTTACCAAGGCCCTTCTCCCCCGATTGCTAGGTTTAGCCGGGCGGCCAGTTCTAGTAAGAGTCCTGGTTGTTCCAAACTTCTTCCATTTGCATTTGTTTTCAGAAACTGCGCATGATGTACAATTCCTTCCACACCACGGGGTTTAAGCTTGCTTTCAAACTTATCACTTTCATTTATCAAAACAACCAACCTCAGGTTATATTAGCACTCTGAGTTATGAAGTCTCCTCGATTGCAACCGTTTTTTAACCACTTACACTACTGGTCAAAATTTTAGAACACTTCAATTTTTCCAGTTTTTATTAAAGCCAAGGTGTCAGTGAGTACAGTTTCCTACACCATCAAAAGGCACTTGGAAACTGGAGGAAACTCTGACAGGAAGAGGTCTGGCAGACCCAAAGCCACAACAGAATCAGAAGACAAGTTCCTGAGAGTCAACAGCTTGCGTGATTGGCGGCTCACAGGACAACAGCTTCAAGCACAGATTAACACTGGTCGAAGTAAGCAAGTCTCAATTTCAACTGTGAAGAGAAGACTTCGAGCTGCAGGTTTGACATGTCGAGTGGCAGTAAGAAAGCCATTGCTAAGATGCCAAAATAAGAAAAAGAGGCTTGCCTGGGCCATGAAGCACCGCCAGTGGACTACTGAAGACTGGAAGAAGGTCTTATGGACCGATGAATCAAAATTTGAAATCTTTGGTTCATCACGCAGGGTTTTTGTACGCCGTCGAGTTGGCAAAAGGATGGTTCCTCAGTGTGTGACACCAACTGTCAAACATGGAGGAGGAAGCGTGATGGTCTGGGGCTCTTTTGCTGGATCCAGAGTCGGTGACTTGCACAGAGTGACTGGCACCCTGAACCAAAAGGGCTACCACAGCATTTTGCAGCGCCATGTAATACCCTCTGGTATACGCCTAGTGGGTCAGGGGTTCATCCGACAGCAAGATAATGACCCTAAACACACCTCCAGGCTATGTCAAAACTACCTTCAAGGAAGAACAAGACGGAAGGCTTCAAATCATGGAATGGCCAGCACAGTCTCCAGACTTAAACCCCATCGAGCTGGTTTGGGATGAACTGGACAGAAGGGTGAAGGCAAAGCAACCTACAAGTGCAACACGTTTGTGGGAACTTCTGCAACAATGTTGGGAAGAACTTCCCGAACAATATTTGATTTCCATTGTAGAAAGAATTCCACGAGTGTGTTCGGGGGTTATATCTGAAAAGGTGGCTCCTTTGCCGAGTCAAAAATTTAAATTAAATTTTGTTAAATAAAACGTTTCTATGATTTCTTTTTTATCTCCAATTGTTTATGTGTTTTATTCTTAATTTCAGAGTAAATTGAGACATTAAACTGTGTAAATTCCAATAAAAACTGGAAAAATTGAGGTGTTCTAAAACTTTTGACCGGTAATGTAAATGTAACCTCAGATGGTGCGAGTCGACAAAATTTTGCTTTTTGGTACAAACTTATTTTATAAATACTTTTCTAATTTGCATATTTAATAATCACATACATCAACCGTTAAATGCAGACAATTTTCTTCCTTATAAAAAAACTACCGAAAATTCTGCATCATTTATTTACTTAGTTGTGGATCATTGAATGAAAAATATAGGCATCAGAGCAGGAATTGTTATTTCTGTAATCATAAAATTACTCAAATGTTGAAGAACATGTGCAATGAGAAATTACGAGATGCTTGATCAATGACGAAATCCAAGGAAAGTGCCAATGGCTCGGTTTCACAACAATGGCTCAATAAGCAGTGAGTGGGGTCGCTTTGATTGTGAAAAAGTAAACTATCATCCGGTGTATTTCAACAGGAAGTGAGTACAAGTTGTATTAGGGCTACCAATGTGCCCACTACTTTGCTAATTATTCTGCTACTCAATTCAGTTCTTTGCTAATTATTCAGTCAGAGTAACTAACAAGGTTCATTAACAGACACACACACACACACGCACACACAGAAAGTGTGGGGGGGGGGGGGTGGATGGACCAGAGATTTGGCTGACTTGAGTGGAAGGGAACATGAGATTTTGCGGGCCCGAGTGGAATGATATTTGGTGGATCTGAGTGTGAGGGGAGCCCGAGGTTTTGTGGGCCCGAGTGGAATGATATTTGGTGGATCTGAGTGTGAGGGGAGCCTGAGGTTTTGCGGGCCCGAGTGGAATGATATTTGGTGGATCTGAGTGTGAGGGGAGCCCGAGGTTTTGTGGGCCCGAGTGGAATGATATTTGGTGGATCTGAGTGTGAGGGGAGCCTGAGGTTTTGTGGGCCCGAGTGGATGATATTTGGTGGATCTGAGTGTGAGGGGAGCCTGAGGTTTTGTGGGCCCGAGTGGAATGATATTTGGTGGATCTGAGTGTGAGGGGAGCCTGAGGTTTTGTGGGCCCGAGTGGATGATATTTGGTGGATCTGAGTGTGAGGGGAGCCTGAGGTTTTGCGGGCCCGAGTGGAATGATATTTGGTGGATCTGAGTGTGAGGGGAGCCCGAGGTTTTGTGGGCCCGAGTGGATGATATTTGGTGGATCTGAGTGTGAGGGGAGCCCGAGGTTTTGTGGGCCCGAGTGGAATGATATTTGGTGGATCTGAGTATGAGGGGAGCCCGAGGTTTTGTGGGCCCGAGTGGAATGATATTTGGTGGATCTGAGTGTGAGGGGAGCCTGAGATTTTGTGGGCCCGAGTGGAATGATATTTGGTGGATCTGAGTGTGAGGGGAGCCTGAGGTTTTGTGGGCCCGAGTGGAATGATATTTGGTGGATCTGAGTGTGAGGGGAGCCTGAGGTTTTGTGGGCCCGAGTGGAATGATATTTGGTGGATCTGAGTGTGAGGGGAGCCCGAGGTTTTGTGGGCCCGAGTGGAATGATATTTGGTGGATCTGAGTGTGAGGGGAGCCTGAGATTTTGTGGGCCCGAGTGGAATGATATTTGGTGGATCTGAGTGTGAGGGGAGCCTGAGGTTTTGTGGGCCCGAGTGGAATGATATTTGGTGGATCTGCGTGTGAGGGGAGCCTGAGGTTTTGTGGGCCCGAGTGGAATGATATTTGGTGGATCTGAGTGTGAGGGGAGCCCGAGGTTTTGTGGGCCCGAGTGGAATGATATTTGGTGGATCTGAGTGTGAGGGGAGCCTGAGGTTTTGTGGGCCCGAGTGGAATGATATTTGGTGGATCTGAGTGTGAGGGGAGCCTGAGGTTTTGTGGGCCCGAGTGGAATGATATTTGGTGGATCTGAGTGTGAGGGGAGCCTGAGGTTTTGTGGGCCCGAGTGGATGATATTTGGTGGATCTGAGTGTGAGGGGAGCCCGAGGTTTTGTGGGCCCGAGTGGAATGATATTTGGTGGATCTGAGTGTGAGGGGAGCCTGAGGTTTTGTGGGCCAGAGTGGATGATATTTGGTGGATCTGAGTGTGAGGGGAGCCCGAGGTTTTGTGGGCCCGAGTGGAATGATATTTGGTGGATCTGAGTGTGAGGGGAGCCCGAGGTTTTGTGGGCCCGAGTGGAATGATATTTGGTGGATCTGAGTGTGAGGGGAGCCTGAGATTTTGTGGGCCCGAGTGGAATGATATTTGGTGGATCTGAGTGTGAGGGGAGCCCGAGGTTTTGTGGGCCCGAGTGGAATGATATTTGGTGGATCTGAGTGTGAGGGGAGCCTGAGATTTTGTGGGCCCGAGTGGAATGATATTTGGTGGATCTGAGTGTGAGGGGAGCCCGAGGTTTTGTGGGCCCGAGTGGAATGATATTTGGTGGATCTGAGTGTGAGGGGAGCCTGAGGTTTTGTGGGCCCGAGTGGAATGATATTTGGTGGATCTGAGTGTGAGGGGAGCCTGAGGTTTTGTGGGCCCGAGTGGAATGATATTTGGTGGATCTGAGTGTGAGGGGAGCCCGAGGTTTTGTGGGCCCGAGTGGAATGATATTTGGTGGATCTGAGTGTGAGGGGAGCCTGAGATTTTGTGGGCCCGAGTGGAATGATATTTGGTGGATCTGAGTGTGAGGGGAGCCTGAGGTTTTGTGGGCCCGAGTGGAATGATATTTGGTGGATCTGAGTGTGAGGGGAGCCTGAGGTTTTGTGGGCCCGAGTGGAATGATATTTGGTGGATCTGAGTGTGAGGGGAGCCCGAGGTTTTGTGGGCCCGAGTGGAATGATATTTGGTGGATCTGAGTGTGAGGGGAGCCTGAGGTTTCGTGGGCCCGAGTGGAATGATATTTGGTGGATCTGAGTGTGAGGGGAGCCTGAGGTTTTGTGGGCCCGAGTGGAATGATATTTGGTGGATCTGAGTGTGAGGGGAGCCTGAGGTTTTGTGGGCCCGAGTGGATGATATTTGGTGGATCTGAGTGTGAGGGGAGCCCGAGGTTTTGTGGGCCCGAGTGGAATGATATTTGGTGGATCTGAGTGTGAGGGGAGCCTGAGGTTTTGTGGGCCCGAGTGGATGATATTTCGTGGATCTGAGTGTGAGGGGAGCCCGAGGTTTTGTGGGCCCGAGTGGAATGATATTTGGTGGATCTGAGTGTGAGGGGAGCCCGAGGTTTTGTGGGCCCGAGTGGAATGATATTTGGTGGATCTGAGTGTGAGGGGAGCCTGAGATTTTGTGAGCCCGAGTGGAATGATATTTGGTGGATCTGAGTGTGAGGGGAGCCCGAGGTTTTGTGGGCCCGAGTGGAATGATATTTGGTGGATCTGAGTGTGAGGGGAGCCTGAGGTTTTGTGGGCCCGAGTGGAATGATATTTGGTGGATCTGAGTGTGAGGGGAGCCTGAGGTTTTGTGGGCCCGAGTGGAATGATATTTGGTGGATCTGAGTGTGAGGGGAGCCCGAGGTTTTGTGGGCCCGAGTGGAATGATATTTGGTGGATCTGAGTGTGAGGGGAGCCTGAGATTTTGTGGGCCCGAGTGGAATGATATTTGGTGGATCTGAGTGTGAGGGGAGCCTGAGGTTTTGTGGGCCCGAGTGGAATGATATTTGGTGGATCTGAGTGTGAGGGGAGCCTGAGGTTTTGTGGGCCCGAGTGGAATGATATTTGGTGGATCTGAGTGTGAGGGGAGCTTGAGGTTTTGTGGGCCCGAGTGGAATGATATTTGGTGGATCTGAGTGTGAGGGGAGCCTGAGGTTTTGTGGGCCCGAGTGGAATGATATTTGGTGGATCTGAGTGTGAGGGGAGCCTGAGGTTTTGTGGGCCCGAGTGGAATGATATTTGGTGGGTCTGAGTGTGAGGGGAGCCTGAGGTTTTGTGGGCCCGAGTGGAATGATATTTGGTGGATCTGAGTGTGAGGAGAGCCTGAGGTTTTGTGGGCCCGAGTGGAATGATATTTGGTGGATCTGAGTGTGAGGGGAGCCCGAGGTTTTGTGGGCCCGAGTGGAATGATATTTGGTGGATCTGAGTGTGAGGGGAGCCCGAGGTTTTGTGGGCCCGAGTGGAATGATATTTGGTGGATCTGAGTGTGAGGGGAGCCTGAGGTTTGGCAGACCTGAGCAGAAGGGGGGCCTGGGAAAGATGCGGATCAGTGGCTTTGATGCAAGCACACACACACACACACACACACACACACACACACATACACACACACACACACACACACATACACACACACACACACACACAAACATGGGTCATGACTTGCTCATACACATGCACTATTATGGCTTGCAGACATGTTTGGCTGTGGTTTTGCTTTTGGTTTTGCTTTGGCATGTTTTGTTTTGCATGACATCGTTCGCTGTGTATTGTATGCACACATATTATTTTTATGCATTATATACATATAGTGCACATGTTTTATTCTATACACACAGTATGTGTGACATGTATCGTGATATGTTGTGTACAAGCGTCTTGTGCATGACATATTGCACATATTTTGTGCGCACACGCATACACACATGATACACACACACACGCATACACATGTACATATGGGCGTACACACACACGCATACACATGTACATATGGGCGTACACACACACGCTAATAGAGGTGGATACTTTGAGACCCAGAAGATGTCCTTTACATCTCCTGAGGCCCACCTACACGTGGGAATAGCAGGCAAAAACAACTTACATACATAAACACACAAACACACACATACACTCATACATACACATACACACACACACACACACACACACACACACACACACATACACACACATACACTCATACATACACACACACACATACACATACACATGTACACATACACACACACACACACACACACACACACACACAAACACACATGCACACACACACACACACACACACACACACACACACACACACACACACACATACACACACATACACTCATACATACACACACACACATACACATACACATGTACACATACACACACATACACACACACACACACACACACACACACACACACACACACACACACACAAACACACATGCACACCCATACACACACACACACACACACACACACACACACATATACACATTTACACATACACACTTACATACACACACAGACACACACATACACATACACACGCATAGTCTTGCACACACATACATATACGTATCGAGAGCTGGGACAAACAGACAAAGAGACAAACAAACAGATACACAGACAAACAGACGAACAAACAGACAGACAAGCAGACGAAAAGACAGACAAACAGACAGGTGTGAAAACACAACATCTGTACACCTTTGTTAGCGAAGGTAACTACTTTCTGAATGCTAATGGGGATGGATCACCCAGTGAGTGGAGTGAAGCATCATCTCCTTACAAAGGAAATATTGGTGTAAATTCCACAGCTGTGTGTGCTCGTCAGTGACGAGGGATGGGACACAGTGCATGGTGTTTCTGCATTATTGCTCTGAGATTTACTGAATGTAAAGAACTACCAGTTACAATTATATGTAAATATATGTACAGGGAAAAGCTCACTATGTTTCCTTTCAGCAGGAGAGGGAACAATGAAAATGAAGAACAAGGAGAAGTTAAGGATGTGAGAAAAGCCCCTTCATGGGTGATTATTGTTTCTTGGAAGAGATTCAAGGAAAGAGTGAACATTAGCAGGAAAACCACTCGAAAGCTACATCATCATGCCTGGGCTCCATCTCCAACCAACCAGTGAAGTGCAATGCATGAATCATGAAGAGGAAAGAAAAGCTTTATTACTCGTTCTTTTTATCCTTCCAGCCAAACACGCTTCAACATTGCGGTACATTAAGTTTCCAAGGAAAAAAGTTATGCCTTCATTAAGGTTATTGTAAAAAACCCATATAATCACATACATGCATACCTTTTAAAAACCATTTTCATACCAGTCAATCTTAATATAATCCTATTGGAGCCACTTCATACCCCTAGCAACAAAGGAACCTTAATTTCGCCAAAGGTGACGCTTGTCCTTGGTCCAGCAACAAACTTTTTCTGGCTGATGGAAGTGACACTTATAATTCGAAAGCTAAGTCAGGCTGACATCGCTGCCTCCCTGAGTTTTACGAGCGGATTTAGGATTCTTAGGAAGTGGGAGTGGGTTCACTGACAAAGTGAGTGAGCTAATGTGCGTCATTCGACCGATGTGCCCATCCTCACATCATTCAAACTATCTTCTTTCCCCACTAACTATTTTACCTTTTTTGTAATATTTGAGAGGCCTGCTGTGCATTACAACATATTAAAATATGTAGAAAAAGTAAAGTTAGAACGAAAGAAAAATTATTCTGTTGCACTTAATGCAATTTCATTGCAAAATGCAATGACATTGTGTACCTGTGATTATAACACACTAGCAGGAGTACCCGGCAATGCCGGGGGGGGCAGGGGGGTTAGTGGGGGGGGAAGGGATCAGGAGAGGGAGGGGTGAGGAAGGGAGTGGGTGCAGTGGAAGGGGGAGGGAAGGTGAGGGGGGGGTGGGGTGGCTTTGACAGGCCCCTCCATTTTGGGGGAGGGGGAGGGAAGGTAAGGAGGAAAAAATTTCCCGTGCAAAGAGTGCTGAGACTCGAATTTCAAATTTCACCTATTGTTGCCTTATAGGCTGGATGCAGCTTATGGCTATTCCTACATGTGGACCCCTGTGACCCCAATATATGCAATACTTCTGTAGGCCGGCTATAGCATCCACTGCCACGGTTGACAGCTTTCAGTTTATTACAGGTATACAAGGAAATTGTAATACCATCTGCCACCATCACCATTTACGAATTTACGCCCATCTCCCAGTCCACCAAACTCCTGAATGAGGCCGCGGCCACATAGCCTATGTTACCCCCAGACGAAGTTGTATTTGTATTTGTACCCCGAGTAAAGTATATAAGTGGTTATAGCTGGAGTACCCGGCCTTGCTCAAGCGAAAATCAAACATTAACATATTTGAAATGAGGGCAAATATAATGGAAAAGCAATTGCATCCAAATCAGAATCCATCACAAATGTCAAATCATCGTTTTACCTTTTTGATGAACATATGCTGGTGAATGTGCCGTTCATCACGTTCTGAGTCAAGTATGATGACGTTCAGGAAAAATAAGAAGCCTCACTACCAACTTCATACTCTTCCAGAATTGTTTTATTATTTGTGTTCAAATGTCTGGTGATTGTTTTGTATTTATTTATGCGAATGTATACTTGTATATAACTATCATTAATCAAAAAGGCATAGGCACTATAGAGTGATTTAAAAAAAACCCCACAAAAACGAACTTTAAATATATATATATATATATATATATATATATATATATATATATATGTATATGTATATGTATTTATTTTTGCCTAAAACACTCCCAGACACTCACTGATGAACCTCTGAAAGTTTGACGAAGATCCGTTCAGCCATCTCTGAGAAAAATGGCGACGCACACAGACACACAGACACACAGACAGACCAACGGCTCTCTTATATAGTAAATGTGAAGAACAGCTATCGGGGATGCCTCTTCATGGTGGTTGTACCCCCCAATGCAATTCGGGGGCCGAATCTTCCCCAACATTTCTGATGCCCAGATTAGTCAGGGCAGCGTGGTCTCGGTTAGAGTGCCAATCGGTCACCATGGACCAGCCCTTTACCTCTTGTCTCTGTCTCTTTCTCTCTCTCTCTTTGTCACACTCTCTCTCTCTCTCTCTCTCTCTCTCTCTAATTCTGTCGTGTCCCTGACTTAATGAAGGCAGGGGTACACCATCCTAGATGTGGGGGATCTCTGGGTTGCTCCTGCGTCATTGATCAATCTGTGGAGGGGTTTTATACATGGCTCAATGCTCATGGAGGAGCTCCATGTCAACAGGCAGCAGGTTTACAAACTAGCAAAGGGTATGGGGGGGGGGGGGGGTAGATATACACAAGAAGGAAAGAGGGAATAACACAAAAAGGAGTAGTAATGGCCCAGAAAGTAACAATGGGAATGAATCAGCTAGCATGTGTAGGAGATTGTGTAGGTGCATGTGTGAGCACATGACACAGTGATGGACAGCACATTTGAAAGACTGAAGTGAGGAAAATGAGGCAATGTACACAGGAAGATGATTCCACAATTGGGAGAATAAGGGGATTAATTAAGGTAAGAGGGCAATAGGAAAGTAGCCTGGACTTAGGGAATGCGTGTGACCTGGAGTGGCTTTGGGAGGAGAAAGGTAGGAGAGGGCAGGAAGAGAAAGGTCAGATGTAAGCCTGTATAAAATAGAAAACCCACCAACCAACAGTTGGTGTGAGAGTGACGATCCTTGGCAATTGGCCTCTTGCCTTGAGACACCAATGGTGCTGAAGGCAAAGACTTTGTTCAAACTCTCAATCCCTACATAGTGTAGCGCAGGGGTCGGCATCCTTAGGCACGCGTGCCACCATTGGCACGAGGCAGCGTAATCATTGGCACACTGGCGAAAGCAGTGCCCTCTCAGCTGCATGGCAAACCACCTCTTGAACAGCCATTGGCTGATGCGAGGCCTGTCTTATTTAGTTTGATTGACGGTACGGCCTCCCGCTCACATTTCCCACAGGAATTGCAGTGAAGCGGTTCAGGTTCGGTAGATGATGGCAACCCCGCTAGCTAAGAAAGCTGAAGTAAAGGTTCGGGCATTCCAACCCTCATGGACAGAAGAGTGGGGTTTTGTTTTTCAGAAGGACCGTGCTGTGTGTACTTTATGTTTTTAAAATGTTGTTTGTCGAACGTCGAGTGTTAAGCACCATTTTGAGACAAAGCATGAGAAAACTTTCAAAGATCAGGCAGACAAGGCAGAATCCATCAAACGTGCCGTGTTCAGGTACGGGAAGCAAGACAACACCCTCAAAATCTTTGCCACTGCTAAAAACCATGCGACTGAAGCAAGCTACTGCATTGCTCATTGCATTGCGAAACGTGGAAAGCCATTCACGGATGGCGAATATATTAAGGAGGCTTTTCTCTGTAGCTCAGAGGTTCTGTTTGAAGGCTCACCAAACAAAGAGACAATCAAATCAAGAATAAAAGATATTCCCATGTCAGCTAGAAGTGTTGAGCGACGCATCGAAGAAATGTCAGAAAATGTCAGCACGCAGCAAATAGCTGGGTTAAAAGATGCTGTGGTATTTAGCATTGCACTTGACGAGAGCATGGACGTGAATGACATACCACGTTTGGCAGTCATGGCAAGATACTGATTCGACTGTAAGAGAGGAACTCTGCTGCTTCAAGCCAATGTCTGACACAACAAAAGGTGAGGACATAGCCAAGGTGTTTATGGAACATTTTGAGGAGCGAGGGATTGACATCAGGAAGATTTTTGCAGTGACAACAGATGGCCACCCTGCCATGGTCGGGAAACAGAGGAGAGCTGTCAGATTAATTGAGGAAAAAGTCGGTCACCCCATCATGAAACTCCACTGCATAATACACCAAGAAAACCTCTGTGCAAAGATGTCAAATTCAGATCTTAATGAGGTTATGGCTACGGTAGTAAAGGTTATTAACTTCATAGTTAAGCGATGTGCTCTGACACACCGACAGTTCCAGTCCCTGCTCGAGGAAATGGACTGCACATACAAAGATATCCCTCTCCACTCAGCGGTTAGGTGGCAAAGCTGCGGAAAAGTTTTGGAGCGGTTTATCAGCTGCTTTGATGCCATCAAGGCCTTCCTGGCTGAAAAGGTCCAAAACTACCCAGAACTCGAGGACGAGAAGTGGGTTGTGAAAATTATGTTTCTCACGGATATTACGGGACACCTCAACGAGCTCAATCTCCGACTGCGAGGTGCAGGGCAAACTGTTTTGGACATGTTCGACACATGGACGGCTTTTGGTGGCAAGCGAGCAATCTTTTCAAGCGATGTTGCTACCTCCACTTTCCGCTACTTCAGACACGTAATGGAGCTGTCCTCGCAGCACAGCATCAGCACCGCTGAAATATGCAAATACACGAGCGAGCTTGAGTCGGAGTTCACAACACGATTTGGGGACTTTCAGAAGTATGGACCCATGTTCTCTTTCTTGATCAAGCCAGACAGCTTTGATGGACACGAATTGGATTTATCTCTGATAGACTGGTTGGATACACAGGACATGGAAATGCAGCTGATTGAGCTGAAGAGTTCAACACTGTGGGTGACTAAGTTTGCAGAGTTACGGAACAACTAGAAACCACGGCAGTGCAAGATCACGGAACCTGCATCTTCACCTGCTGGACATCCGTGCCGAAGAAGTTCAGCTGTCTCCGGAACGTTGCACTGGCTTTGCTGTCAGTCTTCGGGTCAACGTACCTCTGTGAGCAGATAATCTCACACATGAAGAACGTGCTCAGCCCCTCCCTCAGTCGTTTGACAACCGACCACTCCGAAGCATGTGTGCAACTTAAAGTGACTAACTACAACCCCCAGATAATGGAGCTCAGCAAAGGAAAGCAGGGCCAGGGATCACACTGACTGGTAGGCATCTGTTTATTTGTAGTACACATGGGTTTGCATATGTAGCTGTCTGTCCATCTCTTTTTTTCCAACTCAGATGTGGATGTTTTCATGAGGATGGCAGCATTCTTGTATAGTACTGGTATTTCTGTTTGATACACTTTATTCTCCCTTTTCGACATTTGTTCCCAATGCAATACTTTGTAAATGAGTTACTGAAAGCAGTGTTTTGAAATGGGGTCCGTGCATATAATTTGTAACCTCATGGGGGACAAATTTTACAATGATAAAATGATCATTACAATGTCCTGATTATGAGAGATAAATGTTTCTTTAAAATGTTGTTGTTATGCATGTAACCCAAATGGATGGAATAAAATTCCATGTCTGTTGGAAATATTTTTTTGATGTGGTTTCTTAATTAAACTTAATGTTAAACTTAATGTTGATATGCACATAAATTAACAAGAACATTTCAAACTGGCACTTCAAGTCAAAAAGGTTGCCGACCCCTTGGGTTGCCGACCCCCTGAGTTCATTGAACCTAAGTTTCGAGCAACCTCCTGGCACACTTTGATGAACTCTGCTGTTGTGATGTACCATCATAGCCATGTACTGTATATCAGTGTAAGATCTTAGATCAAGACCTTATCACTCAAATCAGCCAGCTCATACACCTGCAAATAACAATCACGATGAAATGAATGAGACATGTTAACTTTTTTATTGATGGTGCAGAAGCAATGATTAGAACATAAAACTGTGGTCTAAAACTACTTAAACCTGTGCTTCTCAATCTGGGTGAATGAGATCAGGATTGGGGTGAATGAGATCAGGATTGGGGTGAATGGGAGGGTGAATGACTGCAGCAGTGAATGACTGGTGGGTGAATGTGTTTACTACTCATAGTAGAATCTACCACTAGATGATAGGGAAAAGTAAGGTGAATGATGGCGGCCGATTTCCTGATGTGCAAGCAAAGAAAGGAGAGCACTGCTGTGCAAATGACAGGAAATGCAATATTTATGAATCTGGATGAATTTGTCCTGGGGGAAGGCCTGGATTGGAGTAAATGTGTGGCTGTGACTACTCATGGAGCTGCTGCCATGGTTGAGTTTACCTAGGAGTGGTCACATGCTTCAAAAGCGTGTCTCCAAACGGGTTTCTGATTCACTTATTGATTCATCGAGAGGTGCTGCTGGTTGCCAAATGGCTATCTGTGCCCTTTGGGTGTGTGAAAAAGGCTGCGAAGAACGATCTCGCATCGGTCCTTCAGGATACTGTGAAAATAGTGAATTCTATTTGTGCACATGATGGGGAATTCCCGTTTGTTCTTACAGCTGTGTAAATATATGGATGCTACATACAAGAAGCTGCTTTTCCATGCAGAAGTCTGATGGCTGCCGAGAGTCAATGTTATTTCCTGAGTTCTGGCTCTGAAATATGAATTTGTCTGTGTTCTTAGAAGGAGAAAGGGAAAAGATTTCGTAGTGTCAGGGTGACTATTGGCTTGCCAGACTGAATTACATGTCCTCCATATTTGAACACTTGAAGAAATTGAACCTGTTGATCCGGGGGAAAGGTGGGGACGTCTTTGAAGTTATGGGGAATGTCGAAGGCTTCACACTGAAAGTTGATTTCTTGAAAGGTCAATTCGAGCAAAATAACTTTGCCGACTTTTTCCCCCTGGACAACTTGCTGAAGCAGATGAGTGGGAGCAAAGAGCACCTACTTTGGAAGAGAAGATGAAGGACCTCATTCTCCTTCATCTCGAGCTGCTGGAGGAAAATCTATGACTGTACTTCCCAGAAAACGAGGCCGAATCTCTGAAGGAAACGATGTGGATTGTGAATCCCTTTGTGACCGAGTACACATAAATGCCTCAACTCGGGCAACTCATGGAATAACCTCTTGATTTGCACACGGATGTCGTGCAGAAACCTTCCTTCACTACATTTGACTCTACAGGGACTTCTGGGTATATCTGATTAAATTTCCTGAATACCAAGCTCTGGCAGAGAAAGCCAAGTCCATCCTTGTTTGCAAGGTCACCACTTACCTTTCAGTGAAGGGATTCTCAGCATTAGTCGAGATCAAAACGAAGAAGTGGAATGCTGTCCTGGACCTCGATCCTCTGATGCTGGGAGCCCTGGAAACATCCATCCTCCTTGCTATGATGCTATCGCAGACCAAACGCAGGAGCAGAGCATACATTAGGATTAGTTGTAGAATTTATATGTAGGAGTATTGTGCGGAAAGGATGCAGGATTCTGTAGGGAAGGTCAGAGTAGGAAGGCCTTGCTTCTCATCGTCCAATTGTGTGTCAGTCGAAGTGTAGACATGAAAACGACGACTATGTGTGTAGGCCTATTTTGTTGAGTTGTATCTTATTCTGTCATGACATTGTGTTCATTATATGAAAATAAATGTTCCAGTATAATCCTCATTTCACCATCAATAGGTCAGATTATTTCCTACTACTTAGTTTTCAAATTGCTGTGATTGAATCCATTGCTTCACGATGGGGTGAATTCGTTTTTGGAACCACTTGATGTTGGAAAAGGTTGAGAAGCACTGACTTAAACTATGACTTATCAGCTTAAATACACCAGATCCCAATCTTGGATAGGAGAGTTCCATGGAAGGATGGGTGTTGGTGATTTAAGTAGTTGTTCTTGAAATATCCTGAACAAGCAGTAAAGCTAGCAGCAGTTATCGGCATCCTCACTCTGTGCTTTTTGATCATTGCTTTGCTCCTCGATGAAGCGTGGGCACATAAAGCCGGCTATAGCATCTGCATTAAGGTTGTTGCAGTTAAATATCTCACCATATCGCCTTTCATTCGAAAAACTGCCCTTGCCTTTTCCCTCATGTTGTTGTTATTGGTATTGCTGCTGTTATGGTTGTTGGTGTTGTGACTGAAAAGGAAATTTAACAGCCAATATAACCTCACCAAAGGAGAATACATGTTAACTCCGTAACACATCCAAGGCCAACTCCACTCTTGGGTTACTGACTTCCTCCACTCTTGTATGCAACATGGGGCTCTCAATGGATTACTGCCATCAATTTAATGTTTTTTGGGGGGGTTTTTTGTATACAAGATCGAGGCTCGTGAAAGAGCTAACATTAATCACACAAAAAGTCAAACCGACACACAAAACACAAAAAACAAGGGGAGCGGCAGACAGGATGGGGAGAGAGGGGGAAGAACACAAACACAACATTTGAGAGCAGGGACATCGGGAGGACTTGGGGGGAGGTGGGAGAGGTATAAAACAAATGTACACTGCAAGGACTCTGGGGTGAATTAGCGGGGGTAGAAAAGATCAAGGTTTTGGATTAGGGAAGATATGAGATGGTGGTGAACAGCTGTTTTAAAGACCTGGAGGGAGGACTGGGATTGAAGGGAGTGGGGGAGTTTGTTCCAGAGGTGGGAGAAAAGGGGAATGAAAGAGTGAAGGTGAGCAGAGAGCCTAGATTTTGGCAGTTTAACCATAAGAGGGTTGCAGGCAGATCTTGTGCGACCTGAAGGAATATTGGGAGGACAGACCACAGAGAGAGCTGGGGGAGCAAGGCCGGAGAGGAGTCGGTAGAAGACAAAAAGACCACCAACCTGCCTGCGGTGAGTGAGTGAAAGGTCCTCGGAGTTAGCTACATCGCAGGAGATTCCAATGATTCTGAAAGCTTTGGCCTCAACAGCGTGAAGCCGAGTTAGATGTGAGGCAGGAGCACCAGCCCAGAGGGGGGAACAGTATTCCATTGAGCTGCGGATGAAAGCCTTGTATGTGGTGAGGAGCTCAGGTGTGCCAAGGAAGGACTTCGCAAGACGGAGGATGCCCAGTCGGCGACTGGCTTTGGAGGCCAGCTTGGAAATGTGGTTTTCCCAAGAAAGACCATGGCAGATAGTGAGACCCAAAAGCTTGAGCGACAGAACTTCTTGGAGAGGATTGTTGAGAAAGTAGATGGGAGGGTTTTCCAGTCGGTCCTTTCGGAGAGACATTGTAAGAGTGTGAGATTTGTCAGGATTGAAAGACATGTTCCACTTGTTTGCTCAGTCTGTGATTTTGTCCAGGTCTGCAGAGAGTGAGGAGGCTGCAGACTGCCGATCTGAGGGATGAGGAATGAAGCGGCAGATAGTGGAATGCTTGGGATCGAAAGTCGAATTAGGATGCTAATTAATGTGAATTAGGACTGTTCTTAAACCCCTCTGATTACAGTAAAATGTTCTTATGATACATATTCTTGATCAGGGAGTTCAAACCTATCTTTTTATCAATGAGTCATAGTTGGGCTAAAATATTTAATATTCTTAATTGGGTCGCTAATTAGCAAATAAATAATTCATTCATTCATTCATTCAGTTTTGGTGAAAGTGAAATCACTCTTACATGGTCGACTCTGACTGATATGAGATCCTTCAAGATTATTGCAATTTTCTATGATGAAGCTGAGCCTATGGGCCTATCACTTTCCCATCACTGGCAAGTTGGTGGTCTCTCTATCTTGCACCCTCTTTTTTTCTGTGCTTTGTACCCATAGGTGTCTGCAGGGTGCATGTGTTCCATCCTCACCCCCCTTCTAGTGAGACCCAAAAAAATCCAGAATCATTGCTCGTATTCAATCATTTGTTGCTCTTTTTTCCTGCCAGTTGTACCAAATTCTACATTCTCTTCAATCTCATTCATCCCTTCCAAGTCTTCAAGACGGCTGTTTAGCACCATCTCAGATCATCCCTCATCCAAAACCATTATCTTTTCTACCCCACCCCCAATGCGATTCCCTCCTTCCTGAAAGTTTGTTTCTGTGTCCATCTTGTCCACCATATGTGTTCTCCCCTACCCCTCATTCCTTCCCACATCCATTATATGTCCTCCAAGTCTCACTCTATTTTGTCCTTCAACCCTGCTGTCATTGGGGTTTCTCCCCTCTTTCTCCTGTTCCTTTTGTTCTGTTGCATCCCCATATGTTCATTGTCCTAGCTGTTCTACATGCCTTGACTCTGTATATTTATTTATATTTATATATATATATATATTATTTTTTTATATCTTTTTTTATTTTTGTTTTTTAAGAATAAACCACCACGTTCTTTTATCCTTGTTAAATTATCTTGCTGGAGATTAAATTGGATATATACTGTATATATATATATATATTTTTTGTATACAAGATTGAGGCTCGTGTAAGAGCTAACTAACATCAATCCCCAAAAAAAAAAAAAATGGACACACAAGACAAACAATAAAGGGAGCGGGAGTCAAGATGAGGAGAGATAGGGAAGCACACAAGTACAACAGCAGAGAACAGGGACATCGGAAGATCTGTGGGAGGGAGTGGGCTTGGGTGAGGAGGCAGGGGAAGGCGAGGAGAGGGTGGGAAAGGTATAAAACACATGGACACTGCTAGAACTTCCAGGATTTGAATTAACGAGGGTAGAAGAGATCAAGGTTTTGGATAGGGGAAGATAAGAGATGGTGGTGAACAGCTGTTTTAAAGACTTGGAGGGAGGAGTGGGATTGAAGAGAGTGAGGGAGTTTGTTCCAGGGGTGGGAGAAAAGGGGAATGAAGGAGTGAAGGTGAGCAGAGAGTCTTGATTTTGGCAGTTTAACCATCAGAGGGTTGCTGGCAGATCTTGTGCGACCTGTAGGAATATTCAGGGGACAGAGCACAGAGAGAGCTGGGGGAGCAAGGCCAGAGAGGAGTCGGTAGAAGACAGAAAGACCACCAACCTGCCTGCGGTGAGTGAGTGAAAGGCCCTCGTAGTTAGCTCCATCACTGGAGATTCCAATGATTCTGAAAGCTTTGGTTTCAACAGCGTGAAGACGAGCTAGGTGTGAGGCAGGTGCAGAATAGGTATAAGGAACAAAGAATATGTTGTCAGATTGAGTTAATGATGAGAATGATTGAGTTAATGGAGCGATGAGTTTACAATGGGACAAATGGTCACCTCCTGTGTCTGCATTAACTTGTAATACCTTGTGTAATGAGGTTCTCCAACTAATCTATTAAAATTATTGGATTTTATTCACTGAAATCTGAAAAGAGTGTTATGTTCATGGGATGTGAGTTGTGACCAGGGTTTCGAGCGTTAACCCTTCGCTTTTTGGATCTGAAGAAGGGGGAATGCTTGAAACGTCATCTGCACCTTGGTCTGTGAACTCTTATCCGCTTTCAGTTGATGAAGTCCATTGTTTAACTTGTGCGGAGAAACGGAACGACACTATCGCCATTGCGTTGACTCGTACCTCATTCCCCCCCCCCCACTTCCCACGCCTCCTGCCCCCAAACCCTCTCCCTCCCACACTTCTCCCTGCTCTCAAATGTTGTGGTTGTGTGCTTCCCCTTCTCTCCCCATCTTGTCTTCCGCTCCCTCTTTTTGTATATTTTGTTTGTCTGGTTGATTTGTTTGTGAAATAAATGTTAGCTCTTTCACGAGCCTCGATTCAGTATACAAAAAAAAAAAAAAAAAAAAAAAAATATTGTAATATCCCTGGTTTGACAACTTATGATTGACAATACAAGCAGAAATTGATTGCAGACATAATGTTGACATATTTCAAAATGGTGTTTCTAAAGGGGTTTCAAAAATTAATTGATCATGATACTGATAGGCGATTGCAGTAGTGACATTTCTAACAGCTTCAGGATTGTGTGCAGGCCTTGGGGGGAGAAAGAGAAATAATTATTCCCAAGTATATAGATCGACAATAAAGACATAAAAAAGAGTTGCAGAAGAAAGGATGGTATAGCTTACAAAGTAGATTGTAGAAAACGGTGTCGCTTAGGTTTCAAAGTAATGAAAATCTGAGAATGACAGAAATAACCTCAAGAAAAATAAATATATAAAGAAACATTCAATACATTACTTACTGAACTCAAGCCTAAAGTAAGTGAAGAAACCAGCAGGTGGGAATAATAAATGAATGGATCAAAGTGATGTGGCCGGGCAAACCGCAGAGGAAAAACGGAATGTATGTTCAAACTCTCTCTTTCATGTACCAAGACGTGAACCTGTTATTTAGAGCGAAATGGCCACATTAATTTACTGCATGAATGAATCTTTTCAAAGAGTGACTGCCTGCTCAACCAGACCTCAACAGCTCTTAGGATTTGAAATGTTGTAATCGGCATTCATTTTCTACCCGGTGATGCTTTTATACCAGAAATGGATAATGGTGTGGAGGTTTGAAAAATTTAGTGACAAGTTTGAGTTCAATCGTAACAAAAAGTTTTGCTAAACTTTTCTTGGTCTGATAATTATCAAAAATTTTATTTTATATTTATATGAAAAAAGGCAACATTAAGCTGCAATTATCGGACTCCGTGGCATTGTGGTTAGAGTGCCTGGTCGGCGGTTCAATTCCGACCCTAACCGGGTCATAGCAAAGACATCAGCCGAGTGGGCTGATGGTCATCTCTTGAGTTTGTAGTTCAAGCTTCTCCTGATTTGTGGGGCCCTGGACTCCCCTTGACCCACTGGGAGGCTCCATAATCCGAAATCGAAAAATCAAAGCCCGAGTGATTGTGCGGGCTACTGTCTTGTATTCATGTGTCAAGTTTCGGAAACATCAGCTGGGTGATAAGGGAAGAGTAGCAAAAAATAGCAAAAAGTTGAAGGACGGACGGACGACTGGACGGACAGGCAAACATCCGGACATCACGACCCATTTCACAAGTTCATCTCTGAGAATCAAGGTGGGATGACATAAAAAGTGCTGCTTCCTCATTTTATGTCTAGAATTTAGAGGAGAGCGCATGGATAATCTCTGAGTGTTGGTATCCGAAGAGGATAGTTTTCTTCTTATTTACCCGGCTGACTACACAAATATAAGTTATGTCACAAGATGGTGTTACCGGTACCCAGAGTGCTCAATGAAGTAACGCCTCTTCCTCCACAGTTACCGGCGATGATTGTCTGAAGTCAAGTCCAGTGTTGTCTGATGTCTCCATCTGTATGTGTGCATTATTTGTGGAACAGCTCTTCCATGAGGATCCTGTAAAAATGAAGATAGGCCACTCCATAGCCAATTAAACAATCACAAAGGTAAGACATCGGTGCCTCAATACAAATTACTAGGAAATTGAATAAAATTATTTAATAACATTATAAGTCTGTAAAGTGAAAAAATAAGTGGTGATCGGATATAGTTGTTTCCATTTGTAGAAACATGAGTAAGTTAATCTATAATGTACATACCGACAGTGTGCCGCATTGAGCACTACATAGCTGGCCTCTATATGTACCCTGTTGGCCACAGTTCTCCTCCAGCATTTATTTGCACATGCGGTTGCAATTTCCTTGAAATTAAAAGTTCCAAATACGTAGGATAAGTACATCATTCCACTTCCCCTTCATCTGTCCTGCAATCCTCACCCAATCCTGACTCACACCATGACCATGGCATTTGAAACTGGCTTCCAAATTAGATTGCGATAGCAGAAAATGGTCATTTAGAAAAATCGAATCCCTCTTGCCAATTCCACATTCATTTGTCAGTGGTGACTGCCATTGAGTGTTCATTAATTTTTTCAACTTGAATATCGATATGTTATGCCCTGGGAATACTGGATTCTCATTAATACGATCCATAAGGGATTTCGCAAAATTTTCTCCTGATTCTGAGTGAATATTCCATTAGTGTTGTGCATAAGCCTTCATTTCCATGCTTTCCATTGAGCAATTCCAGCAAAGTTACTCAATTCACCAAATGAAGGCTCCCCGATGGGCATTAACAAGCAATTTCCTGCATTATGGTGGCACAAAGGTGGGATCAAGTGGGGTGATGCTAATTTAGTAAAAGTTCTTGAATAATTTCATTTTTTGAAACCTCTCTTGGTACTATACCACTGTCCACTGTAATGAAATTCATTTAAACATGTCTAATGCTGTGGAGGTAGGAGAGCTTGTGGGGTGCTGGTGGGGGCCGCAGGTCTGCATTGCTTTGAAATATCCCGAGGGAAACCTAATTGTGTTTCTGTCTGCAACTGATTGCGACCGAATTGGCTGGAAAGAGCAGCCAGAGGCTGGGATAGGGGAAATTGCTTCCTGAGACTTACAAAAATGGGATGTATTGCCATATAATAAAGCACGGCCCAAAGTATTTTGAATAACAGAATATCAGTGGAAAGCAAAGCCACAACAGCAATGCTTTTTTGTGAAGGAATCATTATTTTCAGCAGTAATTCTGGCTCTGGGAAATAATTTGAAGGAAATTTGGCGTTTTTAGCCTTTCGCAGCTGTAACACCAGCTTATGATTTTCAGAAACTATGCTCAGATGTCACACCTACTCAGTATTTGTCCATGCATTGTCTCCAAATGTCCTTGCAATTCACAATAAGTACAATGATGTCTTCATGTGTCTTTGTCTTGCATGTAATCTCTGTACAAGATCTACTTCAAGCTTTAGATCATGAATGGAAACAAAAAAGGATTTTAGCCAATTTATGGCTATTTCACTATCCCAGAAATGTAATCCTTGCTCCAGGAGGAAATGCATGGTCAAGTTCTGAAGGAATGGGTTCTAATACAGAAATATAGGTCAACCTTTAAATTTGATTTATCCAAAAGGAAATAGGAGCCATATATTTTTTACAAGTACACAAATATGGCGGAATGTTTATCTCAGTCAGTTTTACTCAATTTGCTTCATACATGCCTCTTCCTTTCCCACCCAATCTCCTTCCAAACTTCTTAGGCCTCTCTCCTCAATCCTCTAAAATGTTCTCCTCTCCTTGAATCTTCTCCCATTTCATTTTTCTCACTTTCGCCATCCCTATGCACAGGTAATAAATAATTCAAGGTGGTATGGTGGTAGCAGTGATGGTAACGTGTACAGTGCCTTCAGAAAGTATTCACATGCCTTGACTTTTTCACATTTTGTTGTGTTACAGCCTGAATATAAAATGGTTTAAATTGAGATTTTTTTGTCACTGATCCACACATAATATCAACTCATTAATTAATTAAAAATTAAAAGCTGAAATGTCTTGAGTCAACGAGTATTCATCTCCTTTGCTATGAAACTCCAAATTGAGCTCAGGTGCATCAAATTTTCTTTGATCATCCTTGAGATGTCTCTACAACTTGATTATAGTCCACCTGTGGCCAAATCAATTGATTGGACATGATTTAGAAAGAAACACACCTTTTTATATAAAATCCCACAGTTGACAGTGCACGTCAGAGAAAAAACTCTACCATGAAGTCCAAGTAACTAACAAGTCCGTAGAACTCCGAGATAGAATTGTGTGGAGGTATAGATCTGGGGAAGAGTATAAAACAATTTATACAGTGTTGAAAGTTCCCAATAGCACTGTGAGCTCCATTATTAGGAAATGGAAAGAATATGGAACTACCCAGACTCTTCCTAGAGCTGGCCATCTGACCAAACTGAGCAACTGGGCAAGAAGGAACTTGGTCAGGGAGGTGACCAAGAACACAATGACCACTCTGACAGAACTACAGAGTTCCTTGGCTGAGATGGGAGAACCTGCCAGAAGGACAACAGTCTCTGCAGCACTTTGCAAATTTTGGCTTTAAGGGAGAGTTGCCAGATTGAAGATGTTCAATTCCTTCCACCTTCAGAGTATCCAAAGACAGAGGGGGGATCTGTTCAAGATTGGTTCTCCCCTTGAAACCTTTCTTACCTTGCCCTGAATAACCCAAACTTTATAAAATGTATGGGCCTCCTTAATATTGATTAGGGCCCTTATACAAACGATGCATGTCTCAAGAATGTCTCCATTCCATTCACTGTAGACTTATCACTTCTGAGTAACTATTGACACCACAAATGCTTACAATTTAAACTAGAATGGCACTTGGTAGATCACATAGTCTTGCCTTGTGTGCTCATTCTGAACAACAATATCATCTTCCATTGAACACGTCACTATTATGGCCCATGTACCCGTATCATCCATGTACCCTATTATGTCACATTCGTTGCAATTATCCATCGCTTTATTGATCATTGATTAATTATTTGAATATTTATCAACCACTTTTGTACACAATAAGACTAATTTGCATCAATGAAGGTGAATATGAAAAAGAAAAATTCAACTTACATTCCCTATGACTAGTCGATCGTATGTATGAAGTTTCATATCGATCTGTTAAGCGGTTCTGGAGAAGAATTTTTTTCCCATTTTTATTTGCAATCCAATATGGCCATGAGAGCAAGGTCAGACAAAATAGCTTAAAATGCAAAGAAAAAGTAGTTGAGGTTAGCCTTGTTAAAAAATAACAATTGTGGAAGTCAATGGGAAAATGATATTTTCTGGTGTTGGGCTAGCGGCTAGGGTGCCGGCTTAGGATCCTAGGATCCTGGGTTCGAATCCCGGTCAATCGCTGAATTAACGCCAGGGGGGTTGACTCAGCCTGTCATTCCTTCCGAGGTCGGCAAATTGAGTACCAGTTCACTGGTAATTCCCTGCTTGTCGTTAAAGGCAGCAAAAAGGGTTGGCGTCAGGAAGGGCATCCGGCCGTAAAACATTGCTTCAAAAAGGGGACCGAAAAACAACAACAACCACAGTTCCCGAAAAAGGCCAACCCCCGCTTGCGGGGAAAAATGGCCTCTAAAAGGTGGTTTTAATGGGAAAATGACTGAAATGCAGGAATAACTGGGTAGTAAGACAGTAAAAACTGAAATAGACGAAAACAAATGTAGTCCATGCTAAGATTAAACATCCAGATATAGAACAATCTCCTATCATATTTCTGACTCCTGAAACAAACTTTGGGAGGTTTTCCTATGCTGAGCAGACTACATGCCAAAGCTGGCTTCGAAATCCAGAAGATTTTCTGGTAATTGTTTTTCCATGCACCTAGTCTTTTATCTCTCATTTATCCCACTGATGAAATCTCTCACCTGTATCTGTCCAAACAATCTCTTTCTTCCAGTCATTCAAAGTGGTGCAGGACCATTTGAAGTCATACCCCATAGATAACTAAGATCTTGTTTAATATTAATGACTTTTTGCACCTGAACATCCTATTTCCCACTCCCCATCACTTCAGTGTCAGTTTATTGATAACCACACACTCTCTGCAATTTAGAATTTCTGACCTTTAATATCTGGGAAGAATGAAGAATAGAAAACACAAGTAAAACTGTGAGGGTAAAAAAAGAACAAAGTTGAAGGCAAAATTCTTAAGTGTGGATGAGAAGAGGAAGGATTTATCTATAGGTTTGGGAAAGTTGAAGAGACAATTACAAGGAAATACAATGAAATTGAAGGAACAGGCATTGCAGCACTTCCAGGACAAAGTCGGTGTTGAAAATAAATTTGCAGTGACATCCAATCTGGTCCGAGCAAGGCCATAATGGTGATCATATTGGGAAATCGAACCCAACTGTATGTTACACGGACTATGTTATATGGAGGAAGTATCACAGAGAGTGAACAACGTGCCGTCTAGAAGAAACAGAAATTGTGAGAATAGCCAACTAGGCAGTGGAAAAGGCTGTGTAAGGATGACAATGAAATTTATTTGTGATTTTTCAGTGAGCTATATCTAGGCCAGTCTTATTTTCCATTCATTTCAGAAGTGAAAATTTATAAGCAATATGTTGTGCAATAATGAAAGAACAATCATAAAGTTCGCATTGCCAAAGCCTCCAGATATAATACCTTTTCTCACTCAATTTATTTTTCTCATTTTATAAATATGGATGAAAAAATGAGCAAAAACAACAACAAATTACGTTAATTTCTTCAAAATAATCCTGTATGGAAAAGCATACTTCTAATACGCCGGCAGATATGTGACAATTTTGAGAGGAATTGTGCACTTTTTGATACAAGTATGAAACCCTGCAGAGTTAATCTCGTGAACCCCTTGAATGATTTCGGATATGCAGACATACCTGATTTTTGTACTCCTCTATTCCTTCTCCAGACGCTGCATGACATCATCGCCGGGCGCCGAAACGGGCCCGGCGATGACGCGCACCGAAAGGGAGTACTCAGTTTTCACTCTGTTTGTTTGTTTTGTATCTAGCTCCTTTTCTATTCCATCTCAAGGCGCTGCATGACGTAATTGACGGGTGCCGAAAGGGCGTACTCAGTTTTCACTCTGTTTGTTACTTGGCAAAAAAAAAAAATTTGTGACAAGTATGTTACGATTTGTGTGTTTATGTGTCTGCTCACTTCAACTTGCCTGCAGGTCACAATTTTAAACCAATCTTCACGAAACTTCACCAAATGGTAGAATTGATTGTCCGACAGAATCCTATTCATTTTTTAGGTCAAAAGGTCAACAAATGCCAAAGGTCAAACACTTTTCTCAAATTTCTAAAATCCTCTATTTTCAGCTGATTGACTTGATATTTGAATAGGATTTTCATATCGGCTCACTGAATTCAAACAACAAGTGTTTTTGAGGTCAAAAGGATGCTCTACAGAGTGCCATTCTACTTTGTTCTCTTTTGCCAAGTGTCGTTCTATGAGTGATTTTTCATTTTCTTGTTTGTCCGGGTGATATCTCAGCCATCCCTTTGAGCTAGGAAGCTGAAATTTGGGCACAATAGTGAGCACGTGCTTTGCCAAAAACAGCATTTTTTTTGATTAATCAATCAATTAATTCATTCATTCATTATTATCAATTTATTAAGTACTTATTTATTTTCTTTCTCATATGGGCAATATCTCAGGCACCTTTTGAGCTAAGATGCTCATATTTGAACACCACAGTGACCAAATGATTTGGCTACAAAGAGTATTTCTGATTTGTTGATTAATCAATGAATCGATTAATTATTATTTAATCTTTTCGATTCATCACATAATCAATTAAAGTTCAAAAAAATAGCAGAACAGATGAGCTCTTTCACGAGCCTCGATTATGTATCCAAAAAAAAAGAAAAAAAGTAGTGGTGGTTTAGGTATGCTATTAGCCAATATTGATTAATAAATTAATTATTTTACGATTCTTTTATTTATTTTAATTATGCAATTAATCAATCAATTATTGTACACTGCTCCCTCCCAATTCCTTCTCCATGTGCTGCACAGCGGCATGGCAGGCCGCCGAAGGCTCCCTGACAATGTCGTGTGCTGGAGGATATGTTATTTATTTATTTATTTGGCATGGGGGTGTACTTTGAATGCAGCTCTACTTGTATTTGTTGTTGTTAACATTTTCGAGGCCATTCCAAAGATGGATGTCATGCATGATTTTTGCACTATAGTCCGGCAGCTAAGCTAAATATAGCATAACAATTGTGCATTTTGTGAGGAAAGCACCACATTTGGCACACTAGTAGACTATCATATTATGAAAAGATCTGGATATTGGGCCATCTGAGATTCAGAGATTTGATTTTTGCAAGATTTGCAGATTTTGCACATTTGCAAGCTGAGATTGCAACGCCAGGGACGGCCGACTCCTTCCTGCGAGCTGCCCACGTCACCCGCACAAGAAGAGCTCATCAAATCACTGTGGCGGCACTGCACATCCTGCAACACCGTGCGTATGAACGCCACTGTATGACATATGCTGATGATGCAGAAGACCTGCCTGAGTTCGAAGACTGGTGTCACCAGAGAGGAGAAGACATTCCCAACTTTCAGTACTGGGCAACTGTGCTGGAACTAGAGATGTTGGTACCTGTCTACGTGCGTTCTCTGCGGCAGGCTTCATTCACGATGTACCTTGATGCCCTGATGGAACTGGTCCCATGGTTCCATGCCTTAGACCACACACACTATGCCAGGTGGGTCACTGTTCACCTGAGGGACATGGTTGCACTCCCAATGAAGCACCCAGATGTAGCCAGAGAATTCAGGGCTGGCAACTTCACTGTACAGAAGATGAAGAAGGTGTTCTCTTCGATCCCAATCGAATCGAAATCTTGCAAAAATCAAATCTCTGAATCTGAGATGGCCCAATATCCAGATCTTTTCATAATATGATAGTCTACTAGTGTGCCAAATTTGGTGCTTTCCTCACAAAATGCACAATTGTTATGCTAAGTTGCCCCACTACTACTACTTAAATTCATATCAAGCAATGATGCAGTTGTGATGACTTTATGGTGGTGTCTAATATGTTTGGAGATATCGGTTTTGAATGATTTTTAATGTAGTAGCTATGCATCAGTGTCACTTGTCATCTAAATATTATACTGAATGATGTGTTGAATTCCGCTATATCTATTCCTCGTGCCCATAATACCCAGGAGTGCTTATAACGAGGTATTTAACGCGTGGTGTTGGCTTAGTAGTTAAGGTGGCTGGCTTGAGATCTTAGGGTCCTGAGTTTGAGTCCCTGTTGTGCCGTTGAAATAACTCCAGGTGGGTTGATTCAGCCTATCATCCTTTCGAGGTCGGCAAAATAAGTACCAGCTTACTGGTAATATGGAGTACTGCATCAGAGGCATAGCCGTGCCTCCAGAAAATGATGCAGACAAGCAGCCACACGCTGTATACCAACCACCACCAGGTATTTAACCTCACTAACTTTAAACTGTTTGTATTAATTAATGTTCTGTGCTTACAGATGGCAGTATCATTCTTATCTCAAGTGGTGGTTGGTGATAGAACTCCATGCTATCGCACTCTTGCAATATTCCTTAATATCAGAGACATATTGGTGTTATCAAATCGCAATTCAATTGATAACTTGGTGTTATCAGACATATCAGAGACAGACATCTTAATATCAGAGATATCAGAGACAAGAGTGATGGAAATGAATGTAGAAGGAAGTAGAGGACGGGGAAGACGGAGAAAGACTTGGCTAAAGAGAATAGAGCTTGTGATGGATGCTGCGAAGAGAAACAGGTTGAGATGGTTTGGTCATGTGTTGAGGAAGGATGAAAGTGACTGGTTGAGAAGAGTGATGGAAATGAATGTAGAAGGAAGTAGAGGACAGGGAAGACCGAGAAAGACTTGGCTGAAGATGGTCGAAGAAGAAATGCGGGCAAGGGGGTTAACAAGGAGAGATGCAGAAAATAGGGCAAAATGGAGAAGATTGTCATGGGGCCCGCAAGGCTAACCCCCGCTCTAGCAGGGAAAATGGCCTTAAAATGCCTGTTGTTGTTGTTGTTGTTGTTGTTGTATCAGAGACATACCTGTGGTATGCGCAATATGGCACAATGGACGGATACTGCACTTCAAGCAAACCAAAGCAGCGTGATACATAAAGACAATCTCCAACACCACAGACCCCACACAGGTCCCTATGTATCTTGTGCCAATAAATGAAACAAGAAACACATCACTGCCCAGCAGAGTCGAAGCGTACTGTGACGAATCAGACGACATAAAGCCAGTTGCTGGCGTGATACACATACCTGTCTGACAGGGGCGGACCTGCGGAGATGGCCGTTTTTGCATATGTAATCAGCTGTGAGAGTGGGAGACTGCCATACTTGTGGCTCTGACTCTTTGAGAGCTAGTTAAGAGTATTATTTTGCTGCTTAGTAGTTTGCTTCATTTTAAATGTATTGGGATGCTTTGCTTGTATAATGTAGACTAATGTTATGATCTTGTGTTGTGTTTAGATGCACCTGGTCGATTGCAATAAAGCCTCCTTTCTTGAGAGACGTCTCTGGCTCTGATTTCATAACAATTTATTGCAATCTTCCTTCCTTGAGACGACCCCCGAAGGATGGAGAAGCTGATTCGCCTGGAGCGATTCTCTGGAGATCCGAATGCACCTGACTCCGCTGGTCAGTTGAATCACTGGCTCTACTCTCTACGACTTTTTACGGAACTGGTCCCGGATATTACGGAGGCACATAAACTCCATGTATTATCTAGCAATGTCTCTCATGTCATCTATAGATACATCACTCATTGCCTGACGTACAACGAAGCGTTGGCTACCTTGAAAGCCCTCCACATAAAACCATGTAGCACCGTTTATGCCAGGCACCTGCTGGCAATGCGCAGGCAGGACAGCTCAGAGTCCATGCATCAGTACAGCCAGGCTTTATGACAACTGGCTCAGGATTGCGCGATTCAGGACTGTACGGCTCTGCAGTACACTGGTTATCTGATCCGGGATGCCTGTATTACGGGTCTGCAGTCTTCTGCCATTCGACAACGTTTGCTTGAGAAAGAGCCGCTAGATTTCGAAACGGCCTTCGACTAAGCTCGGGTTCTACAGTCGGCTCAGGCCATATCCAATACTTATGGTCGACCCTTTACAGCTGCTAGTGCTACTGCTCACGATACGACATGTATGCACGGTGGCAGCGACCCGGAAGCTGACGCTGGCCGAGCGCCTGCTCGAGCGGCCGCTCAATGGGCATTACTCGAGGAGAGCTCCAATGAGGAGGTGAACGAGCCCCGTACCGTCGCCGTGACCTCGCCCACTGGTCAGACTGGCAAATGCTTTTTTGCGGCAATCGTCGCCATCCTCACGCGAGTTGCCCCTGCTAAGGAATCGGTGTGCCATAATTGTGGGAAGCGAGGGCATTTTGCCAAAGTCTGCCGCGTGCCCAAGACCAAGCACACGACACTCGCAGGCACGCGCTTGTCGACGGGAACCCGGCAAGCTCAGAGCAGCCTCGCTCATGCCTTGGTGCTGGTCGAAATCAATGGCCAATCGGTGGAAGCGTTGGTCGACACTGGGAGCAATCGGAGCTACATCAGCCCTCGTCTCGTGGTGTGATTCGGGTTGACTCCAGCCGCCTCAACACAGTGCATGTACATGGCCTCAGGAGCCTTATGGCAGTGAGCGCGCAGAGTGTGTGTGGTTGAGCTGGTTGCTAACAATGTTACTTACTGTAATCTTAAGTTGCTTGTTCTCCCTAACCTCTGCTCTGACATCCTCCAGGGTCACGATTTTTTGAATCGGCACAAACGTTTAGAGATGCAGTTCGGCAGCACCCACACTCTGTCCATGGGCACAGAGCTGGGCCCAGTTTGCACCCTCGCCGAGATAGCCGTCGAACCGCCTCGACTATTGTGGAAAGTGAAATCTAGAAGGTATTCCCAGCCAGATGCTATCTTTATAGCTGCAGAAACTAAACGCCTTTTGCATGAAGGCATTATCAAACCCAGCCATTCACCTTGGTGTGCACAAGTTCTGGTCGTTGACAGCCCGAACCATCGTAAACGCATGGTCGTAGACTACTCCCAAACTATTAACCGTTTCACCCAACTCGATACGTATCCTTTACCCAAAATATAGGACATGGTTCGGGCGGTATCTAAGTATAGAGTATTCAGCACGCTCAACCTAAGAAGCGTGTATCATCAGATTCTGATACGCGCTGCCGACCGACCCTATACACGGCTTTCGAGCCAGGCCAGCAGTTGTATCAATTCCGTATAGTTCCGTTCAGAGTTACGAACGGAGTGGCATGTTTCCAGAGAGCGATAGACGAGATTTCAGCAAAGAAACAAGTGAAAGATGTATTCATGTACGTTGATAATGTGACCATTTGCGGTTGGAATCAAAAGGACCACGACTTTAACTTGCATCGGTTTTTGGAAGTGGCTCGTAAATACTGACTGACCTTCAATTAATCAAAATGTAGCTATTGTGGGAACCATAAATCTGTTGGGGGTACACGGTGTCTGGAGGGGAGATAAGGCCCGATCCAGCACGCCTCCAGGCCCTACTCAACCTTGCCCCTCCCATTGACCATGCGACTTTAAGACGCACAATGGGATTATTTGCCCATTACATCATGTGGGTCTCTTGCTTTAAAGAGAAGATAAGACCTCTCATGGAATGTAAAGCATTCCTTCTGCCCTTGGCCGTGCTGACGGCATTTCAACAACTAAAAGGAGATGTCGCCAGCTCGGTTGTAACTTCAATCAACGAGACAATGCCTTTCGTGGTAGAGACAGATGCGTCGGAATGCACAATCACAGCGACATTGAGTCAGGGTGGCCGCCCTGTGACTTTTTTCTCAAGGACACTGACTGATGGCGAGCGACGTCACTCCTCTATAGAAAAAGAGGCGTACGCCATGGTTGAATCGATCCGCAGGTGGAGACACCTCCTTCTAGGACAGCGCTTCACCGTCATAACTGATCAACAGTCCATCTCGTTAATGTATGACAGTAAGCATTCTCAAAATATAAAGAACCAGAAGATTGCTCGTTGGCGCATAGAACTGGCTGACTATTGCTTTGAAATTAAGTAAATGCCGGGTATGCACAACCTCACGGCTGATGAGCTGTCCAGGCCCGTCTGCACGGGGATGACCATTGGCGACCTGCGTAATA